>NW_028259188.1:962794-1290441 GCF_977971745.1 Zootermopsis nevadensis
TTTGAAATGAGGACTGATCCTGATACCTGGCTGCAAAGAGTTTCTGCTCTCCTTGTGGCGAAGCTGCTAATGGATTTCGGCTGTTTATCGGCGAGTGACCAGCGTGAGTTCTTGTTATGCACTCAGGGCGGTCAGTATGAACTGCAGAGTTTGGCTTTTATTTGTTCATATGAGTTGTGCTACAAAGACTCGTGATTTTTGTGGCCTTTGTTGTATTATAAAATGTTTCTGACATCGCAGCGAAGTTAAGAGATGTTTAACGTCAAGAAGTGTCTTTGTTGCTGTTCGGTATCTGATGTTGGAAACATTAAAATTAAAATATGTTCAACACAGATTTTATGCATTTATTGCTGCGAAACCTCAAAGATGAAAATGTAAATCTCATATATTTGGGAAAGAAAGTGGGTAGGAAAAAGGATGAGATGAGGAGTTTAAAAAATTTGACGCTGTAGTAAGATTTTCGCTGTGATGTTGTTATTGCCAGCTATCAGAGTGGAAGATGATTCTGAATCTGATTTCTAGTGTTTATGTGAATTTAATTTCCTTCTGCTGCTGTTCTTAGGACGCGGCGCTGAATGCGGGCTCCCCGATTCTGCGGTTGACGCGTGCGGGAGAGACGGCGTGGGGTGCTCTTCCAGGTGAGGACTGGACAGTGTTCTCTCCAAACCACTCGACGTACGAGCCGCTCGCCTGGGCCACCCGCAACTCCGAGGACTTCCTAAGTGAGGAGACAACCAGGGTTCCACTCCCGACAGTGCTACAGGTTTGTCTGTCTTATCAGTTTCAGTTTCTCTTGTCATTTCATTGCCTTTATCAGGGATTCTGTTACGTATTTTCACCATATGTTCACTTCCATGACAGTCCTTTGTAGCTGGACAAGTCTGTGGTCCATGCCCCAGTTTGTTTCCCTAAGATATTATCTAACGGTTTTTGAAATTTATATTACGCAAAGAACATGGGCTGGCAGCCCGACATAGTGGAAACTTCCGTTGAGGGTGTTTTGGTTTACCTCACACCCTATTTCTGCCCGTCTGTGGCTGACCAATAGGAGAGGAATTGCTCTCACTTGAACTAGTTTCTCGACCAAGAAGTGGATTAAGTTTCAGTCTGGCCGACCAATTAGAATTTGCAGATTTAAGCAAACAAAAACTTTGTTTTAAAAGAGAAAGTTTTTGTTTAGCGTTGGTGACGCTAAGAATACTTGCAGCTTGGTCCTGGTACACAGCGTCGCCCCTTTGGTGCCGCTGCACGGATGATCAGTTTCAAATTATTATTCAAGTTATCCGAGAGATGGCCAGAAGAAAGGTGATTCATGTTTCCTATTTTTTTGTTTTGTTTTGTATGAACTTCAACGCCAATAATAATTACTGGCTTATTTCAAAACTGCAGCACAATTGAATGCATACCCATACCCCCGAGATGACGTCATGACTCCACTAACAGCTAGGCAGCACCCACGTACACATCACCTCACTCCGGTTTACCGTTAAACCAATAATGGCCCCATCCCTGAGTAAGAAGAACCGAAGTTGATGGCGAGGAGGTGTACGGGTGGACCTTGGTCTTTGCCTTAAAATAAATGATACTCGTTATGTCTGGTTTAATTACAGCCTCGGAGAGCAGCAGAAACTTTACACCCGTAACAGTTTCTAGGCTCATTTGCAACCTTTGCGCAGTGCCCATTAAAATCATTCCGTCTGCGTGGATGAGACAACTTGAGAACGGATAAACTAATTTTTATTAAATATGATACTGGAGAATTTTATGAAAAATTGTTGTGCCACATCAGTTTTCATTTGTTTCAGACAAATTTAGTAGCGACTTTACATAATAAAATTTTAATTCCTTGATGAACCTTGTGACAGTAGGTCTAGGAACACATTTAAAAAAAAATATAAAATTTTAAAATTGGTTCATAGTGCAAAGTGATAAAGACAGCGCTTGATGACTCGTGCGTGTGTGTGAAATTGTCGGACATTGCGTGCCACGTGATCGTTGGCTTTGTGAATAATTTCTTACATGCCATGTGTTAAAAGTCAGGAATATGTAAGTTTCAGTATGTCAGGGCGTTAAAAATGCTCAATCGTTTCCCGTGACTTTGTTGTCTGTAGGATCACGGCGTTTATGACGGCATCCAGAGAGTTCTGTTCGGTGGCGGTCTTCGCTTCTGGCTACACAAATTACTGTTCTTGGATTCTCTGTCGTACTTGAGTCACGGACAGCTCAGTTTGAGCCTTCAGAGGTTTCTTCTCGTTGATGTGGATGATATATTTGTGGGAGAGAGGGGCACACGTCTCAAGAAGGACGATGTAGTGGTAAGTATAATATACAGATATTGAAGGACCTTACTCTCGGCTTGTTTGGTTATGTGCGTTTCATGTTTGTTTTTGTGAAGTTGTCACACTTTCTCACAGATCATATTGTGTGCTGTGTACGGATGGATGGTTTACTAACCACTAATCAGAATCAAGCATTGCTCTTGTTATGCTGGGTCGTGATACCGTATGGTGGACTTGTACGTAGAAAGCGTTTTGCTGAAAAGTACAGTCTCCATCTTCAGGACTGGAGACGCAGTATTTAACTGCGCGTCAACGTGGAACCACAGCCCAGAACAACGTCAATTGCGTTATCACCGTGAGAACTTAAAATCTCAGTGATAATGAGACGTGAGCTGTTGTGATTTTTTTAACCCTTCTACAGTTATGAAATGCAACAGAATTTAGCGTGTTTATTTAAATACGGGATAGGGTTTGTCATACTGACAATTCAAGAAACATGACAAAGCGTAAATCATTTGAACACGTACTTATATTGAAGTTTTTCAGATTAGCTGTCACTAGAGCACAACTTCAGATGTTGAAACTTGTTAAAGGTAGCGAGCAGTTGGCACGGTTCCAGTGTGAAAACCTTTAGAAATTTAGTATTTAGAATGTGATGCACTTTGTATGTTAAATGTGTTTGCTGCAGGCGCTCTTAGCGACTCAGCAGCGAATTCAACAGCTGGTGCCCGGTTTCCGCTTCAACTTGGGATTCTCAGGGAAGTACTTTCATCATGGCACGTCTGAGGAAAACTTAGGAGATGACATGTTACTTGGTAAGTTGTTGATGGATTTTAAAAAGTATTTTGTAGGTATTCAGTAGTTCTCTGTTTGCGTTCCCAAATTTTGATGAAATTGTGCGTGTGGAGTCTTTAATAAGTTTGGTATAAATTGTGAATTTGGGCGTATTGGCTAATGGGGATTTGTGAATAATTTTAAGGCTTAAAATTAATTTTACCTCTGTTTCTTTGAACTGAACTTGTTAGAACAATTGTTTATGTGAATTTTGTGTACTGACACAGTATCAGATTTCCATTGTATATTATTTCGTGATTATTTTCGAGATACATTACTGAAATGTGAGGCGGTGCTGGCATCTGCTTCTTTTTTTTTAAAAAAAGGGGGGGGGGGGGCTGCATAGAGGTGACACCTGGAGGTGCGAGCAATGCACGTGACTTGTGTTTCAGAGAATGCCGGAAGCTTCATGTGGTTCAGTCACATGTGGAACCACCAGCAGCCCCATCTGTACGACAATCTCACGCAGCTTGAGATGGATATGGTTCTCAATAGAGAGTTTGCTAAGGTAACTAACCTCAGTTCACTTGCCAAGTTACCTCAGAGAGCAGAGGTTAGAAAAGGCAGTTTTCTGTAAAATTTTCTCTGCTTCAAGTCGTATGTAATTTGAATGAAACAGGATTCATATTGAGTCGGAATTCTGTGTGTTAAGCCAAGTAACATTTTAAGACACTCATTACTACTTTCAGGTGTATGGACCCAAACTCAGGATATTTCATTGAACTTTAAGTACTGCATTTTATTCCGTAGCGTATTGGTAACTCTATATTCATTATAAATTGAGAAATAAAAAAATATATGCTCATGTATGTAAAAAGTAAAGCCATCCCACTACGCGCCACGTAGGCACTTGGGGTAAGAGCTGGTATAGCTCCTACTCATTCTTCACCTTGACACTAGATAGGGGTGAGTGGTCAGCATCGCGCTCGACTGCACTTTACCCCCGGGATAGGACCCCGGTACCCATTAGATGGGAGGTTGGGTGGGCCCCATAACCGGCCTGGACGAAGAGGCAAGAGGAAAAATCCTCTACCCCGGGGATCGAACCCTTGTTGTCCAGTCCGTAGCCAGTCACTATACCGACTGAACTACGCCGGCTCACAACGTGTGCGTCCACATATTTTAATTGCCATTTGTAACGTTCCCGTGATGCAGGTAGTTCTGTTTCAGGAACATGGCATTCCGGTGGACTCTGGTTACTCCATTGCACCTCACCACTCTGGAGTGTATCCGGTACATGAACTACTGTATGAGGCCTGGAAGAGGGTCTGGAATATCCGAGTCACGTCCACAGAGGAGTATCCGCACTTGCGTCCAGCTCGACTGCGAAGAGGTTTTATTCATAGAAACATTATGGTAATGAATTATTTTTGTACATGCCGCAGCCTGGTGACCTACATTTGTAATTTCATGACATGTCCTTGAACTTTTTATAGCGCTGTTGAATCAGATAAAATGTAAAGGAGTTCTTTCGTCTGTCTTTGCTCGGTACTTTCTCTGTGTCGTGCTGACCTCTGGTGTAGTAATTTGCTACATTTGTGTGATGTTACTGTGAACTATAAGTAGGCCATCTTGTTCTGGTTCCGACAGTTTCTGTTCTATGTCGGTCGACAAGCGGGTGTAGCGTTTGTACGAACGTGCCCATTCAATGTTACTCTGTATTGATTTGCAAATTAACAGTTATGTCTAAATATTTTTCTCTGCATGTAAAAGTAAATAAAGTTTGTCCCACTATACGCCATGTAGGCTTTTGGGGTGAGTGGAGGTATAGCTCCTCTCTTCCTTGACCTCGGCACTAGATGGGGGTGAGTGGTCAGCATCACGCCCCGGCCGGCTCTACCCCCGGGAAAGGACCCCGGTACCCATTGTAGAGGAGGCTGGGTGGGCCCCAGAGCCGGTCTGGACGCAGAGGCCAGAGGAAAAATCCTCTGCCCCCGTTGGGGATCGAACCCCGGCCGTACAGCCCGTAGCTAGTCACTATACTGACTGAGCTATCCCGGACGTAAAATCTAAATCGCACATTTTTTTAAGTGCGTTGTTTGAAATTTTAAGCGTTTATGGATTTGTTTAAGAAATACTTGTGTATGTGATTTTGGGCCTGCTGTTTCAAATCTTACATTTATTTGTTAAAATATATTGAGAAATATAAGTGTCTATGATTTGGAACTTATGTTTTTTGTGCGTATTTTTCAAGTACTATACAGCTTCTCGTTTGTCATCTTCCTTCTCTTGTAAGGGTCACGTTCACTCTTCATTTGCGTGTTCTGCCTGACTTGTCAATTGGTTAAGTACGAGCCATGTGTCACATGGCTCGTCCTTATTTTTCAGGACAGTTTGTGAAAAACAAAAATGAATGTACGTTGATTATTTTACATTTAAGTGAGATTTATTGCCTGGAATTCAGTAATATTTTTGTGGTTGATGTAATAACCGTGATGAAAGAATTATGATTCAACTACTCGGTTGCTGCATTAGCTTGGTAGTTTCTAGAATTCTGACTAGCATTTTTTTAAATTTGGTGTTCGAAGATGGAAGGGGAAATGCTTGGATCCTAGTTTATTCAGAGTGAAACTTTGAAAAACCTGAAATCTTTTTGATCCTGACTTCGTTGTCTCGTCTCTGCTCGGGACTGTAATTTACATATTTTCCGCTGTGTAGGTCCTGCCAAGACAAACCTGTGGATTGTTCACACACACAATAATGATTGAGCGATATCCAGGGGGCCGGGAGAAACTGGATGAGACAATTCAAGGAGGAGAACTGTTCCAGACAATTGTGTACAATCCGGTGAGTTTTGCTATAACTATTTTTAAATGTACAACATTTTACACGCAGGACAACCAGATATTTTGTTCAGGCTGTGAAGTTATGATGATAATGTTTTTGAACTTTGTAGCTGTCAGAATCTTGAACAAAATGAATCTAAAATTAAAATTTAACTTTATTGGACTTAATAGAAATTATGGTACAGTTCTTTCAGGCCAGATGAAAGGATTTGGTCACGTGACCTGCAGTGATCAGTAACAATTCTAACTCTTGTCGTCCCATTAGGGCTATTTTAACGGACAGCTGCCCTGTTCTTTATAGTTATTAATTAATAATCACTGAGCATCAGTGACCCATTGCTTGGTCCATTGTGCTCTGTCAGAGTTCGAAGATTGTTTGGTTGGTACAAGGTACTGTAGATAATAGAATGTTTGCCGTGGAGGTGCTGGTTTAAAGTCGCTGTTATGTGATGATATTCTTATGGCTCACGGAGCACTTTAATGCAGAATATACGACTTGATGTGTTACGGTTAATACCGAGGTCGCAACTAATATAAGACCAGTTTGCTCATATTTGTAAGACTTGAGGTTCTCACAGCGGTGAGTATGAAGATATCCGTCTTCTGGGTTATTGCGCTGTGTAGTCTGGTCGATGTTAACCAACGTTTCATCAGGGCGATGACGGAGGCAGTATGACCTCTGAAACGTTGGTTAACATCGACCAGACTACACAGCGCAAGAACCCAGAAGACAGAAATCTTGAGACTCACCGCTGTGAAAACTTCAAATATCGTCCTGTTGATGGAGGCAGTATGACCTCCGAAACGTTTGTTAACATCGACCAGACTACACAGCGTAACAACCCAGAAGACGGATATCTTCTTGCTCATATTTTATTAACAAGTTCCTTTAGCGTAACAGAAGCTGACGCTGAGTGAACAAACATGGAAGAATGGCGACAACGATTGCTCTGTGAGGTTAAGGAGAATGAGAGCCAGTCGCGTCGAGAATTAAGAACAGGTCTCGTCAAATTCAAAATGATTACTCGTAAATGAGGCTTCAAGTTGTGGCCTGCTCAGACTGAAGAATACTTCTGTGATGGGCAACAGGAAAGAGGACCGTCAAATTGAAATTTGTGTGCGGCATCTCACGTTAAATTTTTTTCCACTTTTCCCACCGCAGTATTCTCTTGATCTCTTAGTTTCAGATTTTTCACGACGCGGCACAGTGTTCCATTTTCACTTATTTACGTTGTGTTCTTCAGATTAACATCTTCATGACTCACATGTCCAACTATGGGAACGACAGGCTGGCGCTCTACACGTTCGAGTCCGTTATAAAGTTTCTGCAGTGCTGGACTAATTTGAGGCTCACAACAGCGCCGCCACTGCAGATTGGTGAGCGTTACTTCCAGCTGTATCCTGAAGAGGGAGATCCTGTCTGGGGTGTACGTATTCTGCTCTTTTGAGTCGCTTCATCTTTAAAATGTACGCGTGTTACTGTTGGCCGACCACTAATTTGTTTCTCTGCTTCAGAATCCTTGTGATGATGGAAGGCATCAGAAAATCTGGTCGCATAACAAAACATGCGAACAGCTGCCTAGGTTCCTGGTGATCGGGCCCCAGAAAACGGGTACCACTGCGCTCTACACGTTTCTTTCCATGCATCCTGACATTAGTAGCAACTTCCCGAGCCCTGACACGTTTGAAGAAATCCAGTTCTTTAACGGCAAGAACTACTACAGGGGGCTGGATTGGTGAGCACATAGCGGACTGAGCGTTCTTACGTAGCATGACTAGCGTTCTTGGTTCAGGTTAGAACAGGAAGGAATTTGTCTCTCTCTTCCACCTATCTCCTTACTTCCTCACTCTTTTTTTGTCTGTCTGGTCCACATTTTTTACTCTCTGTGGCTTGTGCCGTGTTTACTTGCTGTGGATGTAGGCAGAGCTAAATATTCCGAGTATAGCGCGTGTTCAACTCTTCACTGCATCTGGTATTGTTTGTGTCTCAGACAGTAAGCGCTACAGTGAAACGTCTATCCATCGTTCCCGGATGCATTGTCTGTTTTGTTCGGTCCCTGATATGTCCCATATAAAACAATGTTACATTTTCCCGCTTCTATCGTTCCTCGAACTATCGTTCAAAAATCTTAGTCCCGGCCCACAATTTTCCCTCAATGATCGTTTCTGAGAAATTAAAATGCTGGGTTTTGAGATAAATTAATACCGAAAGACTCACAATGTTTTTGGAATACACAGTAGCGGTAACCTGTTATGTCGCCCAACCAGCACAGATTCTTTTAGAATGAGGGGTGATAGTTGGAGTGAATGGCGGTGCTCATTGTCAGAAATTTTAAGATTTTAATTAGGGTGCACTCATATTTCGTTCCAGCGATGCCAGATGGCATGTGCAGTGTGAATTTCTTCACAAATGCTTTTACGTATTATAAGTACAAAGGAAAGGCGGGCGACACTTTTCATTCTTCTGGTTCATCTCGTGTCTTCTACAGCTACGTTTCGTTTCTTTGAGTTTGGCAGTAATAGTATTTCCATTCTTCCTGTTATTGTCCGCGAAGGTTGAGGGAGTGGTGAGGAAGACGACGAATACGAGCCCGAAGCTATGCCGAGTTTTGCCGAAGCATTGGCAAAAGTGAAGTCGTTCTTTTATGCGCTTAATATTAGTGAACGTGACGAAGAAAACATTTTGAACGTGGAAAGGGCTCTGTTTGGCCTAAAACGTAAAGTTTCGACAAACCAGTTGTCCATTAAAGACTTTTTTGGTAAAAAGAAGTAACTCTGAAAGAGAAACATTAAGTTTTTTAAAATTTTTAATGCTTTCCCGCAACTATCGTTTTCCCGTATTCATCGTTTTTATTTCCCACCCCCGCCGAAAACGATGCATCGAGGTTTCACTGTATTCTTTATATTCTTATGTTGGTAACACTATAGCACTGTTTAAACAGTCATATAGTTAGAGGTCTCGGAACGTGTCTAGAGAAGTTGCCGTATCGATATTTTGTTGACAATTATGAAACAACCGAGGCTGGATATGTAACGCAAGGTGGAGGGAATTATCAAGTAGGAGCAAAATGCTGTGTTGCTGAGCGGTGCCTACTCTTTCTCCTTTAGTTGTGGCATTGAAATGCACGGCTGTGGATGATAAACGTCGTTCGTGGACGGTGTTCTGGAGTGATGCTTTTGAAAAAGCTTTGAAAGTCTGCGTTTTATTGTACCTTGAAATTGTCATTGTCTTCCACTGACTTGATGTCATTCTTCCAAGAAATACTTGAGTTTGGGGGACGGGAAGACATCGCATTATGTGAACGTTGAAAATTTACAGCTGTGTGAATTGAAATGCACCCAAACTTGCCCTTACTGAGAGAGACGCTTCATTTTCGGATGCTTTAAGTCTGTCAAGTATAATTGTGATTTTACCCTCAGGGACAGTCTGAATGGACAGTACTTTTAAGTTTTGAGACAAGAAAGCTGAACATTGTCTTCAGCTGTAATTTTAACATTTGTGTCAACTTCTTGTCTGGTGTCTTGCCACGTGTGTTAATGTCATTATTTTTAGAGAGGTAGTTGAGGATGAATGTATTTTGAACGGTCAGTACATTCCATGTTATTCTTCCTGGCCTCTCGTTTGTGGGTGCGTCACGGGTTTGGGCGAGTTCACATTCCGATATTGCTTCACAAGGGGGTATTTGCGTTGGATGCGTTGCAGCTGTGGACACGTGAGTTTGTATTGCTGACACTGCTGAGTCGTGATACTAACGCACAGACAAACATTCGGTACCTTCTAAGATGCCCCCCTATTAAAATACTTTGAAATACTTAGGTAAAGTGAAAGTGTCTTGTAGTGGCGTTGTCACAGCCTCACTAAAGTAAAGTAAAGTTTGTCCCGCTATACGCCATGTAGGCGCTTGGGGTGAGAGGAGGTATAGCTCCTCTCTTCCTTGACCTCGGCACTAGATGGGGGTGAGTGGTCAGCATCACGCCCCGGCCGGCTTTACCCCCGGGAAAGGACCCCGGTACCCATTGTAGAGGAGGCTGGGTGGGCCCCAGAGCCGGTCTGGACGCAGAGGCTAGAGGAAAAATCCTCTGCCCCCGTCAGGGGTCGAACCCTGGTCGTCCAGCCCGTAGCTAGTCACTATACTGACTGAGCTATCCCGGCTCATCACAGCCACACTATAGTTCTATAAAAAATGTGGAGTTGTTTTCTGCGTGTCTCGAGTATTGGGTACGCATGGCAGATGTTTTTCATTAGACTAGTAGTTGCAGACAAGCGTGCTACAGCGAAGTACGTTGCTTCTGAAAAAGTTCCTCCATTACGTTCCCCTAACACGCCGGCCAGAGGCCAGGAAGAAGAATAATATGGACTATTATAGCCGCTCAGTAATAGGAGCTTCGCTCCTTGGTAATCACTTGACTCTTTTCAGGAGTGTTAACGGTATATAACTCCCGACAACTAGAAGCTTCCTTTATCGCTGAATATAATACTTTATTTATACACAATTTAATTATTTAAGAATAAATACAGATGTGCAGATGATAATACTTGGCTTTAGCCACAAGACGATGATCTCAGAACTGTTGGGTTTGCGTGCAGCTACCTCGAAAGTTTGTTGAAGAGTATCCTCTCAACCTATTTAATGCATAAGGTCCAGCAACATTATCTGCTGAGTCACAATGAATCATCAAGTCTAACTAACTTTCTACACATTTCCGCCATAATAATATGACACTTGGGACTACAACCAATTCACAACAGTTTATTGCCCTGGTGTAGAAACACAAGACTCCTGGGAACCGAAGGTCCTCGGACGTCTTTGTCGTAAACAGTTAGGTATATGCCATGAACTGGAAGTAAACATCCCAGTATTACCCTCGAAACACAACAACAAGTTAGAATTTTGAAAGGAAAAGTAAAAAGAAATTCAGCCTAATAAAATAATAAAAGAAGTAAATGGTAGGATCAAATTACCTCAGCAGAAGATGTAATTTGGACCGTTACACTATGAATGCATTTGAATTGCATTGCATAAGCACTGAATACTCAATAAAATAATTTTTCTGATTAAAGTTAACGTCGATGGTAACTGTGGTGCTGTTTCACAGGTACATGAGTTTCTTCCCAGTTCCTAAGAATGATACAGCTCGCTACCTGTTCGAGAAGAGTGCAACTTACTTCGATGGGGATCTGGTTCCAAGGCGAGCGCATGCGCTGTTGCCTCATGCAAAACTGGTGAGACGCTGTGCTAAGGATCAAACTTTTGGGACAGGTGGTCTGTTTGCAACCGTGTAAATTCATTTTTAATAATAACCGTGTTCGGTAACATCTTGGTTCTGAATTCAGTTGTATGGATGCCGTATGCTTTCATAGTTTTTGAATACAATAGGATTTATTTGCATTCTAAAGAGTTCTCATAGGACCAAGCAAAAGGTTTTAGAACATGACGTAACACAAATACAATACTTGTTTCCAATACAAATGTAAATTACGTAGTTATGACAGTGATTTATAGTCGGTATTACCACAAAAATAATTACATAAGAAAGCATAATCATTTTTGCTTACGTGTTTTTGTAATAGCTCAGAATTTTTGGCTGATATAAATTCTTCTGTTTAATTGAATGAGTGAGATAGGAGATGCCATTTTAGTTCTGGCTTAAACTTCTTTGTACATGATTCAGACTTTTTTCTAGTGGGAGGGAAGATTTCTGAATAGCCTAATTCCTGTGTAGTAAACTCCATTTTGTGGATATCCGACTTTGTTTGAAAATTCTCTACGTTGTCAGCTACAAATGATGATAATGAGAGCAAGAATTTGCTGGCTAGTGGAAGAATATTAAACTTCTTAAATAATTCCATACATGAGGCTATCCTTTTAGTGCCTGCCATTATTCTGATGATCATCTTTTGAATGTAAAATACTTTTCTGCTATCTGTTGAGTTTCCCCATAAAATAATTGCATTTGACGTGATCGAATGGAAGTAAGCAAAGTAGCCTCTGGGCCAAGATTTGAACCTGGGACCTCCTGAATATGAAGCAGGAGGGTTACCCACTCAACCACAACATTTGGTGTCTGTCCTGTAGTAGAGGGGCTGGCGTGTGGCAGAAGAGTTTAAATCCCCTATTCCAAAATGGATAAAAGTTACTGTAATTATATCATACTTTTCTCTTCATCATAATAGTATGATCTGTTTTGCAGATTTGTAAGTTCTCTTAAATACAGGTAATGGCAGGTGAGATGTGAGGTTCTCGCAGTGGTGGAAATGTTAGAGTTGTTCTTCTGTTGTGTGATGCCGTGTGGACTTCTAAGTAGACGCCAGTGTTTTGGAGAGATGTAGTGCCTGCCTGAAGGTGGAGATGATATGTCTCTCCGAAACATCGGCATCTACCTGTAAGTCCACGACCCACAAGACCTACATTGGCAGGCTGTTGAATAAAAGCTGAGCTGACGACAGATTTGTACTGTGTTCCTCTGATGAATTACAGGTATAAAGATATCCGGCTCTTCCCAAATTTGAAATTATACAGCATCACATCATAAGACGTGTCTATTGTGTTTCTTTCTTCTGCCATTTATTTCCATCTTACAGCAGAGGATTTTCCCATGAAAAATGTCATTATGTTTTCGTGTTTCACTGCCCATAATCATTTTCACTTCTGTAAGTTGATACAGTGTCTTTAAGTGATCTGTGACCGTATTATTTTGTTATCTATGTTTAGATCTCCCAAGTAGTCTCTTCTCTTCAAGTTTTTTGACTAATATTATGTCAACATTTTTCATCTCTTCTTTCCGTGTTATATCTGTCTCATACGCCTTCATCCGATCACTTTATAATGTTTTCTGAATCATGTGACTTACTAACCTAACCTCATTGTTCAGTTTTCTCCGTCCTCCTATTATTTCCTCCTCAGGTCCAAATGTTCTCCTTTCTATTTTGTTCTCAGACGTCCTCAGCGTGTGTTTGAAGTTTGCTTAGTTCGACGTGGTTGTTAATATGCGTGTACTTGCAGGTGACCATTCTCATATCGCCAGCACGTCGAGCATACAGTTGGTACCAACACACACGGGCACATGGCGATCAAGTGGCTCTCAATTATTCCTTCCACCAGGTCATCACAGCGAGCGACACGGCGCCCAAACCTCTGCGTGAACTCAGAAACAGGTCAGACATGGTGAGACTTCAGGTTCTCGCACCAGTGAGAAATGTATTTCTGTGCTTACGAGTTTACTCAGCATTGCAACCCAGAAGACGAACATCATCAGGCCAGGCACTGCGTGTTAGATTTTGTTGAGTAGTCGCTGATAAGTCCAGAAGAGTGGCCGTCCCAGTTAGCACCGTGGCTCCTGAACCCAGTATTGGGAAAGTCTGATTGGGTTTCAGTAGAAGAGACAGCAGTGTCGGAATGTGGACATTTCTTTACATTCTGATGTTTTACTGTTTCAGTTTTGTGGATCAGTGGGTTTGTTGTGATTGTTCTTTTTAAATCGTTGCTTTTGAAAATAGGCCAGGTCGCCGGTCTCGCGCTGTGTTAAGATGTAATGACGTGGACAGTAGTACAGATATTAGGAACGTATGTCGTTCCTGTTCATTTTGTGGGTTAATTTAAATTACTAATTTTAATTCAAGTTGATTTGTTCGATAAAATTAGCTTTCTTCATTATTTCATCTGCTGGAAGTTTTATGTTCCAGAGTCAGAATTCGGAAGGAACTTTGTGAAACTGGAATCGTGTGGGACTTGGAACATATTTCAAAAGTGTTCCATTATGTGTATTTTTTTATGAACTGCGTCCTGTGTTATTTAAGTCTCTAATACACCTGTGATGGGGTAATACACGGCCGTAGTATGAAGCAAGCGCTCTGCAAGAGATCATAATGTCAACTGGGGTGACTGAAATACATGTATAAGTAGGATTTGAGGTTTTCACATGGTGATCCAAAGATGGCTGTCTTCTGAGTTGTTACGCAGTGAAGTCAGGTAGAAATTTACCAGCGTTTGAGATGTCCTTGCTGCCTGCATCATCAGGGCAGTGGTGCATCCAGCAAGGGACTCTGAAACGTCGGTAAACTTCTACCTGACTTCACTGCGTAACAACTCAGAAGACAGCCATCTTAAAATAAACATATGTTCTGTGGTGCAGTGTACTGATTTTATGAGGACAAGTGCAATGCATTGAAAGTTCTTAAGTTGTGAGGGAATTTCTGAATTTTGTTGAAGTGTGTTCAGTTACAGTTTTGGTACGCTCAAATTTTAATGGATTTTTGACTTTACAAAGCGAATTGTGACCTGTTTTTGATTTTCATTTCATACAGATTATGTATAACTTCCGGCGGAGAATCTGTTGTTGAAAGTCTGAATTTAGTTTCATTGCATGCAGTCATTTTTTTTGGGACCAGGAAACTTGATAATAATTTTGAGAAGTTTTTATGAAGACTTTCATATGTGCATGACCACCCACGACCGTTCAGCAGATCGTTGGTTTTATTTTGTGTTGTCATTAGGTGCCTGAATCCTGGCAAATACTCGCAGCACCTGGAACGCTGGTTGTCCTATTATCCGCCCCAGCAGCTACACATCATCGATGGTGACCAGTTACGGTCGAACCCTGTCGAAACGATGAACGAACTGCAGCGTTTCCTCAAAATCCAGCCACCTTTCGATTACTCCACACACCTCAGGTATTGCTGAATCTGTACTTGGTGATGGACACTAAATTATTGGTGCATGAACCAGAGGGTCTACGTCGCTTGCTGCAATGTGGGGACTTAGAGAGGCTGGAAGGAATCTGGTGGTTCTGACAACAAATAACTTTAATTGAAATTCAAAATAGAATATATATATATATATATATATATATATATATATTTGTGTAAGATTGTGGTGATATGTCTCTGTGAGAAATTTTAACTGGGATAGATGAATTTTTTTTTTTCCAACTTAAAATTATTAGCCATGAGGTTTTAAAATTTTTCCACATCCATGTTTTTGTGATTTTATACACACAGAAAACATTTAATTAAAGCATTTGCATGTGTCGCAAAGTTTCACAAGTGTCAGTTAACCCCCCCTCCCCCATTCCCTTTTTTTTTGGGGGGGGGGGGGCATTTTAATTATATGACGCTGAAAATTTATTTTATTTCAAAGGCATCTGTCACTGTTGATGCTCCCAGCTTTCATGAGCACGCTTTAAAATATGGAGGACAGTCTTTGCTTTGAAATGTTCACGAGTGTCTGTGTGTGTGTTCGTCCATTTTACTACTTGGCTTTTCTGTAAATTAATGCACATATAAACAATTCTTTGTTAATCTGCAGAAAATGGATATCTGAAAGTAGCTTAATTGGTCCACATCCTGGAGAAAGGTTTTTATGTTATCGTTTCGGATTTTGAATCTTCTAAACTGTAAGACAGAGACAAAATAGAAAATAAAGAAAAATGTGTGTTTTCACAAGGCATTTCCAAAACCGACAGCATTCTTCACCAAAACGGTGCTCAGGAGGATGTTTTGACCTAGGAGGGATGAAATAAGTGGGGAATTTAGAATATTGCATAACGACGAGCTGCGTGAATTGTACAGGTCGCCTAGCACAGTGAGGACAGTGAAATATAGGAGGCTCCGGTGGGCTAGACATGTGACACGGAGGCGGAGGCAAGGAGTGTACACTGGATTTTGGTAGGGAATCCTTCTAGAAAGTGTTAACTGGGCAGACCAAGAAGGAGATGGGAGGATAACATCAAGATGAATCTTAGAGGGGAGTTGGCTGTGAGGATGGCAAATGGATGGAGTTGGCTCAGGTTTGTGGCCGGTGGCGGGCTCTGGTGTTGTCGGTGTTGAACCTGCGGGTTCTGCTAACAGGGAGTTAGTTAGTTACTTATATTCCAGCAATAGGGTGCTCTTGTAGAATTTTGTGTTCTGAACAAAAAAATGGCTGAAATACAGAAAGGAGTAGAATTTTCATTATCCATATATGCCAGAAGAGCAGAGAATTATTGAGTTTTCAACATTAGCCACAGGATTCTTCATAAATGTGTTCACAGAATCTAGTGATCTCTGAGTAAGGTAAATAAAATTAATGTATGTCTCAAAACTTGTGACAGGTCCTTGAAGTTGGGAGGGGGGGGGGGGTCCCCATGAATCTGGATATGTGCATTGCCCAACACGCAGACTGATAAAGAAACTCTAAAAGCAAACTGTTCTCTATTGCTCGTATATACAAAGAACTCCGCTTAGAACCTGTGCCTGGAATTTTGTATAAACAGATCTCATTGTGGTTTTGAACACCGAAAAGGTCTGTGCTCTAGCGCGTGCATTTCAGTCCGGAAGCCGTAAGTCGTCGTCCTTGTATAAACCAGCCCCCTTCCAGTCACCTCACTGCCGAAGGCATTTTCTATTTTGGCTTATGCAAGAAGTGGCAGATGATAAGTTAATTCTTTTTCTTAATTCTGTTCTTACAATGTTCTGTCCAGGTATGACCCTAAGAAGGGTTTCTTCTGTCAAGTGATAAACGGGGACCATACAAAATGTTTGGGTCGGAGTAAAGGTCGCCAGTATCCCCCCATGGAGGACAAGTCTTACAAACTGTTGCAGGTAAACAGCTTTTTATGTGTCTCTATGCTTAACTTCTCTGTTATCTTATGGCGCCACCTTTGCGTTGTAAAACGGCTGTTGCTGTTGAGGAATTGCATGATTAAATTCATTTTTGACAGTTCCAGAATCTGATGTGCAAATAAAAAATTTAGCTACTAAATTTTCTTTGGGTGTGCAAATTGGTTCCTTCGTACTTTTTTGTATTAGTCATGAAACTCGTTGGTGGCCGCACATGGTAGAGTGTCTGTAAATGAAAAGAAAATTTGTGTGAGCATCACATTTAAAACCTGCCCCAGATGGTAAGTGCAATACGAGGTGCGATCGGAAAGTTTCAAGACTGCGCCTATAAAAACCCGTACACTTATCTCAGGTATTAAATTCATCCGTCACCCTCGAAGTAGTTCCCCTGGGAGTGAACACAACGATCCCAGCGCCGCTGCCAAGCCTGGAAGCATCCCTGGAAATCTTTCTTTGTCAGCCTGTCAAGCACCATCTGCGATTCTGCCTGAATCTCTCCTATCGTCTCAAATCTCCTTCCCTTTAGCTGAATTTTCATCTTTGGGAAGAGGAAGAAGTCACATGGAGCTTAGAAAGGAATTTGGGGTCGGTTCTTGCAAGATCTTTGAGCTCCTGACAAACGAGAAGTCGATTCTGCTTCTGGTCCTCAGACAGGATGCGTCGCATGTGGAGTTCTTCCTTTAGAATAAATCAGCTGACAGGTCCCATAGCCTATCCAAACAAAGTCGCACAAGTCGTTGATGGTACGACGTCAATCTTCGTGAATGGCCTGCCGAATCTTCGTAACATTTTCGGGCGTTGTGCTTGAAGATGGTCGTCCAGAACGCTCGTCATCATCGACAGAGGTTCGGCCATTTCTAAAACGTGAATGCCACACAAAAGTTTGTGCACGACCCATTGCGGACTCCCCAAAAGCTTGCTTTAGCATTTCATAGGTTTCCGTAGCCGTTTTGGCGAGTCTTTGGCAAAATTTGATGCACACGCCATTCCGAAATCGCAGGAGGGTTGGTGTAATGCACTACCAAAACGCCCGTAACTAAGAAACAAATGCTAATTCGATGATGCCGGCTGGCACACTGATTCACTATGAATGTAGGCCGCACCCCCTAGCGGCAGAAGCTCGTGCTACATCCGGTTTGCCCTCTATTGACACAGTCTGGAAACTTTCCGATCGCACCTCGTATATGTGTGAAACATTACTGAGCAGGGTGTAATGGTTTGTTGGTTTACCATTGTGTGTGTATTTGGAGTTCGTAATTTATTTTGTAAGCTCTCATAGGATTGCTTCAGTATGAAGCTCTCTTGGTGTGCGGTTGTCTGCGAACTCTTATCGCCATCTTCAGACGCTTCTTTTATATGTTGTCGGAAGAATGGCTGCATTCGTGTAAAGACAGAGGGCAGCTTTGCACCAACATTCTTTTATGCGGAATCACATTTTATAAATTTCATCAAGAAAGTTTATTATACCAGGAACGTGCGTCACGAAAATATTTCTTTTCCGGTTTTCTCGTCATATGTTGTTACCATTTTCTTGACAGCTGTTTTAATGTTGGGGTTTCATGAAATTTCTCTGTTAGGTTTATGTTTATTCAGTAATTATAATACTTACCATCAAATTTTTGTATGCATTTATTTCCAAAGAAGCATTGCCTGTACTGGGTCACTGCAATACAAAGTCTTCAAGCTTTTTCATGCTTTCTCAGTGCCTTTATATAGAATCCATTACAAAATGAAGTGAGAGGAAATTCCATGTAAGACTTGAGGTTTTCACAGCGGTGAGTCTGAAGATTTCTGTCTTCTGGGTTGTTGCGCCATGTAGTCTGGTCGATGTTAACCAACGTTTCAGAGGTCATACTGCCTCCGTCATCAGGGCGATGAGTATGAAGATTTCCGTCTTCTAGGTTGTTGCGCCATGTAGTCTGGTCGATGTTAACCAACGTTTCAGAGGTCATACTGCCTCCGTCATCAGGGCGATGAGTATGAAGATTTCTGTCTTCTAGGTTGTTGCGCTGTGTATTCTGGTCGATGTTAACCAACGTTTCAGAGGTCATACTGCCTCCGTCATCAGGGCGATGAATCGCAGTATGACCTCTGAAACGTTGGTTAACATCGACCAGACTACACAGCGCAACAACCCAGAAGACGGAAATCTTCAGGAAATTCCATCATTCAAGCTGTTAAAATGGTAGCTTCTTGTTGTTGAAATCAGTATGTGGGGTTTGTGCAAGACCCATTTTCTCTCTGACAGTGTATGTTGCGTGTGTGTTCACAGCGGTACTACTTGTCGCACAACACGGCTCTCGTCAAGCTACTGAAGCGGCTGGGGTATAGATCTGTGCCGCAGTGGCTGAAAGATGACCTCAGTGATACAGTAACTGCTTGACGCCATAGTGGACCTGTAGCAAGGTGTTTTATGTGGACAGATGAGTTAGCGAGTGACTGACCAAGGTATGTCCAGTGGCTTGGTCTTCTGACAATGTGGTGGACAGATCTCGTGCCCCAGTAGACTTAGCTCTGCAGCTGTTACCGTTAAACCGAAGAGAATATTAGTACCTGCGGCAGGCGAATCAAGTGGTGTAGTATTATTTGGATGTGCTTCCAAATCTTCATGTCTTTGGATCATGCCACTTCCTACCGTGTTCTGTTTTTAGACGTGTTTTAGGGCGGGATCACCAGAATTTTTTTGGCATTTTAAGCAAATTCTCAAGGCCAAATTGCATTTTGCGCAGTTGAAGTTTTGTTTGTGAATATTGTTCCAGGATGAGAAATTGCAGTTACGCATTGAGTAGGCAATTCAGATATGCAGGTCTTCGGCTTCACGTGGCACTCGGCACTGGTTTTCAGTTTGATCAGTATCGTAAAATGAATATGTTCTTTCGTGCTACAATACTTAAGTATGAACAGAGCGTTGTTTGACTTGTGTTATTTTATTTGAAACCAAGTTTTATCTGTTATTTTATCCCAGCAAAGAAATTGTAACAGAATACAGGTTATGCGACGTGTAAGCTGTCTGAATGAAAATTGGGTTTCTCTCTCCAAAACAGAAACATTTTACTTTCAATTTTGTTACATTAAGCACCAGCTGAAGGTTGTGTGGTTACTTATAATCTTATCTGTTTGATACCATCAACTGTCATGTTTTTATCCTTTGAGTATTTAATGTACTTTATGTGAAAACTTTAAGGTTACCTTAACAGCAAAGCACAACGGTATTTCGCAAAGTTTTCAAAACGTTCTTTGACACGTTGAGCTTGGACCTGTACCACTGTAGAGTCTCTATTTTTTTTTGTAACTGCAGTGGTCTGTTTCCATTTTTATAATAATTCTCAACATTTATTGTCAAGTAACCATATTTCCAGCTGGCGGCTTCGTGGGTTTCAAATGAGCAGGCTGTAGGAGTTTAAAGTCGTAGTAATGCATATTGGCTGCCTTGGTTCAAAAGTGATATTTTAGGCTATGATTTTAATTTTAATTATGATTTTGAGTCTGCAGATTTTTCTGCAAGAACGGATATTTTACATTTCTGTATAACATTTGGGGCCGCGTGGTACGAGGAGTGGGCCTTGTGCCGCTTGGTCGCTGGGACCGTGGGTTCGAATCCCACTCAAGCCATGGATGTTTGTCCGCGTTTTCTGTGTTGTGCTGTCCTGTGTACAGGTAGAGGCCTTGCGACGGGCCGATCCCTCGTCCAAGGAGTCCTACCGAATGTCCATAGATCAAAACCAACGCAAATTGGGACCCGCAGTGCTCAGGCACTTGAAGAACGGGTCGTTCCCAGTATCCAGTAAAAGTAAAGTTTGTCCCACTCTACGCCATGTAGGCGTTTGGGGTGAGAGGAGGTATAGCTCCTCCCTTCCTTGACCTCGGCACTAGATGGGGGTGAGTGGTCAGCATCACGCCCCGGCCGGCTTTACCCCCGGGAAAGGACCCCGGTACCCATTTTAGAGGAGGCTGGGTGGGCCCCAGAGCCGGTCTGGACGCAGAGGCTAGAGGAAAAATCCTCTGCCCCCGTCGGGGATCGAACCCCGGTCGTCCAGCCCGTAGCTAGTCACTATACTGACTGAGCTATCCCGGCTCATTCCCAGTATCCAGTATAACATTTAATTTATTTACATTACACACTTAAGGAGTACTTCCGTTTCACTCTGGATGCTAGGAGGAAGGCCTGAAGATAAGCAAATTGCAAAATCAAAAATTGAGCTGTGATAAGTTGCGTTTAACTGCGGCAATTGTATGCAGCGCTGTTTTCAACAGCTTCTTAGGCGAGCGCTGATGTGGATCTTTGACTGCATGAGAATGTGTAGCGCACGAGGTTACACGGCATGAAACTTTTGTAGCTCACGCTGTAGACTAATGGATGCAGATACACCGTTCATGTGTTGTACACAGACTTGCTAGCCCTCGATTTCCTGCTGACTGAAATGTCTGAATGTAATACTTCATGTGAAGATTTGTAGCATGATTGTCATGCTACATTTGATCTGGCTGTATCACAAGGAGTTGTGGGGGGGACATGAGGAAGTGGCATGGTTCAGTGGAGAATGAATGTGTCATTTTTTATTTGTCGTCTGTATGGGTCCTAAAACGGATGTGTACAGTTTGTATATAGGTGTAAGTATATATATTGTGTGGACATTTGTGTTTTCCTTACCTTTCGGGGATTCGTCGTTCTCTGATGTACCGAGAGACCGAGAACCCTGCACAAATGCGAACCCCATCCATTGAAGTCCTGCCTGTGAGTGGTTGCCCAGGCTCATCACACGATTTAAGTCCAGGGTTGTTACAAGTGAGTATTCAGCATAAAGAGTTTATTGTGATAAAACTGTATGATTGCACTGCTTGCTGGCCGTACGCGGCTACCGATCTGTCTGTGAACGAGATACGGTCCAGTCCTTCTGTGACATATTTTGATGGAGGTTTATTCTTAAACAAGTTAAATACATGCAAGAAAAATTATCTGTGCTAGTCTGTTAACTTCTGTGCCATGTTACCCATATTAAAAAATACAGAGGATGCGGAGAGAACCTTTGCTCTGTATACATACAGTTTGATTACAGTCAGTGTTTTAATTTGCGTATCTCGTTTGTAATAAGTCTGGATTTATAATGAGAAACTGAAGTGTGCATATACCAATGTCAAAATAATTACATTGGTTTTCAGTTGATTCGAGTTGTGTACAAAAAAAAAAAAATACTGAAAGGAGAAATTGCTACGTACGAGTAGGAATTTGTGCACATATTTGCCACTACCAGCGCTCTGGAATGAAAAAATGAAGACCCCCAGTGATTATAATTAATTCTTCTTGGGCTAACAGCCGTTTCAGGTGGTCGAATCGATAAAAACACTGACGTTTCAAGAACCTTCTTTATCTTTGTCCTCAGGGTACTTAAGTTCAACATTTTTCTCCATTCAATCACCTGACATGGCTGGTAGCCCGAGAAGAATTCATTGTACTTAGTCGTCATGAAAGTTTCAGATCATACACCCCAGTGATTTTCAGAATTATAACGTATGTTGGACCCGAATCCAGTTCCAGGACAGCCTTTAAAGCTGTGCTAAAGATTTGCATGAAACCATTTTTATCTGGTAATATTAATTGTTAGTTTGTGAAGGAACTTGCATGGCCAGTATGGAAATGGTGGGGTAGGTGATTCAGGCAGTACACTGAAAACATAGTTGTTCAAAGTTTTGGTTACATTCGTTGAAACCTGGTTTAAGAAGTAAGAGCATGTAGATCCAGGGTCCTGACTCAGTTTCAGTGGAGTGGGTTTCATTCAGTGATGGTCGTTGTTTGGTATATCAGGTGTCGTGATTGACCTTGTGTGTGTATATGTTTACCGGCAATGTATAGATTGCCTAAAGTCAGTAGGCAAAATAGGAAATGAATCATAATTTTAATATTGTTTGGTTGTGTAAATTAAAATTAATCAAAGTTGATTGGGTAAGCTGTCAAGATGGAGGTTGTGAAAGATAGTCGCGAAAACACCAAGCTACAGAATCTGAACATAAAAGTTTGGAGAATTAAACAAAAATCGTTTTATATTCTAACCTAACCTAACAAAAGTTTTGAGAATTAAAAATTCGTTTTATATACTAACCTAACCTAACAAAAGTTTTGAGAATTAAAAAAAGGTTTTATATTAAGTTTTTGCAAATATAAAATATAAAATAAAACTGTATCAATTTTATTATAGAAACTCCTTTCTTTTATACTTTGCCTAAAGAATCTGAGGCATTTTATAAAATTCCTAGGTATTCTATAGAATACCTAGGCAAATTATAAAATAAACTGTTTGTTTCATACATTGCCTAAAAGTTCTAGGCATTTTATAAAATGCGTGGGCATTCCATAGAAAGCCTGAATTTCCTACTTTGCCTACCGACTTTAGGCATTCTATACATTGCCGGATTTCATAGTTTGCCGGTAACATATATACACTATTTGCCCGACCTCTGTTGATGGAGGTAGTAAGTTACTCAAAAACATTGAATGTTTGTCGCGAAAGGTTTGATGCCAAACCACTGTCAGTAAGAAGTCCTCAAAGTACGTCATGATGGAGTATGATTCGCAGCTGAAACAAAGAGGCCAGTGACCACGAAGACCTGAACAGACTACCCCATCATTATCGGAACTGAATGACGTGAATGTAAACGTGAGGTGACGCATCGTTTGAATTGTTACTGCCGTGTCAGCGGCTGGTTCAAGCATTTGCTTTTTTGGCAGCATTCTTGTAATTAAACGTCTGAAATAGTGTAATTGGCCAGCCTTTTACAAATTATACTTAATGCTGAAAGGAAATAAGGGCTACATTCTTGTATTTCCATTGATTTATATTTACTTGCATATATTTTCTTTGTTTTATCTACATTTACGTACTCTTTAAGGAACAGTAAGCTCATGACGTGCCTGTAATGACCAACCAGGACTTGATCCAGACGCCTCGTGAACACAGGTCAGCTGTTGTGGTGCACAAAGTATCAGCAGTTACAACGTATAGAGGGCATGTAAATTTTACAAGGGATGTGTAAGCAAAAATTGAGCTTTGGTACTGGACTTTAGTGTTATGGCTGACCTTTGAAACAGGAATAACTTGTGTTAAAAGTAATTGCGTCACTTGTAAAAATAGCACATTTTTTATCTGCTAATGTCTACTTTATATAAAAGCTTCAAATACGCGCTAATTTATTTATTATCAATGTATGAATGTAATGATTCGGCACGTGCTTCAAAGTTGGTAGTTGGGGTCACAGAAATCGCAACTGAATGTCAGTAGTGACTAGTCATTGTGGCAGCAAATTGACTCATAATACACGCAGAAGTTGTGAAAGTGTAAAAACTTTGAAGATATCCGTCTTCTGGGTTATTGCGCTGTGTAGTCTGGTCGATGTTAACCAACGTTTCAGAGGTCATACTGCCTCCATCATCAGGGCGATGAATATGCCAATAGGGTGTGAGGAGCTGGATTTATAGGCTGGGAAGTGAAAGGTGTAGCTTGCCCCGAGCCAACAAGTGAGTACCTGGCAGCTGATACTTCACGAATGAAATCCTTGTGTTTCAAACACTTGGGCGTTAAATTATGTATGTAAAAATTCACGTAACATATCGAGAAACAAACACTTATTTTCAGGCTGAAATAAAGTGTTATATATGCAAGTAAATATTTCTTTTTGTGCTGTGGCAGTGTTTAATTCCTTTGCCTTTAGATTAATTTATGAATACATTCTTTATTTTTCCCTTCTTAAACTTAAATGTATGGCTATTTAAGGTTAATCTCAGTACAAACCTTGTTATCAGCAAAGGTTGTAAAGCAATGGTACGAATCAGGTGGGAAAGAGGTTTTGGGGGGGGGTTTGTTACCAGAACAAGTACCCAGTGAGGAACATGAGAAATAAAGAAAACAAATTGTGTCAAGCAAACATTTGGTTGTGTGGATTCTGCACATTTGTGTGCTGTTAAACCATAACTCATATAAACATCTTAGCGTGCATGTGCGTACCGCATCGTCATGCAGGGATGGAAGGCTGCGTTGTTTACCGCGTTTCTCCGCAGGTGAACAGGTTCTGCGACATTGTCATTTTACTACGCGTGTTTCTGAACTTTGGTAGCTGTGGCGTGATTGGTTGTCACATGTTTCAGAAGGCTTTATTTTTTGTAGTTAGTAAACACAAACAGTGTCGACCATAATTTCTGCTTTTGTTTTTGTCAGAAGCCAGAATGTAAATAAAACATAGTGATTGAACTGTTATTCTGGTAAGATCCACAGGTAAACCTCGCTTTTGGATCAGAGATTGATTGTTTTACCAGTAAACCTATTGTTTTTAATTAAGTGTGATCAAAAAATATAATTTCAGATTTTTTTTGGACGCTTGAGGGGTTGCCTTCCTCCTCTTAGACGCCATATTGTTATTGTAAATGTTCCATTTAAAATTACGATGAAAACTTTTTTCCTGGTGAAGCCAACATATATGGAATTCCTTGATTTTGGGTTTGTCCGTCACAGATGCTGTGTTGTAAGTTTGGGGCAGTAATGGCTGCACAATGTGTTCGATATTTATCGGAACATTTTGACTTTTAGCTACTGCCTTTTACCTGTTTCGTGATATTGCGCAGAGTTCCGTTCATTCATTCATTCATCCTCGACTGTCTCAAAGTTTGGCCGCAGCGCCATCTTACTGTTACTCAAATTTTGTGTTTAATGAGGCTTAGGTTAGGTGTTGACTGCAAAGGTTTATCAATCATGTGAGTGTACAGTAAATGTGTGATTTGACTCTGGGGCTGGGTTTACCTTAATCTGAGCTTACGTTCGGTGTTTACGTGAACCGTTCTGTAACTACCACTGTGTTGTGCCATAAGTCACGTGCTCTGGTTCAATGATGTATTGTTGAGTAGTTTTAGAAGTGTTCAGAAGTGTGAGAAAACAGAATGGTAAGTTCCTACGAGGACACGGTGAATAAAATATAAGCTTCAATTACTTCAAAAGCAACATTTAACTTACAACTGAAACACCTTCTTGCACAAATGATTGTTTCTAGTCTGCTTAACTTCCTTAAGGAAAGAAATTATGCCTGTCATACCATCATGTATTTGTATGCCCCATTCAATGAGGTTAAGTTCAACAAATTTAACGCAGACAAAGTTTTTTTCCCCCTAAAAAAAGAAATGTAATTTGTGAACTTGAATTAATGTAAACCTGGTGGTAGGAATTAGTACCAACCTCACACATCATCACAATTATGCCTTCATAGGCCCATTGTTTGTTAATTTATACCTTTGAATGTAGTTTCGGTGAGCCTCCGCCTCAAAGTGCCATATTTACAGTAAGGGCAGTAATTAAGGTGAACTTGATCTTCAGATCACATATGAAAAGACTTACTATGTGTCTCGGATTTAATGTGGCAAATATATTTTTATTTTTGAAACTAATTTGGATTTGTTTTATTTTATGTTAATATTTATGTTCCTTTATTTCATTGCCTTATTATTTTATAAGGTAGTATATTTGCGTCATATTGTGAATTAGGTTAATATTTTAATATTTTCCGTCAAATCACAATTTTAATAAGATAATAAAATATAAAATATTTAAAATATGTTGTAAGAGACATTCCAATTTGTAAATCGATCATTCGATGCGGAATGTGAAATGATATTTTAAATATTTTATATTTTATTATCTTATTAAAATTGTGATTTGACGGAAAATATTAAAATATTATTATTTTATGTTCAGTAATTGGTAATTATTTAATTGTAATATGCAGATACAATTAATCATGGTACAGTAGTGTAGTGTGGTTTACTTTCAGCTTTTTGTCTTGCGGATTGTGAAATGTATAGAATCTTAGATGTTTGAGATGACAAAATTCAGAGTATGTTTTCTGATTCAGAACCAGATTAAGTCAAAACTCAACCGTAAACAACTTCAACTGAAACCCAGTCAAAGATCGTTCAGGAACTATAATGTGAGTAAGTACAGATTTATGCAAGAGTATGGCCTAGTTTCTCCCATAATGTTAGGTTTGTGTTCTTGGAAGAGAATGTGAAATGTTCATATACAACATATTTAATTAAAGTGAAGCTTTCGCGGCTAGTGAAGTTCATGAAAGACTCTTGGTCTACAAGCCGTGTCAGGTGGCTGAAAGGTCAATAAACCAACATTATCACTACCTGTCTTCCTCCGCCAGTTCCCATCAGCTGGCGGCGCAACAAAGGAATGGACTGGTTACCCAGCAGCCTTGAGGATGAGAACAGAGATTGTTCTCGAAACGGTAGTTGATACGGTTTATTCACCTGTCATCTACCTGACGTGGCTTGTGGCCCGAGAGTCTTTCATCAGGAAAATAATTAATAATGAAGGTTTGTGACGATGGTGCGTTGTTGAAGCAAACTACTTTCTGGACATTATCTGTTGATAAGGACTAGCTCTATCGATTGGACCCAGTAGAGTAGGTTTTTCCCTGAAGACTGAGATAGATTCCAGTCTTCGAAACGTCATGTTTTATTAAATCTGCGACGATGGACAATGTCCTGAAAGTAGTTTGCTTCAGGAAATGACTTGTTGTGGAAAAGTAGCGTAAAATCATGGATTACCGTCTCCTTGCTTACGATGGTGTGTAGTCTTGTGCATGGTTACAGTGTTGATAACCACCTGCAAGGCCATGCAGTGTCATAACTCAGATTATAACAATCCACTTTTTCAACATTATGAAACCTCAAATTTCATTTAGCTTAAATGAGTTGTCTGTGCTCTGTACATGTGTCCAGTTTGGGGCAGCCTATCGGTGTTATGATGCCAACAGCAATCTGTTTTCGTCCCTTGTTCTATCTTAGGTCTGCCTTCCTGTAGCGTTTGATGGTGTCTGTAGCGTCTCCGACTGCCCAGTTCAGAGCCATGCGCTGTGCTGTTGCCTGTGTGTTTCTGCCACTCTTACTCGTTCATGTTTTTCTGCCTGTATTTTATCCTGAAAGTCATTTAATAATAACAGAAATTAAATCTGTAAAATTTAGGAACCGCATGTCAGACAAAAATCTGTAGCATGACTGCCTTCGGAAGGGAAGTAAAGCCATTGGTCTCATGTCGTAGATTTATGGCGTGTAAAAGAACCTTGCGAGCATGAATGACATGTTTTGTAAGCAAAATTGAGTGGCCATTTCTCACCCATGTCTTTGGTAGAGGCCTTGCGATGGGCTGATCACTCGTCCGAGGAATCCCTACAAAAATGCCTAAAAAATTAGATCAGAAACCTCCACGTAGGAGATAAAAGGGTAAATGATGGTGATGTTGTCAGACTTGTATGGAACTTAACAGTTGAGTGATTAACCTTTAATGTCTGGTCTCACCGCACGTGTCAACTGTTTGATCTGACATGAAATGTTTTGTTGTAGTTTATTTTTGGAGCCTCGGTTCTGGAATGTTATTCTGCGTTATGGGACCTCAAGAGATTCTTGTTGAAGGCAACTTTCACATAAGGAATGTTGAGCCCTTTCAGTGTCTTGGCTTCTTAATATGGAATATTTGCAGATGAGTATCATACAATTTATGACTGTAAAATCCATCAACATACAACTATTCCCATTTTTGATAGTTGTTTGTGATGGCTGGACAATATGAGATAACACATTTATGATTTACAATTTTGTCGGGGAAACAGTCGCAGGTTTCTTATCGTATTAACTCGTGTCTCATTCCTTAGCAGCACTGCAGGGAAGGTCATTTTTATAACACTAAAATTTTGCATAAGCAGGTATGGATGTGTTCCACAAAAGTGTACTAAATCATTAATTGTGTATTTCTATAAATCGTAAATCGTGACCCAAGTAAATCCTTTTGTGTTCATGTCACTGTCTTCTTTAGCAGAAAATTTGGAGGTGAGCCTATTTTGAATTGTGAATATATTTATTGATATTTAGACAGTGTTCCTCGGCTGCAACCTATAATCTTGCTGGAGGAATCTTACTGTAGCTTATAATGTCACGGCAAGATGTACTCTGCCCAAAAATTTCTGTAAGACAATTGCAGTCGAACCACGTAAAATAAAAATAATTTTTTTTACTTTTAAATCCTCCTCTGTATATAAGCGAAGAAGTTCTTATCTTCTTCTTTTTAATTCTGTATTTCGTTTCACTCTCAAGATCCTGTTTTAGAATACGTGTAGTGTGTAAAAGCTAATATTGAAAACATCTCAATTGGTTTGTTGTGTGCTGGAGTTTTGATGGAAGAGAATTGTTTTGATAGCATTAATATTGCTAGTAGATGCATCTGTATATAACGTATGAATTATTGAAATTGGATCAAAATATTTTCTGGTCACCATTTTAATTTTTTGTTTTCCTAGAACCACCTTGAGGAAGGTTACATACTTTTGATAGATTTTCACAAAACAGTTCCTCCTACTGTAGAAAGTAGCATAGTTGCCATGTCAGCATCATCAGTGACCAGGCGCCGTTATCAAGAAGGAATCTTCCCGAGTCCATTGATCAGTGCTTGTTGGATGAATAGTGATCTGTCCGGTTCTCTTCATGTGTAATCAGAGTGATTGCGTGCGCTGTGCTCTATTTGGCTACTCTGAAGTTATCTGTTGGTACTTTTTCATATCTTCACCATCTGTGGATGTTTCCACAACTGTTAATGATTTTTTCGTGTAACAGTTGAAAGTTCCTTTGCTCTTACACATATGCCAATTTTTTTTAGTGTTTCTGTTTATCTGTACTTTGTGACGCCGCTTCGTTCGTGGTCTTCCCGTTTTACTTGTGTCAAGGTGCCCTTGGTATTTTCCTGTCACCTGTTGCTTCATTGTGAATCCTACCTTATTCCTTTGAGAGGTCTGTAAGCTGTCAGTTTGTGTTGTGATTCATGTAAGATGTATGTAATAAACAGTTCCTCTATTCTGCTGTAACACGCGTAATGCCCTATTCATCCTTGCAGTTTGTACGGTGACGGTCATAGAACTATGGCACATGGCGTCAGATGCAAGGAGAAAGTTGTTTCTTTAGCGGTTTTGAAAGATGACGAATGAAGGAGAACCTGTCATGGTATTAAAATTGTGTTAATTGTAACTTTGATTATTGACAATACTAATCTTACGTGTATTATTGATCTTAAATTGTCGATCATTGTACCGTATGTGATTTATTGATATTTCTAACACTTCGTTTGCTGATATTCGTGGGGGAGAATGGCGAGGAGGAAATGCAGTTTGACTTTTGTCTGTATGCATTCTAGTACTCGACTAGGTTCCAAGCGAGGGAGAATGATAACAGTTGTTTTGTTTCTCTGAGTGAACTTCTGCACAAGAAGACTTAAAAGAGGCCAGTTTCTATGCAGTGTTGTGTGCTCAGAATCAATAATATATTAGTTGTCTTTGTTCTCACAGAGTTACAACATAATTTATTATTCTGTTAAAATGTTTTAAACAATTTGCATTTGTCATGTGATGCACCTCCTAACTGCGTCTGCTTCATGTGACTCTCTTTGGTGTATCAGCTGACTACCGGCCTGTAGTTTCACTGCAAACCGTCTCGTAATGCCGGCAGAGTCTAGCCTTTCAAATCCCAATATTTATTTTGTTGGTCTTAAATACGTGACTGTGATGTGCCACTCAGCACAGTGACTGGCTATGGGCTTGCAAGGCTGAGGTTGAAATTCTGGTAGGAATGTTTGGATCTTCTTTTCGTCATGTTTGCCATGATACTTAGTACAGTGAGTAGGCGGTCTTGACATACAATTTCAGTCTCCATTTTAAATCTCCCATGTTTAATATTAGGTTCTATGGTCTTTGAGGATCAAATTTTTTGGAAGCAGCACCCCCAGGTAGTAAGCTCACTGTCGTCAGGCTAATGAAAAGCAAGTTCTTGTCCCCATGTTATGTGTCAGCAATTTCTCATGAATTTTGGACAGGAAATGAGTTAATCCTGACTGAGGTATTGCGTTGTCTCGGAGTGAACGTCAGATGGACCACAGCCACCTGTTTCTAGTTCCTTCCCTTCTCACCATTCATAATTTGTTTCAGCGGTTGTAACGGCATTGGTAAACAACCCAAGAATCAACCGAACCTTCTTCGTTGCCTCACACACAACACTTAACAGACACTTCAGAGAGTAAAATTGTCCTGATTAAGAATTTGTGTACGTCTTCAGGAATCAAAATGTGTGCTCTTGTTTACGTATGCTGGTTGTTATGAAGTAGATATTACTCTCTGAGTAATTTTATGCAGAGCGGCTGTGCAAGTTGGAAGGTTTGTGCATAACATGAAAGTTTTTGATACAGTTTTATCAGCAAAATATTTTCTTGTGCTACAAGTCTACATAAATGGGACCATATCGTAGGATTTGAGGTTCTGATGGCGGTGAGTACGAAGACAGCCGTCTTCTGGGTTGTTGCGCCGTGTAGTGTGATGTTTGAGAGGTCCTTGCTGCCACCATCATCAGGGCGATGAGCTTGATGACGGAGGCAGCAAGGACCTCAGAGACGCTGGTAAAACTTCTACCAGACTACGTGGCACGACAACCCAGAAGACAGCCATCTTGGGGCCATATCCTTATCCATTATATGTCCTATAAAAAGATGAGGACCTCTGGCTAGGTGGTTGCTTGACGTGTGTTGTTTACATCTACAAGGCCGATGTATTGTCCATGGCCACAGCACTTACTTCAAGAACAGTTATGTGCATGAGTCACTAAATGAAATCTGTTTCACAAGAATGTAAATTTGCCTTCATGATATGTACATAAGTGTACACCTCGTTCGATTAATGTGTATATTAATTTTGTTAAGGGCCTATTGTTAAATACTCGTGAAAGAGAAGTGTTGACATGCAGAATGTATGTGTTTAATAGAATATAGAATTTATGGAGTTTTTAATTACATGTAATAGTTTGTTAATTGAAATTTGAATTTAGTTTATTTTTATTATGTGAAGGGGTTTTAAAAAGGGTTTATAAACCTAAGTGACCATGTTCCACTTACACAAACTTTGTGAACTTCATGCACTGAATGAACAATTTTGGAAAGGGGTGCCACAGGGTGAAGACAAACCAAATGAAGTAATTGATTAGGGTTATTTTGAGCGAGTGTGGTGTAATATTGCAGAAAGAAACACACATATGTGTGTATATAATGATTCATAGTGATTTAATGATGGTATCAAGTAATGATCGTACATAGCATCGAGCACTGGAAATTTTGACAAGTTTTGATGTGGAATTCTGAAACAGAAGAGAAAGTTGTTTTCTAGCTGGAATGGTTGAGGAAAAGTTGAATAAATCAAAAGCAGGTTAAGATACTTTACGACAGAGGAAACTTATTTGAAACTACTAGATAAATAATATGTTTTGACCACAAATAATGTGTTATGGAAATAGTGGAATTAAATTAGCTGTCGTTTACGTAAGAGACTATAAGACAGCACGTGATTTACCAAGGGGAGAAATATTATACAGCATTCTAATTGCATTTGACATAAGCATGAAAGTACTCATGCTAATTAAAATGGAACCTATGGTAAGATCTCTGTGCCTACAGGTAAACTTTTCCTTTGATGTATTTCCTGTTCAGAATGGTTTCAAACATGAAGATTCTGTGTCACCACTGCTCCTTATTTTGTTCTAGAATACGCAGAGGCTGAAAGGGAAGTTGATCTTGAAGTAGATGCAATGAACACTCCTCATTACCTTACTATAGGACAGAACTGTCATGTAAAGCCCTTGAAAATGTTTAAACTTCAAATATCTTAGAATGTTGGTAAAGAATTGCATAAATGAACAAACTAAGAGCTGATTAAACTTTATTGTATGGGTACGGGATTTGAACCTCTGTACATTGGCCCTGCTGTCCTGACTTTAACTGTTCAGTAGAATTCTGATATGATGTTCCATAGCTGATAAAGGTTAAATTCAAGTAATGCTGTAGTTTGGAATCTTTTATATTCCTGGCTGCTACAAAACATGTAAAGTTCAAAATATACAAAAATATACCTGTTGTTTTGTGTGGGTATGAAATTTAATCCTTTATTATAAGGGGACAACCCTAATTGTGTAGGAGTCGAAGTTTTCGTGGTTGTGAGTCTGACGATGGCTGTGTGTTCTGGGTCGTTGAACCGTGTAGTCTGGTAGAAGTTTAGCGACTTGCTCGGGAGCACATTTGAACCTACGAGGGATGATGGGGTGGGAGGGGAGAGAAAACTACACAGTGACAAGCTTCATAATTTGTTCTCGTCGCCAAATATTGATAATCAAATGAAGGAGCATGAGATGAGTGAGACCTGTAGGGTGCATGAGAGAGATGAGAAATGCAAACAAAATTATGGTTGGGAAGCCCGAAGGCAAGAGACCACTCAGTAGATGAGAGGATAATGGTAAAATAGATCCTAATAATATAGGGTGGGAGGGTGTACACTGGATTCACCTGCCTCGGGTTGGGGGTCAGTGGCAGGCTCTTGTGAACATGATAATAATCCTTTGGGTACTGAGGGAATTTCATGACCATCTGAAGGGCTGTGCTCCATGGAATTAACTCATCTCTCATTATGGACTTTTGTGAGATGAACGCATCGTTAGGATTTCAGATTTTAGAACAGGTTATTTTTCTTAAATTTGGGGTTTACATTGCATTGTGACCGGAGTGCTGTCTTCTCAGTTGTGGCACTTTGTCGTCTTGTGCGTGGTTTCCAGCGTTTTGGAAAAATTCGTTCCCATCATCTGCAGGATAACTACTACACTACATCGCATCATGCTACCCCTGCAGGTGGTGGCAGTATGTTTCTTTGAAATGTATGATTTGAGGCTTTCACGGCGCAGTAACTCAATAAAATTTTCTCGGGTGATTAGCCGCGTCAGATGCGTTTGATATGTCAGTGCACTCCAACAAGCCACAGTGGCAGCACAACCCGGAGGACTACGATAATAAGGTTTATGGAATTTATAAATGGGTTCCTGTACATCAAGATGTATTGTCAACATACCATTTTTTATTGCTATTATTGTTTAAAAATGTCATTTGTTTGGGATCAACTTTCTAAAAAATTATTATCAATACGTCTACTTCACCTTCCCTTGACTTATGGGAGTAAAATTCAGTGAAGTGGATCATGGTTATAATTATTTCAAATTATGTACCATTAATGTAAAAAAAACAGTTATTTTGTAGCGTGTAAATAATTCCTGTTGTTCATGCAGAAACAGAATAAAATGTCAGGCCTATGTTACTATAGAATCTGTTTCAATGTCAGTAATGTGTGTGGTATTGACGCCCACACGAACCAAGAAGATAGCGGAACTTCAAATTATGTTACCTGTATAGTGACGGACATGTAGATTGTGGTTCTCAACCAGCGGTCCATGTATTAGAGCTAGCTGGATCATAATGTAGTAAACCATTTAAAATGGAATATGGATTTCTGGTTGTGATAATTTTTTCTTGCAATTTCTGTGTTCACTTTATAAAATATATGAACTGAGCCATATCATTGACAGTCAGTACTGAATCATCGGAATTATCGTGAGCTATTTTGAATACTTTATCCAAATGCAAAGCTGCCATGTTAATTGATAATATAATTGAAATCGTAATTTTGAAATGAAATTATGTACTTGTCCACCATGTGTTGATTGTGTGATAGTATGAAAATGTTGGGAACTGCTGGTATCAACATTTTTAAAGAAATTTACATTAATACTGTCGCTACAGACTCCACACTTTGGCAGTGAAACCACTGGTTATCAGATCATCAGTGAAAGAATAGTGGTTTTGTTGCTTAAAGCCTCGGGTCTCGTGCGAGAGGATCACTCTAGTATACTGAGTTACTAAGATGTGTGAATGCTTGTAAGATGTCTCAGCCTTTCAGCACTCTAATGTGACATATTTATAATGATAATAATATTCATATCCAGTGTTAATTGACGGTACAATTAATTAGTTGTTGGTTTAGTTTAAAAGCAGGCAAAGGAGATTCTTCATAAATACAGTGATGCCATTTTAATATTGTAAATACAGTGTAATTATAAAAATGAGTCAGTATGTTTTATGGATATTAAGCACAGAAGAGATGATGACAATAAATAATAGAAAGCAATTATATTCAAGTTTTTATTAAAATTCACCAGCAATGATTTTGTTTGTTGCAACAAGTAAGATGCTGCATTTATCTTAAGTTAAGATGTGAAAGCATTAAAGATCGAAGCGTCTTTTTAAATGTTCAGCCAAAGACGCGTTGAGAATCCAAATGTAAATTATATTACAGAAATGGTTCTTATGCATTGCAGGATAATGATATATTTGTCTGTGGAATATATGGCTTATCTTCTTATCTTTGGAACTGAGATTTTGTAGAAGGATCACATCATGAGAGTCAGGAGCTTGTCTTGAGTTGTGTCTCGACCTGTGATTTGTTTATGACATCCCAGTTTTGTTGCAAACCAGATGGATAGTGAGGTTAGGTGTTGTTACGCCGCATGCTTGTGTTGAGACTCCAGACGTGTGGCTTGGTGAATAAAGTCTCTTACTTCTGCAATACATGTGAAAGTTTTGGGGTTCATATTATTTGCTCTGGACGGTTTAAAGTATTTCTTTCGTTTTTTGTATCACTTTTATGAACGCTTCACCGACAGATGCGCTCTTTAAGATTGTCAGAGATGCAGAAAAACTTTGCCTGTCATGTTAAGAGTACAACGCAGTTTGAGAGTGTTTGCGAACAGAATGCTAAAGGGAATATTTGGACCAAAGAGGGGTGAAGATGGGAGGCTGGAGAAAACTGTATAACAAGGAGCTACGTAATTTATACACTCAACAAAATGTCATTAGGATGATAACTTCAGTAAGGATTGGGTGGGGTATGTAGCATGCATGGAGGAAGGAAGGAGACCAATTGTAATAATCAGGCACAGATGGAGGATAATATAAGATGGATCTTACAAATATGAAGTGGATGTGGACTGGATTGGGCTGGTTCTGGATTTGGATCAGTGGTTCGCTGTTGTGAACATTGTAATGAACCTTCAGAGTGCATGAAAGGCTCACGATTTCTTGGCTGTGTGAATCATCAACCTCTGAAGAAGGACATTGCCTAACAGAGTTAGTTTAGGCAGTAAAAAAATAAAATTCAGGCTCCACTAGAAAAATTATTTGTACATTTATTGCAGTTTCAAGTTGAGAGTGGCAGTTTGTAGCTGTGCTGGTTTTTCATATGGGAGCAAACCAATTTCACTGTTGTTAAATTTCCAATTCCCTCATCATCATCTCTCATAATCATCCATTTTATTGTTGCCTAACAAAGAACAAAAGGTTCGCAGAAAGCTTCACATGGCAGCGTAAAGCAATTCTTGTTGTGACGACAACGCAGTGGTTTCGGCAAGTGCTCGTGTAACACAAAAGCATGGTGTGTTGGGTGGGGTGGGGGCACGAGTTTTGTTCTCCCATGTTACCTCTTTACTCGAGGCTAGCCCCAGATTTTACAGCAGACTTTGTGTCATACGAACTTGGTTATGGAGTCGATAGTGAACGTGTGAATTCTGATTGTTTTACGCACATTAAATGTACTGGAATTACATTACTGTAATCTTTCGTGAATAATGAGATTGTTTGGTTTCCTGTGGTATAGAAAAGGAAAACTTCAAGCCAAAAGCCAGCAAAGGACTTTATTTATCTGTTACTGTTGCAAAACCTCCCTGCACGTAATATATATAACGTCCCACTAATGTAAATTAGACCAGCATGTGAAAAAAACATTTCCAGGTGAATTAGTTGTAACTTGAGATTTGTGTATGTACCTAATATCTTTCTTCCAATAAGTATCAGCTTGATATATGATACCGTCTCTCGTAAGTTTATATTTGCTCATGTTGTCATTCTGATAAAAGTGGTAACAATACATTTGGTCAGTTATAGCAGTATAAAATCACTGTAGTTATTATGACAAATTTCCAGCCCTACCAGATTTAATGCAAATTATCCACCATTTTTAAGTCCAAAACATTTTATATATATATATATATATACACCACCATAGGCTGTACTATGGAGGAGAATCACTAGTCCATTACATGTAACTATGCACACAGTCTGGATTAAAATTAATTATCTGCAGAGTAATGGAACCAATTTAAAATGTTTTTTTAATTTCCAAATGTATGTATTATTGTGGTCGTCACAGTGGACGTGCGGTTGAGGCGTGGGCCTTGTGCCGCTTGGTCACTGGGATCGTGGGTTCGAATCCCACTCAAGGCATGGATGTTTATCTTTCTATGTTGTGCTGTCCTGTGTACAGTTAGAAGTCTTGCGACGGGCCGATCACTTGTCTAAGGAGTCCTACCAACTGTCTATAGATCAGAGCCAAGAGGCACTTGAAGAACGTGTCGTCAAAGTATCAAAAGTATGTATTATTGTGCCATCAAAACACATTGTTTTATAACAATCATAACCAACCTAAAAATATATAAATCATTTTATTCTTAACTACTGTAGCTTAAGCATAGGGATAGGTAAAGTGATACGAAATGTCTTCTTATTCTCTGACTGTCCAACATTTGTTGTTTTGGTATGACTGTGATCCATAGTCACTAGATTACAGGCTGGGTGACCAGTGTTCAATACCAATCCGGTTCAGTTATTGTATCTTTGCCACAACATTTGGATCAGTTCTGGGGCCCACCCAAACTCCTTACCAATGTGTAATGAATCACTTTAAAGAAAGAACAGTGGTTGGGGCATCCCTATCTGGTTCTGAGGTTATGAACGCGTGGAGCTATTCCTCCAAAACACCATACATATTCATGGTGTGGTGCTTAGTTAAACACCAGGGACAACTTTTCTTCTAGGCTGCCTCTATTTAAAATGAATGCAGTTCGAAACAAAAGTTAGAGATTATCGGCTTTTAGTTAGTGAAATGACCACAGCCTTCTGTATGGCATTACACATATCTCGTCTGTACCTTACAAGAATGCGCTGCATGTCGTTTTCTGGGCTGCTCGATGCTGCGATTTAGTGTGCATAGGCAGTATGTTGGTAATATCTGTGCAGTGTGGAAACATGGCGGCGAATGGTGTGGTGTGTCGTTCTAATGTGCTTTTAGTGTTTGATATAAGTCGTGCTTTCAGCTTATCATGCTTCGTTCGTGCTGGACCATGTAACAAGGTAAATATAACGCGCCTGTTTTTAATCTTTCCTGCTAGTTAAATTAATTTTAAAGTGTAAAGATAGTGAAAGTTTCCGTGCTGTGGCAGTGTTGGGTGTAGGCGTAACTACAACTGTACATGAAATCCGATGAAAGCAGGCGTGTAGTATTTAATACTTTCTGGTACAAACATATTGGTCGAAAGAAAAGTGTTAAATCCATTTTTTAAACGTTACAGAAATAATATTTATGTAAATAAATGCCTAAATGTAGTTCATAACCTCCGCCGAACGAAGTACCGCACATGATTTCCAGTCATCAGGTGCCGATGTGGCTGGAATTCACTTTATCCGCAGCTGTCAACTTCGAAATGTGTTCGAATCCAGGTGATAAGTTTGATTCTGACTCACGGTATATGATTTTATGTCAGTGCAAGTTTTCGTTTTTGTGTTTTGAGTACAGAAGTCATTTGGGCTCCATTTATTTGTGTCAGCGACCGGCGAAAATGTTTTCTGACGTTCACCGAGGGCGGTGTTCGATTGTTAACCGTATTCCCGTACCAACAGAACGTTGGGCTACACGTATTGTGAAAATAAGTTTATGATTATTGTTATGAATTGGGTGTAAGGTTGAATACCAGCCGGCTGCATTCTGCAAGGAATTTCTCAAGAACAGATTATTATTCCATCTGTTCACCATTTTACAGGGTATTCACTTCTATGTGCCTGAGATAAACCTTGCCCCTACATAGTGCAGCAGCTATTTCTGAAATGCATTTTGTTTTTAATACGTGTTACATAGAAAATGTGTTGAACGTAAATTTTCACGCCTGTTTGCATATTGTCTTTAGGGCCGTGTGGACTTCGACAGTAACGTTTTGGAGGAACATACCGCGTCCATCTTCGCGGTCGTGAAGTTCTAAATGTGGTTTAATTCATGAAAGTTATGATAAATTACGCAGTGTGTCGCTTTGAACCATTTTTAAAACAGGGGATGTTTCCTGAATCCTTGAATTCGAATTGATCGTATTTTGCAAGAATAATGACGTATTAACGGATACTTAGGGTGACGGGGACATTGCATTTAAAGTTCCACTGATCAGGAACACGTTTTAAAGGTAAGTGACATCTGTCAGATCTTTTTTTTTTTCTCAGTGGAACAGAGAGAAGCTGAGTGCGATTATTTCCAGTGAGATAACGCTCAAGGAACGACACGTCATGCTCTTATCTCACCATTTTGAGCGATGTCCCTTAAGGGTTGCAGTGTTGGGGAACGTGGAACGTTAACGACGTCATATCCGTTGGTGAGGTTCACCGTCGACACCACCTGTAACCTTCGCAGTTGGTGCAGCGTGTACTGGAATGCGTTCTGTCCCGTTTTGCTTGCTGCATTGATCTTGATCTTGCAGATAGGTCTCAGGGCTGTCCGCTTACGTTCTCACTTTGGTGGAGTGTGACTTTTTCGAAAGTATTTCCGCACGCAGTGTCGTGTAGCGTTTGTCTGGGTGAAGCAGTTCGCTCGCTTTGTTGTGGATGTGGGCGGAATGCACTGACCTGTTATTTATTATTCACATTCGTTCGTAAGAAGTCAATTTCCAGCACGCAATTTCCAGTCGAGGATAAACAAGTCCATACCAGGAACTGACAGTTGAGCGCGTTCTTTCCCCGGGGGAGGGGGGGGGGATGTTTCAACAATGAAACAGCTTAACGGATTTTCAATTTTTTTTTTTTAGAAAATATATGAAGGGCAGGCCATTTATTTCAAAGATGTTTTAAGGCGTCCAAATCTTTTTAAAAAAAAAGAATGAATGAAAAAACATATTTAACGTTTATTAATATTTTACATGTAATTCGTTTTAATACTGGCAACTTCCGTTTTCGTAAAGTGTCGTTACGTGTCCATTTGGGAACAGAATTAGTTTACTAATTAAAGTGAGGCTAGGCACGTTGAAAGTTGTCTGAGGGAAATAATTGTGGTTGATATCGGTACTTTATAGAACGACTGGTACTTTTCATAAGGTCAAATGGAACTTTATATATATATATATATATTTATATATATATATATATATATATATATATATATAAAGTTTGCTCAAAAGTGGCCCATCGTACACTCACATAATACCGGCTTGTAGCTCTCATTAAGATTTCTGTTAGATTAACGACGTGTAGTTCCTTGCTGTGCTTTGGAGTGCTTATAAGTTATGCAGCGAAACGTCGATGTTTTGCGTGAATATTCACGAACTAAAAAGCTTCTACACTTAACTCGTTCGTCCTAATAAGAGACGCTTTGTGCATAATTAGATTCGCCGACGTAATTCGGACAATGTCACCGCAGATGGGAGGATAATATTAAAATGAATCCGAAGGATGTGAGGTTATAAATTCATAGATGTGACACGTCAAGTGTGGATCAGGAAGGAGGAGCCATGACGGAGGAATTAACTGATAAAGGTCCACGTTAGGATCCATACTTTCAACACCTGCAGTTAAAGTAGACGCCTGTGGTCCCTTGGGAGGGGGGGGGGGTCTGTCCAGAGAAACGTTTCAGTGGGTGTCGCCCCAGGATAGAGAACGGTCTGTGGTGGATTGCAAGCAGGCAACCGGAAGGGAGAGGGAATTACGTCGCGAAGAACCGACCACGTGCGTAATTGTAATTTACCGAATTGCATAATCGCAGGGGATGGACTCCGCTAATAAGCGGGTTCTGAGCATTTTATGGGAAAGAAGACAAGACTGGAAAACACTACGACCCTGTCTGGGATCGGTATCTTCAGATTGCTGACGGACAGCGTGTAAAGACGACTGGAGCGTGAAACTGGGATCACATTAATACGTTAATTCTTCTCCTGTACATCGTGGATCATTAATCGAGGTATGTAAGTCGATTTTTGGTATCGAGAAACGTTTTGTTACGAAGCCCTTAATTTTTATAGGTACTCGTCGTTGGTTCCGGAGTGTTTCGACGTGTTTTTGGTGACTGAAACATTTGAAATTTTCTTATCCGTCGGAAGTCTGTGTGTGGTCTCGTAATGTCACGTCCGCTTGAGGTTTGCGATCGTAGGATTGAAGGACGCCATTGCTTCTTCAGTTCGAGCGATCGTGTTCTCGTCGCATCCGAGCAATGGAAACTTCCGCTCCGTTAACAGCAGCACGAAGATTTTTTTCTAAGGCTCTCTTGTTGCGTTTAAAGCGGGCGTTGCTACCGTGTAGTAGGGTACACATTGACAGGTGTTTCACAGGCGTTCACTGCCTCCGTCATCAGGACGATCGCCCGGACTGCGTCCCGGAGGACCTTGATGGTGGCGCCAGGCATTAAGAAGGCGGTTAATTAGGTTCAAGGTCGAGCATTAAACAATGCTGGCAATGAAAATAAACCATACATTTCCGAAACACAATGCGTGCATAATTTTTTCGAAAAAATAATTTTAAAAATGCTCTTCGAAAAATTTTTCTTCTGATTTTTATTGGAATTTTTTTTATCCGATGTATCCATGTTTGTTGGAGTCGTTTTGAAGCTCCACCGGTCCTTACTTCGTACATACGACTATTCAAATTATGTTTCTTTCCCGTAAAAATATTTTTGAAAATGTTGCGTTGCCCGGAAACACGCAAAATATCTTCACCGTTTCCACTCCGGACCACTTCTCTTTCATCCGTGTTTTTATCTCTTCGTCAGTTCTCTCATCAGCTTCGTCTGTTTCTCGATTTTGTCCAAGACACTTTTCCAAAATCAGGTCCCAAAGCACGCGCGTGTGTACAAAATTTATTATTAACTTTCAGGGCATGTAGTGTTGGGTTGTGACTTCGCTTCAGAGAAGGTCGCCTCGCTTTCTAGAATCCTATTTTGTAAATAATTCTTATCGGCTTTCAGATTGTGATACGCGGCCGTGGATAACTTTGACGTAAACGTTTATCGGTTTCTTAGAGTCTTTACTGTAGATACGAACTGTTCACTTCAGTCTGTGGTTTTATCTTTTTCTCGTTTGGTAATCCGGTTGCGACCCAAAACTCTTATCATCATTACGGCTTAGCGCCATCTTGCAAATTTCTACAGAATACTTTTCATATTTATAACTTCTGACAAGATTAATTCTTCTTTATAACCAGAACAATAGCCACGGTGGTCTAGCGGTTAGAACGCTGGCCTTGTAATCCTGGGGGTCTCGGGTTCGATTCCCGGCGGTGCCCGAATTTATAACTTGTGTTGGGCAAGGCCGTGGTCTAGGCAACACGGAGTTTTCCTCCGTGGCATCCCAACAATTACTCCATTCACACACAGAAGAAGGCAATGGCAAACCACTTCTGGATCATCTGCCAAGAACGTATATGAACAGGTCCCAGTCCGAGAAAAGGATGGAAGGATCCTGTTCATATGGACCTGTCGTCAGACAGAACACTAAATAATAATAAGATGAGGTGGTCTAGCGGTTAGAACGCTGGCCTTGTAATCCTGGGGGTCTCGGGTTCGATTCCCGGCGGTGCCCGAATTTATAACTTGTGTTGGGCAAGGCCGTGGTCTAGGCAACACGGAGTTTTCCTCCGTGGCATCCCAACAATTACTCCATTCACACACAGAAGAAGGCAATGGCAAACCACTTCTGGATCATCTGCCAAGAACGTATATGAACAGGTCCCAGTCCGAGAAAAGGATGGAAGGATCCTGTTCATATGGACCTGTCGTCAGACAGAACACTAAATAATAATAAGATGAGGTGGTCTAGCGGTTAGAACGCTGGCCTTGATATCCTGGGGGTCTCGAGTTCGATTCCCGGCGGTGCCCGAATTTATAACTTGTGTTGGGCAAGGCCGTGGTCTAGGCAACACGGAGTTTTCCTCCGTGGCATCCCAACAATTACTCCATTCACACACAGAAGAAGGCAATGGCAAACCACTTCTGGATCATCTGCCAAGAACGTATATGAACAGGTCCCAGTCCGAGAAAAGGATGGAAGGATCCTGTTCATATGGACCTGTCGTCAGACAGAACACTAAATAATAATAAGATGAGGTGGTCTAGCGGTTAGAACGCTGGCCTTGTAATCCTGGGGTCTCGGGTTCGATTCCCGGCGGTGCCCGAATTTATAACTTGTGTTGGGCAAGGCCGTGGTCTAGGCAACACGGAGTTTTCCTCCGTGGCATCCCAACAATTACTCCATTCACACACAGAAGAAGGCAATGGCAAACCACTTCTGGATCATCTGCCAAGAACGTATATGAACAGGTCCCAGTCCGAGAAAAGGATGGAAGGATCCTGTTCATATGGACCTGTCGTCAGACAGAACACTAAATAATAATAAGATGAGGTGGTCTAGCGGTTAGAACGCTGGCCTTGTAATCCTGGGGTCTCGGGTTCGATTCCCGGCGTTGCCCGAATTTATAACTTGTGTTGGGCAAGGCCGTGGTCTAGGCAACACGGAGTTTTCCTCCGTGGCATCCCAACAATTACTCCATTCACACACAGAAGAAGGCAATGGCAAACCACTTCTGGATCATCTGCCAAGAACGTATATGAACAGGTCCCAGTCGGAGAAAAGGATGGAAGGATCCTGTTCATATGGACCTGTCGTCAGACAGAACACTAAATAATAATAAGATGAGGTGGTCTAGCGGTTAGAACGCTGGCCTTGTAATCCTGGGGTCTCGGGTTCGATTCCCGGCGGTGCCCGAATTTATAACTTGTGTTGGGCAAGGCCGTGGTCTAGGCAACACGGAGTTTTCCTCCGTGGCATCCCAACAATTACTCCAGTCACACACAGAAGAAGGCAATGGCAAACCACTTCTGGATCATCTGCCAAAAACGTATATGAACAGGTCCCAGTCCGAGAAAAGGATGGAAGGATCCTGTTCATATGGACCTGTCGTCAGACAGAACACTAAATAATAATAAGATGAGGTGGTCTAGCGGTTAGAACGCTGGCCTTGTAATCCTGGGGGTCTCGGGTTCGATTCCCGGCGGTGCCCGAATTTATAACTTGTGTTGGGCAAGGCCGTGGTCTAGGCAACACGGAGTTTTCCTCCGTGGCATCCCAACAATTACTCCATTCACACACAGAAGAAGGCAATGGCAAACCTCTTCTGGATCATCTGCCAAGAACGTATATGAACAGGTCCCAGTCCGAGAAGAGAAAAGGATGGAAGGATCCTGTTCATATGGACCTGTCGTCAGACAGAACACTAAATAATAATAAGATGAGGTGGTCTAGCGGTTAGAACGCTGGCCTTGTAATCCTGGGGGTCTCGGGTTCCATTCCCGGCGGTGCCCGAATTTATAACTTGTGTTGGGCAAGGCCGTGGTCTAGGCAACACGGAGATTTCCTCCGTGGCATCCCAACAATTACTCCAGTCACACACAGAAGAAGGCAATGGCAAACCACTTCTGGATCATCTGCCAAAAACGTATATGAACAGGTCCCAGTCCGAGAAAAGGATGGAAGGATCCTGTTCATATGGACCTGTCGTCAGACAGAACACTAAATAATAATAAGATGAGGTGGTCTAGCGGTTAGAACGCTGGTCTTGTAATCCTGGGGTCTCGGGTTCGATTCCCGGCGGTGCCCGAATTTATAACTTGTGTTGGGCAAGGCCGTGGTCTAGGCAACACGGAGTTTTCCTCCGTGGCATCCCAACAATTACTCCATTCACACACAGAAGAAGGCAATGGCAAACCACTTCTGGATCATCTGCCAAGAACGTATATGAACAGGTCCCAGTCGGAGAAAAGGATGGAAGGATCCTGTTCATATGGACCTGTCGTCAGACAGAACACTAAATAATAATAAGATGAGGTGGTCTAGCGGTTAGAACGCTGGCCTTGTAATCCTGGGGTCTCGGGTTCGATTCCCGGCGGTGCCCGAATTTATAACTTGTGTTGGGCAAGGCCGTGGTCTAGGCAACACGGAGTTTTCCTCCGTGGCATCCCAACAATTACTCCAGTCACACACAGAAGAAGGCAATGGCAAACCACTTCTGGATCATCTGCCAAAAACGTATATGAACAGGTCCCAGTCCGAGAAAAGGATGGAAGGATCCTGTTCATATGGACCTGTCGTCAGACAGAACACTAAATAATAATAAGATGAGGTGGTCTAGCGGTTAGAACGCTGGCCTTGTAATCCTGGGGGTCTCGGGTTCGATTCCCGGCGGTGCCCGAATTTATAACTTGTGTTGGGCAAGGCCGTGGTCTAGGCAACACGGAGTTTTCCTCCGTGGCATCCCAACAATTACTCCATTCACACACAGAAGAAGGCAATGGCAAACCTCTTCTGGATCATCTGCCAAGAACGTATATGAACAGGTCCCAGTCCGAGAAGAGAAAAGGATGGAAGGATCCTGTTCATATGGACCTGTCGTCAGACAGAACACTAAATAATAATAAGATGAGGTGGTCTAGCGGTTAGAACGCTGGCCTTGTAATCCTGGGGGTCTCGGGTTCCATTCCCGGCGGTGCCCGAATTTATAACTTGTGTTGGGCAAGGCCGTGGTCTAGGCAACACGGAGATTTCCTCCGTGGCATCCCAACAATTACTCCATTCACACACAGAAGAAGGCAATGGCAAACCACTTCTGGATCATCTGCCAAAAACGTATATGAACAGGTCCCAGTCCGAGAAAAGGATGGAAGGATCCTGTTCATATGGACCTGTCGTCAGACAGAACACTAAATAATAATAAGATGAGGTGGTCTAGCGGTTAGAACGCTGGTCTTGTAATCCTGGGGTCTCGGGTTCGATTCCCGGCGGTGCCCGAATTTATAACTTGTGTTGGGCAAGGCCGTGGTCTAGGCAACACGGAGTTTTCCTCCGTGGCATCCCAACAATTACTCCATTCACACACAGAAGAAGGCAATGGCAAACCACTTCTGGATCATCTGCCAAGAACGTATATGAACAGGTCCCAGTCCGAGAAAAGGATGGAAGGATCCTGTTCATATGGACCTGTCCTCAGACAGAACACTAAATAAATAATAATAATAAATATATGAAATTATTTTCGTTCAAATAAGCAATTTTCATAATCTTCGAAAGTTACGCCATGTTTAAGGACGTACTTTCTCTCACCTTTAGATTTAATTTATATTTTATCTTCGGTCTTAAAATGCGTACGTTTTAGACCTAAGGCCAGCGACCTCTTCCATGGTTTTATGTTTCATCTTTCGTAGCAAACGAAATTCGTTATTGACAGGATTTTCTCTCAAATCAAATTTGTCAATCAAAGATTTCTCGAGTCTTCATGAAAGTCTTCGGTCTGAATGTGGTATATGTGAGAATCGATATCTTGATAGCGCAGTTCCAATTCGCTCCCAATCCTTTGGCTTCATTACACTCTAATGAAATTCATATATTAAAGTTTTAGAAACGCCGAGAACACTCATACCTACATATATGAAAGTTAGCTGCTAAATTTTCGGAAAAATGTATATTTGTACATTTAAAATTTGGTTCTGTAACTCGTTCGTCACATTTTTTTAATCATTTGATACTAATCTTACGTCAGCTCTGTTCCTAATGCCTTCCGTAGTTTTGCCGAACACTGAATTATTATTCGCGAGTCTAAGAAAGTCTTTCTCGAGGTTATTTGCCGCCGTGGTTTTCATTCGAGTATTCAGGTCAGCGTGTTGATTGTTTCAACCGCGATGCTCCGCGAACTTTCTTTTGTCTCGACCCTAAGCCTAGATCTTGCTGAAGTTTCCGGTGGCGTAAGACGTACTTTCCTTTTTGAAACGCGGTACTTGGTGGCTTTGTAACTCTTAATCCAGGTTCTGCCTTGTTCTCGGGAGGTCTTTATGAAAGTCATGTCGATCCCGAGGGCATTTCAAATCTACCGCTAGTGTATACCCCACACCATTAACTAACAAACCAACAAACTAGATGGCTTATAAAACCCGAATGTTCATCACCGAACTAACCAAGGCCCTCCTGGGCCAACAAAATCCAGTCTCCTTCAACTCCTATCTCCGATAGATCCCGCCTGAGATTATCCTCCCATCTACGTCTAGGTTTCCCCAGAGGTCTCTTCCCCTCAGGCTTCCCAAATAGTGGACCCAACCAACCACATGGCTTACGGAACCCAAAGGTTCATCACCGAATTAACCAAAGCCCTCCACCGGACCCTGTCCTGGGCCAACAAAATCCAGTCTCCTTCAACTCCTATCTCCCATAGATCCCGTCTGAGATTATCCTCCCATCTACGTCTAGGTCTCCCCAGAGGTCTCTTCCCCTCAGGTTTCCCAAATAGTGGACCCAACCAACTAGATGGCTTACGGAACCCGAAGGTTCATCACCGAATTAACCAAAGCCCTCCACCAGACCCTGTCCTGGGCCAACAAAATCCAGTCTCCTTCAACTCCTATCTCCCATAGATCCCACCTGAGATTATCCTCCCATCTAGGTCTAGGTCTCCCCAGAGGCCTCTTCCCTTCAGGTTTCCCGACCAATACCCGGTGCACACCTCTTGTCCCATCCAAGCGCGCTACATGTCCAGCCCATCTCATTCTTCTCGACTTAATCACCCTGACAATATTAGGGGAGGAGTACAGATTTTTAAGCTCGTCATTGTGCAGTTTTCTCCACGCCCCATTGTCTTCTCTCCTAGGCCCAAATATCCTCCTCAACACCCGATTCTCAAACACCTGCAATCTGTGCTCCTCCCTCTGAGTGAGAGACCATGTTTCGCACCCATACAAAACAACAGGCAAGATTATTGTTTTGTATACTTTCATTTTCAGGTTCTTAGAAATCAGACGGGAAGACAAAATATTTTGAACTTAGAAGTAGCAAGCATTTCCGGAATATAATCTCCTCCTAATTTCCTCATGAATAGGGTTCTGATGTTCATAACCTAAAAAACCGAAAAATGTGCATGCAAATATGACCCCAAAAATAGCGAAATATGACCTAATTTGTTAAAAAAAATATTCGCCAAAATTTAAGAGAAATCGTTTTGTATTTCAATCATGTTATTTATTTACATATGCATGTACATTACTTGATTTCATAGCAATTTTAATCAAAAACTTCAGTCGCTTTAAGTTGTAAATGCCTCGTTTTGGATCTGCATCAGATGTTGAGTATACGTGCTCCTATAAAAATAAGATAAATTTTAAGAGAGAGCCTTTCATGCATTTCAAATTCATTAATTACAAATAAATAAACAGAATTCAAAATATTAAGTACCTTTCTTCATTCTCCTTTCTTGGCAACATTACGATATATAACGATGTGCATTTTCAAGGTCTCAAATGAAAATGTTTTCTTTGATTGTCTGCTTTCGACATCACAAAAGTTTCTTGGCCTTATCGAAAAGTACAGCGATAGAGGAGTGATTCACTTTGTCAAGAAGGAATAAGTCACCAGGGCGGTCAGCAAAGACATTCATATCTGTCGCAGACATCCGTTGTTTCATCAGTCGAAACCCAAATCTTATTCTCGGCCACAGTACGTGTAATTCTTTTCAGAAAATCTTCATTACAGGCTGGTACATAGTTTTTTCGTAGTGTTGATTCGTCTGGAATTAACTGAGTCGTGTATTTCTTCAAGAAAAATTTGAACTGCTCATTGTTCACTTTGTTCAGTTGGCAGACACACAGGCCCTTTGAAAATGCCGATGTCTTGTTTGATGGTGAAGTTGTTGCAGTGTTATCGAACAGAAGTCGTTGCTCGCTTTGATGACTGTTTTGTAGGCTCAAATTATTTTTATGTTTTGCTGTATCACAATGCTGGTGCACATAAATTCCCTTACCAGCTGTAACTTTAACTTCACAAAGTTTACAGAACAGAATTATTCCATCAGAACTAAAATATTCCTCGCCAAAAATCTTTAATGAAACCTCTTAACTTCGCACTTTCAGAACACTTTACTTTCGGCATCTTAACCAACCGAAGGATTCACTGTAAGTGTCTGAGAAATGTAGTTACAAGTAAGAATTTTATACCCAAAATATATCCAAAATATAAATTTTATCCTCAAAATATAACCAAAATATAAATTTTATCCTTAAAATATAACCAAAATATAAATTTTATCCTCAAAATATAACCAAAATATAAATTTTATCCTCAAAATATAAATTTTATCCTCAAAATATAACCAAAATATAAATTTTATCCTTAAAATATAACCAAAATATAAATTTTATCCTTAAAATATAACCAAAATATAAATTTTATCCTCAAAATATAACCAAAATATAAATTTTATCCTCAAAATATAACCAAAATATAAATTGTATCCTCAAAATATAACCAAAATATAAATTTTACTACAAATATGACCGAAAACATAAAAATGACCTAAATATGCATTTATATGCAAAATAAATACAGTCTAATTGTGATAAGAATAACCCAATTAGTGTTTAATTTCAGTTTAGAATGAAAATACAAGCCTCAATAAAAATATGACATGTCTTGAATATCATGAGTATCATTTGGATTTGTTATTGTTTCCCACGTAATTATCATCACCAATTTTTGTTACGTCTGTATTTCAAATTTTCTACCCATTTAAAATATTTGTATGGTAGGCAGTTACTTTTATTGCAAAATTTAGGAATACCACCCCTTACCCCACTCTCGTGAGAAGTATAATTTCGTAATTATGTAGCAGGTCCGTGATGACATTCGTCATTTGTAACATGGCGTCCCACGCTAAACCTGGGCGTGCATTCGTACATTTTTCTCAAAAAAAAAAATTCAAAAACGAGGGACGTCAGCCTTAAGATAAATCTCGTGCTAATGGCCCATATCTTTTATAGTAAAAGATTTCCAAACGTCTTTGGCGTGTTCGTAATCTTCTTGTGTAATGCCAGAGACATTTGATGGGCTATAAAAATTCTATTTTGGTGGTGATTCACGAATCCGTATAATCATAAGGATAAACACTTTTTCGAGTTATTTTCGGGGAAGAGACTTATTGCGTTTGTCTTTTGTTATTTTTTTTTATATTTTCACGTAATTTATCTATACTAAACTTAAACGAATCTAAGAATATTTAATTCAACTTATTGATTAGTTTACGAAAAATTCATAGTTTTGAATCAAATCGACGATCTTGTCATCGAACCCGAAATATTTCACAAATAAGTGATCGTAAAACCTGGGGGGAAAAAAATTCGGTGATTTTAATTTTAAGTTACGAGGCGCGTCCACAAAGTAAGTTTCCCACTCGTCCCACAGCTAGCAAACCTTATATTGCGCGAAGCGACTGTGCGTACGTGATAGAGCAATGACGTAGCATGGCGCATGCACTAACGGCACCTCCCGCGTTCTCACAGTAGCATCGTTGCAGCTGTTGAAGATGGAGGTTCTTATTCCAGCTCCCGCCGACTGTGAAGTGCGGTCAGTGATAACGCTAGGCCGCACACGGCTCGACGGACAGCGAGTCTCCTGCAGGAGTTCAGCTGGGAGGTGTTTAATCATTCACCCTACAGCCTGGACCTCGCTCCCAGTGATTTCCATCTTTTCCTACACCTCAAGAAATTCCTGTCCGGTCAGCGTCAGCGTTTTGAGAATGACAGAGAGGCGGAGATGGTTGTCACACAGTGGTTCCAATCCCAGGCGGCAGACTTCTACGACACAGGTATTCAAAAGTAGGTCCCACGGTATGACAAATGTCTCAATTCCGGTGGCGAATATGTTGAAAAATAGCTGGACACTTGCTGTATCTGTTGCAATAAATATTTCCATGAAATTGTGTTTTGTTTCTGTAAACGGCCCCAGGGAAACTTACTTTGTGGACGAGCCTCGTATAATTTGTTGTATTAAGGCCTTTTTATGTCAATCATTAAAGTCCAGTCGTGCGTAATTTACATTTTCTGGCTTTTTGCTTTTCATCTGTTTCTTGGTCTGTTAATGCTTTCGTTAACACCTCGTTTACATATATATATTTTTTATATTTTGTAGTACTTCGTCCCCACGTTTTTCTATAAATATTTTGGTAGCTTTCGGTCCTGTACAGGAAAAGGGATTTTTGTAGTCGCTGTGAATGTACTCAATATAGTAGCGAAATCCTGAAGGTTCAGGCTCTGGGTATCTGTCGATTTTAAAAGTAAGGCATTCAATTTTTTTTTTTACGTATGATTTATTTTTACAAGATTTTATATGCACATTGAAGCCCGTCTCTCCACGTCAGTCACGTGTTTAACTTCTTCATAAATTTATGCGCACATTCTCGATATATATCGAAAGACCTGCCCTCGCTTGTTGGATGTTTGAAAAAGCATGAACCTTCTTCAGTTTACCTGCAATTTGAACACGTTCTTTACATTTATTCTTGTTTTTAAATAACAAATATTTACGCAGAAATCTAAATCACAAACGTAATCGAATATATCAGTCGTATAAATTACGCTCAAAACGGCATATTTAGCCTCCGGACTGGCACACAGTTTTGCGTCGTATTGTGTTTCTGATGACGTACGAGGTGCGATCGGAAAGTTTCCAGACTGTGTCAATAGCGGGCGAAAAGGATGTAGTACGAGCTTCTGCCGCTAGGGGGTGCGGCCTACATTCATAATGAATCAGTGTGCCAGCCGGCATCATCGAATTAGCATTTGTTTCTTAGTTACGGGCGTTTTGGTAGTGCATTACACCGACCCTCCTGCGATTTCGGAATGGCGTGTGCATCAAATTTTGCCAAAGACTCGCCAAAACGGCTACGGAAACCTATGAAATGCTAAAGCAAGCATTTGGGGAGTCCGCAAACTTTTGTGTGGCATTCACGTTTTAAAAATGGCCGAACCTCTGTCGATGATGACGAGCGTTCTGGACGACCATCTTCGAGCACAACGCCCGAAAATGTTACGAAGATCGACGTCGTACCATCAACGACTTGTGCGACATTGTTGGGATAGGCTATGGGACCTGTCAGCTGATTTATTCTAAAGGAAGAACTCCACATGCGACGCATCCTGTCTGAGGACCAGAAGCAGAATCGACTTCTCGTTTGTCAGGAGCTCAAAGATCTTGCAAGAACCGACCCCAACTTCCTTTCTAAGCTCCGTGTGACTTCTTCCTCTTCCCAAAGATGAAAATTCAGCTAAAGGGAAGGAGATTTGAGACGATAGAAGAGATTCAGGCAGAATCGCAGATGGTGCTTGACAGGCTGACAAAGAAAGATTTCCAGGGATGCTTCCAGGCTTGGCAGCGGCGCTGGGATCGTTGTGTTCACTCCCAGGGGAACTGCTTCGAGGGTGATGGATGAATTTAATACCTGAGATAAGTGTACGGGTTTTTATAGGCGCAGTCTTGAAACTTTCCGATCGCACCTCGTATCAGCCAGTAAGTTTAAAATCGATAAGGCATTTCGAGATTTCCAAAATCATTTTCGTTTGGTTAAACGGACGTAGTCTTGAAGGAAACGAACCTTTTTCCAAAATATTTAAACACTCGTCAATTAAGCCAATAGCGCAATTATCTTTTTAACACATTTTATTTTCTTTCAACATTTTATAAACACGTAAATCCCACTCACAATCTCTCATTAGCTCATCATTTATATATAATCATGATAAGAACCGAGATATCCCGGATTACAGTTATATAACTTTATATAGTCGCAAACAACAAATAATACGACTTACATTTCTTTTTTAATTAGTTACTCGAGTCTTTAAGTTCTTTTTATAAGCATATTTAAATATTTAGCGAAATGAAGTATTTCGTAGATATTACACGTTTTCATAATGTTATATTTCTTAATCTTTTAATAATATTCTTAATCGTTCGCAAATACCAAATAAATCTATTTTATTTTATTTATATTTTCTGGTCGATAAATCCTTTTTATAAATGCAGGAATTCCTATCAAAGGCAAACGATTTAACGAAAAATTTATCACGAGATATATTTTTTTTATCTTCAGAGTCTTCAAAACCAAGTCGACTGTGTTTTGTTTTTAGAAGTTCTGGTTCATAAAATAGCCCTTTAAACTATTTCGCATTTGGAATCTTTCGTCCGGGCGTGTCGGAGGATTAGAAGGAATATATTTCGAATACCTCAGTTGACCATTTTTGGTACACAGCCCTTTTAAAATAAATCCTTTGTCTTTCTGATTCCAATCATACTTTGAACTTTGAACTTTGAACTTTGAACTTTGAACTTTGAACTTTGAACTTTACAGATTCGTACTTTTTTTCCGCGCTGCCTCAGGTAGACTTTTTATTTTAGTAGTTTTCAATCGGAAACTTCATGTTCAATGCTTTGTGTTGTTGTTATCGTTAATTAATTGGGGGGAGTGAGCAGTGACTTTCTCCCCTCCCCCCACATTTTCTCCGTAATTATTCCGTCGAACCTTTCACAAATTTCGGCTTTTGTATTATTACTAAATGTTGAATAGTGGTTTATGCTTTCATTAATTCGGAAAATAGTTTATCGTGTAACTCCTTTGCCCTACCAGTTGAAGATTTTTCGGTTTTTGGAAAATAAAAAAAAATATTTCGAAAGTTTTTACGAAGTATTTGGAAAACGCGTCGATTATTGTCAACAAACACATGAACCCCTTGTTTATTTTGGAAATTCCTTTTTAAGAACCACAGAATCCATTTCAACTAAATCTGCTTGCCATAATTCGTCTATATTCTTTGTAATTGTAGATCTGCGATATTTTTTCCTTGCCGGTTTATGAAGTCCATTGCTTTTGTGTTTACGAATAACTCTCCCGTTTTTAATCGGTGCCTGCTTTCCTTGCACTTATCTTTCTTACATTTTACACAACGCGTCTCTATTTATTATATAAAATGAATTAATGACGTAGATAGAAATATTAAATTACATTGCTATCTTGTAGAACGAATAAAAGCTACAAGGAGAACAAAGTAAAGTATTTGTGAACAGAAATACCTAACCTATCCTAATCTAACCTAACCCAACCTAACCTAATCTAACCCAACCTAACCTAACCTAATCTAAAATAAACTAACCCAACCTAACCTAATCTAACCTAACCTAACCCAACCTAACCTAATCTAACCCAACCTAACCTAATCTAACCTAACCCAACCTAATCTAATCTAAAATAATCTAATCCAACCTAACCTAACCCAACCTAACCCAACCTAACCTAACCCAACCTAACCTAATCTAACCCAGCCTAACCTAACCCAACCTAACCTAATCTAACCCAACCTAACCTAATCTAACCTAATCTAACCTAACCCAACCTAATCTAATCTAAAATAATCTAATCCAACCTAACCTAACCCAACCTAACCCAACCTAACCTAACCCAACCTAACCTAATCTAACCCAGCCTAACCTAACCCAACCTAACCTAACCCAACCTAACCTAACCCAACCCAACCTAATCTAACCCAGCCTAACCTAACCCAACCTAACCTATTGACGCTGTGCAGAATAATTTATGAACGAAAACTGACAACAGTAAAGGAGCTAAAGCAGTTGGTCCCAGTGTATAAAAAAGAGTGATGACGATGATTACAGAGACGCCTTGGCAAAGGAAGTAACTGATTATTACTTTAGTACTTTCATTGGGCCGAAGCTTTAAGATGGCAGGCGATGACACATTTGCTTTGAAACCGGTTTTGGCGACAAAAGGTTTCTTGGCAAGTCTGAAGTAACTTTTAAAAATGATGGACGCATTGTAAATGGCAGGACTTATGAGGGGAGAGATAGACTATTCTTGATTTTACTCACTTTAAAAAAAGATACCACCCAGATTTAGAATCCTACCCCGATGACTTACAGGATTTAGTGGTGAAATGTTAATATCTACAAATGCCCAATTGCGAAACAATGATCGGTCCGCCATTTTGGAATAATAAGTTTCTCCACGAACAGGTGTAAAAGAGTGCGCAGATATCCCACAGGATTTGATTTGGATGTCCGTTGTTGAATTTAACACTAATTTTGCACTGGATTTTGCGGAAAACCTCGACGTAAACTTCTCTTTCAACGTGTACCAATGTTTCTGGTAAACATTTTTAGCTTGATATTACCTCGCGTCTATTTGGCAAGCCTGATTTCGTTGTGGTGGTATTTTTTTTTCCCGCCCAAACCGAACAGAGATATCGTCCAAAGACAGAGATTCCAGTAACTTTGATTACTCAGTTCGAAAATGAGAGAAGCGATGTGTTTGCACGAGGATCGTGTGTAAGTTGGACATCGCGAACGTGTTACTAAAAATGTTCGAGGCATGCCCGTCTTACGTGGGGGCTGTGACAGCCAGGTGCTGATAGAAATGCTTTTTACACCGCGGAAAGATTTAAAAATAACCGACCAATGCACGTTATAAATACCAGCAAATATACCAATGAGCGAGAGGACAAAGTTAGCTGTTCTTGTAGATTTTTATACTGCAGTGTTAAAGAGGAAATTACTGAAAGATTTCATACAATTCGGAATTTTATTTTGATATTTTCTGACGATTATAATAAGTTTTTGTTAGGTTCAAAACACGGAAGTCAGCTTTCCTGACACACCAGCTGGTTTAGGATAACAACCGCTTACGAGTCACAGTCATGTAAATAGCATCTCGTATTGAAGAACACTATTTCGCGGGAAGGTCTTTGACATGTATAGAATGCCTAAAGTCAGTGGGCAAAGTAGGAAATTCGGGCATTTTATGGAATGCCCACGCATTTTATAAAATGCCTAGAACTTTTAGGCAATGTATGAAACAAACAGTTTATTTTATAATTTGCCTAGGAATTTTATAAAATGCCTCAGATTCTTTAGGCAAAGTATATAACAAAGAAGTTTCTATAATATGATTTATAGTTTTATTTTATCTTTTATATTTGCAAAAACTTGATATAAAACTTTTTTTAAATTCTCAAAACTTGGGTTAGGTTAGAATATAAAACGATTTTTTTAATTCTCAAAACTTTTGTTAGGTTAGGTTAGTATATAAAACGATTTTTTTAAATTCTCAAAACATTTGTTAGGTTAGGTTAGAATATAAAACGATTTTTTTAAATTCTCAAAACATTTGTTAGGTTAGGTTAGAATATAAAACGATTTTTTTAAATTCTCAAAACATTTGTTAGGTTAGGTTAGAATATAAAACGATTTTTTTAAATTCTCAAAACATTTGTTAGGTTAGGTTAGAATATAAAACGAATTTTTTAATTCACAAAACTTTTGTTAGGTTAGGTTAGTATATAAAACGATTTTTTTAAATTCTCAAAACATTTGTTAGGTTAGGTTAGAATATAAAACGATTTTTTTAATTCACAAAACTCTTATTAGGTTAGGTTAGAATATAAAACGATTTTTTTAATTCACAAAACTTTTGTTAGGTTAGGTTAGAATATAAAACGATTTTTTTAAATTCTCAAAACATTTGTTAGGTTAGGTTAGAATATAAAACGAATTTTTTAATTCACAAAACTTTTGTTAGGTTAGGTTAGAATATAAAACGATTTTTTTAAATTCTCAAAACATTTGTTAGGTTAGGTTAGAATATAAAACGATTTTTTTAAATTCTCAAAACATTTGTTAGGTTAGGTTAGTATATAAAACGATTTTTTTAAATTCTCAAAACATTTGTTAGGTTAGGTTATAATATAAAACGATTTTTTTAAATTCTCAAAACATTTGTTAGGTTAGGTTAGAATATAAAACGATTTTTTTAAATTCTCAAAACATTTGTTAGGTTAGGTTAGAATATAAAACGAATTTTTTAATTCACAAAACTTCTGTTAGGTTAGGTTAGTATATAAAACGATTTTTTTAAATTCTCAAAACATTTGTTAGGTTAGGTTAGAATATAAAACGAATTTTTTAAATTCTCAAAACTTTTGTTAGGTTAGGTTAGTATATAAAACGATTTTTTTAAATTCTCAAAACTTTTGTTAGGTTAGGTTAGAATATAAAACGATTTTTTAAATTCTCAAAACTTTTGTTAGGTTAGGTTAGTATATAAAACGATTTTTTTAATTCACAAAACTCTTGTTAGGTTAGGTTAGTATATAAAACGAATTCTTTAATTCTCAAAACTTTTGTTAGGTTAGGTTAGAATATAAAACGAATTTTTTAATTCTCAAAACTTTTGTTAGGTTAGGTTAGAATATAAAACGATTTTTTTAATTCTCAAAACTTTTGTTAGGTTAGGTTATAATATAAAACGATTTTTTTAATTCACAAAACTCTTATTAGGTTAGGTTAGAATATAAAACGATTTTTTTAATTCACAAAACTCTTATTAGGTTAGGTTAGAATATAAAACGATTTTTTTAATTCACAAAACTCTTATTAGGTTAGGTTAGTATATAAAACGATTTTTTTAATTCTCAAAACTTTTGTTAGGTTAGGTTAGAATATAAAACGATTTTTTTAATTCACAAAACTTTTGTTAGGTTAGGTTAGTATATAAAATTATTTTAATTTACACAACCAATCAATATTAAAATTACGATTCATTTCATATTTTTCCTACTGACTTTAGGTATTCTATACATAAGTTGATTAAGAATTACAATTTTTTAACCATGCCTTAGGGTACTTAATTATGGTCGTTGTTTCGATATTTTTGGTTGATTACTTTTGTATTTGGTTAGGTTGGAGTACCATACGCCGGTTACAGTGTCGACGCGAGGGTCTGAGGCCTAGGCCTTGTGCGCTGGGTCACTGGGGCCGTGGGTTCGAATCCCACTCAAGGCGTTTTTCTGTGTCGTGCTGTTCTGTGTACAGGTAGAGAGAGGCCTTTTTAAAGTATGTGTCCCGTCTCATGCAGTAAAGCAGCGAGTAAGTTTACTTGATTTTAGGGTGATTTATCATCGACGTTTCGATGCGCCTGTGGATTTCCACAGGCGCTATGTCAACGTCTGACTAAGGAGCGTGCCCTTAGATCGGTTTCTTACCGTCAGACTTGTTTGGACAGTAATTGGTTGTCTTTTTTTAAATTCATGTTAGATGTTATGTCAGGGTTTACATTATTATTCTCGAAAATTAATTTTTTTTGGGGGGGGGGGAACTCTGTACATGCTGCTTCGGTTAACTGTGAAATTTTTTCATTGGCTAATGGATGGTGTCACTTTATGTTTTTTTGAAGATGTGATAAAGGTAGACGATCATCACTAAATCCGCATCTTGGACTTTTGATTAAACTTCACGCCCCGTTATGTAACTCACTATCTATTTTTAACCCGTAATGCTCCTGAGATAAGAATAACACACAATTTCCCGATAAGCTGCCACTCGGTGAACGGTGTGTATCCGTAATTCCGCAGACGGTTCTGTGAAATTCGCTGTTTTGTTTCTATAATGCTGAAATACGAGGCGCGTCCACAAAGTAAGTTTCCCACTCGTCCCACAGCTAGCAAACCTTATATTGCGCGAAGCGACTGTGCGTACGTGATAGAGCAATGACGTAGCATGGCGCATGCACTAACGGCACCTCCCGCGTTCTCACAGTAGCATCATTGCAGCTGTTGAAGATGGAGATTCTTATTCCAGCTCCCGCCGACTGTGAAGTGCGGTCAGTGATAACGCTAGGCCGCACACGGCTCGACGGACAGCAAGTCTCCTGCGGGAGTTCAGCTGGGAGGTGTTTAATCATTCACCCTACAGCCCGGACCTCGCTCCCAGTGATTTCCATCTTTTCCTACACCTCAAGAAATTCCTGTCCGGTCAGCGTCAGCGTTTTGAGAATGACAGAGAGGCGGAGATGGTTGTCACAGTGGTTCCAATCCCAGGCGGCAGACTTCTACGACACAGGTATTCAAAAGTTGGTCCCACGGTATGACAAATGTCTCAATTCCGGTGGCGAATATGTTGAAAAATAGCTGGACACTTGCTGTATCTGCTGCAATAAATATTTCCATGAAATTGTGTTTTGTTTCTGTAAACGGCCCCAGGGAAACTTACTTTGTGGACGCGCCTCGTAGATAGCTCTTACTAATTCTTGACCTCGAAAAACAGATGGGGTTAGCGTCACCCCCCGGCCGGAATAAGGAGAAATTTCCTCAGAATTGGAATAAATCTATTATTGTACGAGTTCATAAGAAAGGTGATAAGATTTATTATAAGAATTATCTAGAAAACTCACTCTCTCTTATCATCTGATTACAAAATGTTATGCAACGTTCTTCTGGCAAGGCTGACTCCATATGAGGGACCATCAACGTGGCTTCCGTCGTAATAAATCTACAGCTGATCAAATTTTCTACATCGCCAGATATAGGTCGCGCGAGTAGTCATGGTACCTAAATGCGCGATGTGTGAGCCGTGGGAGGGGAGTTCAGTAGTAGTGGAGGGAGGGGGGGTCATAGAGACTCAGCTGCGGTGACGCACCGAACTAAACACGGCTAGAGCTACAAACCAACTGAAGCGGACACCCCTCTAGCGCGTGCTTCGGACGAGTCCAACTCACACGACCAAAAAAATGAGTCCTTTGCGCATGCGCCGGCAATTCTCGCGAAAAAGTGGGAGTACAATGCGACAGCCCATCAGCTATTTATAGAATTTAAGAAAGACTATGGCTCACTTAAAAGAGAAGCTCTTTACAATATTTTGTTTGAATTTCGTGTACCTGAGAAGCGAGAGAGGCTAATGAAAATGTCTTTCAGTGAAACCTCTCTAGCTTTATTCTCCCCCCAAGCGCCTGTATAGCGAGACAGGTTTTTGGTTTATTTTCAGTGTGGCGAAGGAAAACCACGTGGTTTGCGTGGTCATTGGAATTAATTACGCTCTCTTGCTTTTGTGGACTCCAGTTGAGCGCGGATTGTTCGTAGTCACGTGACATGCGCGCGTCTCTCCTGATGTGTGGCGGACGGACGGACAGACTACCCGATGTTTTGAGCCTCTGCAGTCGAAGGTCACACCCACAGATTTTGCTTCTCGTAGCGAAAGGCGGTTGCCATGGTTCCCGACGTTACCGGTGGCGATTAAATCCGGATAGAAATTATTGAAGGTCTCGGTGGCGGGCTTTTGTGAACATTGCGATGAGCTTATTGAAAGGCGGATTCTCGTTTGATGTACTCCAGAGGACGCCGTTCGAGTCCCTCGCTGTGCCCTTGGGTCAGAGGGCCGAGACACTGAGCTGAAACGCCTGGGGTCCCTGGTGATCGCCCAGTGACAGTTGTCTCGTAATCTCTCGTCTCCTGCCGTCATGCAATGTCTCATGGGATCTGTCAGGTTGGTTACGAATTACTGATCGGTCCTTCACGACACTCTTTCAACTGCAGAGGTTCGATCATTGCCAGTAGGCGCTGAATAGACCTTGGAAGTGCCTGAGTACAAACCGTGGGTTGACGAGGCCGTGCGTTTAGTTCGTTTTTGCACGTATCCCGCGAAAATGCAGTTCCCGAATAGCAAATGAGTAAGAACCACTCGCGGTCCGCGTTCTTGGAAGCTGCCGTCACTGTACCAAACCCGACTCTTACGTCTTACTCAGGGGTGTACAGTCTTAAGTTCTGGCGCCGGGAACGTTGGGAGTTGGAAGGCACGGCGAGTCGCGTTTTGTGTTGTTTGTACAGCCCTGCTGTGTGTTTGGAGTGAGTCATCTGGAACTATGATTCACGGCTATCTTGCGCCGAAGGTTATGACGGCAATCCATTCTCCGATCCTCAGGCCTGATTTCACCGCCCCGTTCACTGATAACGCAAGAGGAAGTTTCTCTCTGTTCTACGATGTGAAAGGGCCCCCCCCCCCCCCCCCCCCCGTCAAAAGAGAATATTTTTTTCGTGTCTGCAAGGCTGCTTTCGGGTTTCAGAGACGGCTTCTCGAAGCGTTAAATAACTTCAGTGCTGAGTCCGTGTCATTTTCGGACATTCTGTGTTTGAGATGAGTCTTAGGACTCGCGCGTGTGGAATCCGTTGCCATGACGACGGCTCTGGACGCGGGCCCCACGTTCACCTTGTTCTTTTGTCTACGAATTCTGTCCCGAAGACAGTTCTTTGTAGCCCCTTGGTGCGTGCCCGAAATTATAATCTCCATTGCCACTACCAGAACCATGATTATTATCGTCACCAACTTAAAGGTACGACAACATTGTTGATTTCTCCATCGCATTCAAGGTCTTCCCACATCTCTTCTATCACTCGAAGTGCGTTTCTCTTGTCGCACACATTTTTGCTAATTCTAATCTTGTACCTCTCAACCGCAGAAGAAGGAATTTACGTGCAAGTCCTGTTCACACGATGCACAGCCCGCAACTGGATCCTGTCCTGAGCCAGATTAATCCAGTCCACAGTCACACCGTTCCTTTAAAACCAAATTTTAATATTATCCTGTCATATACTCGCAGAGAGCCACGGTGGTCTAGCGGTTAGAACGCTGGCCTTGTAATCCTGGGGTCTCGGGTTCGATTCCCGGCGGTGCCCGAATTTATAACTTGTGTTGGGCAAGGCCGTGGTCTAGGCAACACGGAGTTTTCCTCCGTGGCATCCCAACAATTACTCCATTCACACACAGAAGAAGGCAATGGCAAACCACTTCTGGATCATCTGCCAAGAACGTATATGAACAGGTCCCAGTCCGAGAAAAGGATGGAAGGATCCTGTTCATATGGACCTGTCGTCAGACAGAACACTAAATAAATAATAATACTCGCAGGTCACCCAAGCACTCGGCTTCCGTACCAACATTGTGAATGTATTTCTTTTGTCAGCCGTGCGTGCTAGATGCCCGGCCGTCCCACCCCTATCATACGTCAGGTATCGTTGACGGTGTCCTGGGAAAAAGTATTTGCCTGTGCCTTGTCGAGAATCGATTTTAATCGCGATTTTGCTGTTTGGCAGCGTCACAGGTGGAGTTGTGTTCCGGAGGGGCCGCGCCTGCCAACAAAACTCCCTTTTCGCTCTCTCTTGGCACTTGGACTCGCTCTATTTCCGTCGTCCGCCGACGGGCTCAGCTCGTGTTCAGGACTGTCCGCTGGGTAGCTAAAGGTGGCCGGAGCTCGAGTCTAACTACTCTCCTGGTCACTGGGGACGTGCCGATCCCTCGTCCAAGGAGTCATATCAAAATGTCTGTAGTTGGGACCCGCAGGTCTCTAAAAAGTATCGAAGTAAAGTAAGTGGTAGGTTCCTAGGAATTAGCGTCTGCGCCTGGAGGTGTGTGTTAGACGACGTTCGTTGTACACGTGTTGAAATAGTTCCCCCACACTCGCGCAGCCAGACGGGGACTTTCTAGCTCGGTTCAAACACCGCGAAGGACGAGTTAAGCTTTGTTCTGCTTTCAATGTCTGCACAGCCAACGCCAAGGTCGTGAGTCGCGAACACCACTGGTAATTTTGTCGAACGCCGTGGCCGAGATCGAATCTCTCTTCCCGGCGTTCCAGACCGAGGATTTCGATGATTTTCCTCAGTCTCTACAGGCGAATGCCTCGTTTTCAGCGAGGGTTCGAAATTTGTGCCGCTAATGCGCGTTACTGAAACCACGGAGACGCGTGGGGTTTGTGTGGCTGGACGGAGTTGTTTACTACAACATCTCTGCAGTGAGAGCGGAAATCCGATACGGGAACGGAAAGTTGTGTGTCAGTGAAACAGCGTTCTAAGTCCATTTTCATTAGTGAATTGTTTCGTAATTATTATTCAGACGTTATCTCTCAATCGACTATGAAAACGAGACAAGTCTCTGAGCTAATAACGCGACTCTAACAGCGTGGTAACAAACGTTTAAAGGACCGCGTCGCCTCCATCCTCAGGGCGAAGTACTGTTGTCGACGTCAGAACATGATGACTGGGGTTTGAGTCCTGGTGGGGACTGCTGTTCTTTTCCTCAGTACCACCCACGCCGTGGGGTGTAATTAAAATTCGCGTTATCGTGACGTTTTTCTTGACACAGGCTTGCCAACGTACAGTAAAATTACCTGCGTCGAGGGAACAAGGTGTCCAGAGCTGTAACTGCAGTGATATGACAGGAAGATAGCTGAATGGGGGTGAGGACAAACCGAGTTCGTTTCGCTGCAGCTGAATGAAGTGAAAGTGAAGAGGCGACGCGTTGTGCCAACTTAACGGCTGTCCAGGGAAAAAATTTCCCTTTCTTTTTCATAGCCGTTCATACCCACCTTTGATCATACTCGAGGCTTGACGGGTCATCAGGCAGTCGCCGTGCGTAGACACACGCGCGTGTCACGTGATTAATTCGGGGTGGCGTGACTATTCATTTATTTCGTGTTCTGTCTGACGACAGGTCCATATGAACAGGATCCTTCCATCCTTTTCTCGGACTGGGGCCTGTTCATATACGTTCTTGGCAGATGATCCAGAAGTGGTTTGCCATTGCCTTCTTCTGTGTGTAAATGGAGTAATTGTTGCGATGCCACGGAGGAAAACTCCGTGTTGCCTAGACCACGGCCTTGCCCAACACAAGTTATAAATTCGGGCACCGCCGGGAATCGAACCCGAGACCCCCAGGATTACAAGGCCAGCGTTCTAACCGCTAGACCACCTCATCTTATTATTATTCAGTTTTCTGTCTGACGACAGGTCCATATGAACAGGATCCTTCCATCGTTTTCTCGGACTGGGACCTGTTCATATACGTTCTTGGCAGACAATCCAGAAGTGGTTTGCCATTGCCTTCTTCTGTGTGTGGAGTAATTGTTGGGATGCCACGGAGGAAAACTCCGTGTTGCCTAGACCACGGCCTTGCCCAACACAAGTTATAAATTCGGGCACCGCCGGGAATCGAACCCGAGACCCCAGGATTACAAGGCCAGCGTTCTGACCGCTAGACCACCTCATCTTATTATTATTTAGTGTTCTGTCTGACGACAGGTCCATATGAACAGGATCCTTCCATCCTCTTCTCGGACTGGGACCTGTTCATATACGTTCTTGGCAGATGATCCAGAAGTGGTTTGCCATTGCCTTCTTCTGTGTGTGAATGGAGTAATTGTTGGGATGCCACGGAGGAAAACTCCGTGTTGCCTAGACCACGGCCTTGCCCAACACAAGTTATAAATTCGGGCACCGCCGGGAATCGAACCCGAGACCCCAGGATTACAAGGCCAGCGTTCTGACCGCTAGACCACCTCATCTTATTATTATTTAGTGTTCTGTCTGACGACAGGTCCATATGAACAGGATCCTTCCATCCTCTTCTCGGACTGGGACCTGTTCATATACGTTCTTGGCAGATGATCCAGAAGTGGTTTGCCATTGCCTTCTTCTGTGTGTGAATGGAGTAATTGTTGGGATGCCACGGAGGAAAACTCCGTGTTGCCTAGACCACGGCCTTGCCCAACACAAGTTATAAATTCGGGCACCGCCGGGAATCGTACCCGAGATCCCAGGATTACAAGGCCAGCGTTCTAACCGCTAGACCACCTCATCTTATTATTATTTAGTGTTCTGTCTGACGACAGGTCCATATGAACAGGATCCTTCCATCCTTTTCTCGGACTGGGGCCTGTTCATATACGTTCTTGGCAGATGATCCAGAAGTGGTTTGCCATTGCCTTCTTCTGTGTGTGAATGGAGTAATCGTTGGGATGCCACGGAGGAAAACTCCGTGTTGCCTAGACCACGGCCTTGCCCAACACAAGTTATAAATTCGGGCACCGCCGGGAATCGAACCCGAGACCCCAGGATTACAAGGCCAGCATTCTAACCGCTAGACCACCGTGGTACGGTGTGGTGTGACTATGAAAAAATAATTTTCCGCGCTCATCCGGGGTCCACAGAAGCAAGAACACGAAATTTATTCCACCGACGACTCAAACCACGTGGTTTGTCTGTCTGTTGTATTTCATATATCGCCAATGAATAGTCGACGGTGAATTACAATGACCCGCGAAACACAGCCACGAAGTCAAGATGTCTTCGGTTCGCGATGTCACTTTGAAGATATTGTCGGTAACAACCGAAAGGGTGGGTCGTGGTGTGACCCCGAGGTGTCCTCCCCCGGAACCTAACCCCTTTGCAAATGCTTCTTGTCCTCGGTCCTGGCTTCGTATCGTATTTTGCACTTTGTTAAGTTTTATCGGGAGCGAATTCAGCTTCGCCCGTCAGCGTCTTATCCGCGCCTTCAGGAACTGATATCGATTTCACACAAATTATAGCGAACAAATTGAAATAATGAGGAGAGGGAAATTGTGTATCGATCCGTCAGATGGCGTGCGGGTTAATCACGTATGATAATGACTGTAATTTTTATTACACTGGCAGGTTTGTGTTTGAAGGGACACTTTGTCAGCGCTACAGGTCGGACTTCGAAGTCCACGGACCTTTTACACTTTTTGGGCGTGTTCTGATGAGCTACAAAGCAAATTGTTTGTAAAAGCGAGTAAAACCGGACCTCCGATTTCAGCAATCGAGGGTTTCACGACTGAGCTACCGTTTCCCCCATTGCAGAACGTGAATCAACTGACGTTTATACTTTTTTGTAACTGACTTGTGAATCTCAGTTAAGTCGTGTTTGTCTTTCAACCCTTTCTGGGGCACTAGGTCACACCTTTCACGTTGTGTACCCCGGCGTTTTTCTCACATGGACAGTTCACGGTATTTAATCGGAAGTTTCATGCAGATGTCATAGGTCAGAGGTCATGCTAAGTTTCCGTCAGACATTTCCGACGCCTCGCGTCGCTTTGTGTCTAGGCTTTCGACGTCTCAGTGTGCGTGAAAGCTAAGTAAACAGTAAGACACGGATAATTTCTTGACTGTTAGAGCAGTTGTCAGATTCTGAACAAGTGCTTCGCTCGCTTTTAGTTCCTCCGTCTTCGTAACTGTGATCTGGTTTACATTAAAAATTCAAACTTCTTAAACAGGAAAATTCGTAGCGAGCGTCGGCGTCCTTGGCTATGGACGCTTGGCTGGCGTCAGTCTCGATATGCGGACAGATTGACTTCTCTTCGATCGAGATGCTGGATGTTGTCTCTCGCCTCGCGTTCCCGGTGTTGCCTTCTCGTACGACCCCTCAGGTGTCGATGAACGGAGCCCTCATTGAGAAGCTGGTAGTCGCTTGTATTTTGAATAAATCATTCAGACTCTGTGGGACCCGGAGGTCTACGAGGTGCGATCGGAAAGAATCAAGACTTTGTCAATAGAGGGCGAACCGGATGTAGTACGAGCTTCTGCCGCTAGGGGGTGCGGCCTACATTCATAGTGAATCAGTGTGCCAGCCGGCATCATCGAATTAGCATTTGTTTCTTAGTTACGGGCGTTTTGGTAGTGCATTACACCGACCCTCCTGCGATTTCGGAATGGCGTGTGCATCAAATTTTGCCAAAGACTCGCCAAAACGGCTACGGAAACCTATGAAATGCTAAAGCAAGCATTTGGGGAGTCCGCAAACTTTTGTGTGGCATTCACGTTTTAAAAATGGCCGAACCTCTGTCGATGATGACGAGCGTTCTGGACGACCATCTTCGAGCACAACGCCCGAAAATGTTACGAAGATCGACGTCGTACCATCAACGACTTGTGCGACATTGTTGGGATAGGCTATGGGACCTGTCAGCTGATTTATTCTAAAGGAAGAACTCCACATGCGACGCATCCTGTCTGAGGACCAGAAGCAGAATCGACTTCTCGTTTGTCAGGAGCTCAAAGATCTTGCAAGAACCGACCCCAACTTCCTTTCTAAGCTCCGTGTGACTTCTTCCTCTTCCCAAAGATGAAAATTCAGCTAAAGGGAAGGAGATTTGAGACGATAGAAGAGATTCAGGCAGAATCGCAGATGGTGCTTGACAGGCTGACAAAGAAAGATTTCCAGGGATGCTTCCAGGCTTGGCAGCGGCGCTGGGATCGTTGTGTTCACTCCCAGGGGAACTACTTCGAGGGTGATGGATGAATTTAATACCTGAGATAAGTGTACGGGTTTTTATAGGCGCAGTCTGCAAACTTTCCGATCGCACCTCGTATCAGTCAGTAAGTTTAAAATCGATAAGGCATTTCGAGATTTCCAAAATCATTTTCGTTTGGTTAAACGGAAGTAGTCTTGAAGGAAACGAACCTTTTTCCTTTTTCCAAAATATTTAAACACTCGTCAATTAAGCCAATAGCGCAATTGTCTTTTGAACACATTTTCTTTTCTTTCAACATTTTATAAACACGTAAATCCCACTGGTTCGAATCCAAGCGAGGACGTATTTGTCGCTTGTCTTTATTAAGGACGCAGGAAAACTGTAGAATGGAAGACGAGGTCAAGGGTTAAGTTGGATGACGGCTCCAAGAAAACGGGGGTTAGACGTGGGGACCTCTTCTTGGCTAGAGCCAAGACATGCTCGCGAATGCGCAGTGAGGGGTGACGTCTGTTTGGCGCCGCGCCGGCCGTCCGTTTTGTGCCCCGCCCTGTTACAGAAGCCTCTCCTGGGTCACTCCACATCTTAATATTCCTTTTTCTTGCGGGTATCTCTTATGGTCTCCTCTTCTGTTTAAGTCTGTTTCGTTTTTAGTGAGTTCTCCTCGCTTGTGGCTTGTCCCCACCGCCACGCAACTGCATTCAAAAATAGTTTTTTTGTTTTTGGAAAACTTACCGTGTACATAAAAAATTGAGACTCAGGTTCCAGGGGTTAAGTGGTTCTGGGAGTGCATTTTACCCCGCCGACAGGTGATTAGAATGCATGAAGCCTTGCCACGTCTTGTATTCGCCATTACAGAACCGGTAATGATGTAGCTTTATTCAAGAATTGTAAATCTTCCGTGAGATGTGCTGGGCGTTGGCTGTGATTAATGGTGTGATATTGTGGGGGGTGGGGGCTTGAGTTCCGTTTGCGTATGCACTGCACCTGAGAGAGAACGGTACGGCCAGAGAACCTGCAGTAGGCAAACGGCCTCAGAGCAGGTTGTATCGGGTTCGAATCTCGGCTGTCTTCCTCGTTTGTGTGCTGATTTCCATTCGTAACTAAGATTGCATCTTTAACAGCTTTTATAAAGCTTCAGAGGCGAAAGTTTGAAGATTCCGCATGTCTCATCGAAACCTGTAACTCTACGACGTGTGGGTCCGTCGCCCGGTGTCTCTGCATTAGGTTAGGTTACGTTAGGTTAGGTTAGGCTACATTAGGTTAAGTTGGGTTAGGTTAGATTAGACTAGACAAGACAAGGTTAGGTTACGTTAGGTTAGCTTAGGTTAGGTTAGGTTTGGTTGGTTTAGGTTAGGTTAGGTTACGTTTGGTTGGTTTAGGTTAGGTTACGTTTGGTTGGTTAGGTTTGGTTGGTTTAGGTTAGGTTAGATTAGGTTAGGTTGGGTTAGGTTAGATTAGACTAGACAAGACAAGGTTAGGTTACGTTAGGTTAACTTAGGTTAGGTTTGGTTGGTTTAGGTTAGGTTAGGTTAGGTTACGTTTGGTTGGTTTAGGTTAGGTTACGTTTGGTTGGTTAGGTTTGGTTGGTTTAGGTTAGGTTAGATTAGGTTAGGTTGGGGTAGGTTAGATTAGACTAGACAAGACAAGGTTAGGTTACGTTAGGTTAGGTTAGGTTAGGTTGGTTTAGGTTAGGTTAGGTTTGGTTGGTTAGGTTCGGTTGGTTTAGGTTAGGTTGGATTAGGTTAGGTTGGGTTAGGTTAGATTAGACTAGACAAGACAAGGTTAGGTTACGTTAGGTTAGCTTAGGTTGGTTTAGGTTAGGTTAGGTTAGGTTACGTTTGGTTGGTTTAGGTTAGGTTACGTTTGGTTGGTTAGGTTTGGTTGGTTTAGGTTAGGTTAGATTAGGTTAGGTTGGGTTAGATTAGACTAGACAAGACAAGGTTAGGTTACGTTTGGTTGGTTAGGTTAGGTTGGTTTAGGTTAGGTTAGGTTTGGTTGGTTAGGTTCGGTTGGTTTAGGTTAGGTTGGATTAGGTTAGGTTGGGTTAGGTTAGATTAGACTAGACAAGACAAGGTTAGGTTACGTTAGGTTAGCTTAGGTTGGTTTAGGTTTGGTTAGGTTGGGTTAGATTATTTTAGATTAGGTTAGGTTTGGTTGGTTTAGGTTAGATTGTCTCCTATCTTCTCTTCGCCGGCACGTGTGAAAGGCACGTGTAGAAGTTGCATAAACCGTCTTTACCGACTGTTAACTTGATGTTCATTATGGATTTCCGTGGGTCATTTTCCCTGCCTCGCATTTCAGGATCTTACGTATTAACCTTGTCCGTGTTACGATCCTAAATATCAACACCCATTGTTATTTTATTGGTGGAACACGTGGTATCTTACTTTGAGAGAAGATCTTTGTTGATGGGAGTGTCTGGATCTTGGAGGGGGGGTTGGAGTGTCGAGGCAATGGGTCACTGGTTCTAATCACTAGCTTAAATCTTCCACTTACCGGCAGATGGTGCGGTGGTCGAATCAAAGAGGACAGAAGGGAAATTCTGAGTGGCAGATCTCAAAGGAATTTAAGCTAATATCAGACTGTGATGTGAAGAGCGGATTAAACTGGTTTTGTGTCGACTGACGGATTCTTGTAATGGCTCTGAATCTGGACCAAATTTTGGTCCGTTTCGGTTCCTTACGTTCAGGCGAGCGTAGAAGAAGAAGGGATTGATGTAGAAAAGGTTTCGCGTGCGATGTGCCGGTTTTAAGAATGAAGTTACGGACCGAAACCCTCGGCTCGGTCGCACGACGCCTCGGCTGGCGCCTGTGTCTTCTTTTGTGGGCGTGAAAGTGGGTCTTCGCAATGCGACTTCGTATATTTTCGCCTCTTTGGGTGGGCGGGCGCAGTATCGCCGCATTACTTCTGACTTCCTTTCTGAAGTTTTCGGTCGCAAGCTGCAGACACGCGAGAGCAAAACGACCGGCTGATAAGTGTGCCAAGGGTTTGTAAACGGCGGCCGGCGGTCCACGTCGGGTCCGAAATTTAAAGCTGTGACGTATATTCTGAGGGCGTCACGTGGTCGGATGTCTTGAGGTTTCTCTGAATTTCTTGGTCGTGATTTGGGGGAATTTGTTTTTGCTGGTGACACTCTGACATGCAGTGAATATCTCCAGGACTTCTGGGGTCTGGCGACGAGGACACGCGACGTTCTACGTGTGAAGATTCAATTAGTTCGTATCCCCATGTCGAACTACGGCGTCTCGATGTACGGGGCCATTACGTCATGGCTGTAAACCGGTTTATGGGTTGTTAAACGGGCATTAGGCGACTAATGGGAGCAAACACGTGGCTTAGGACGCCTCGTAACGTGCGTCAGGTCATTTCATTCTGTCCACGACCATTAACGACGAATTACGTCAACAAATGGTGTTACTCAATCCTGCGAAGTTGATGTCTTGGGTTCGTGTCTTAGACGAGTTTGAGAACAGCTGAGCTCCCCGCGCGCGTACGTGGCAGTTTTGTAACCCGAAATACGCGTAAGATTTTCGTGTGTACGACGATCTGTAATATTCAAGAGAAATATTTAATTAAAATGTGTGTGAATTTGTTTTTATACAGGGTGTTCAATTTAAAACGCGCCGCCAAGCACAACGGTATAACAAGGCAATTTGTTTTTGATGGTAGGAGCGATCAACAGGCCAGCGTTAGAGGAGTTGCCGAAATATCGACCACTCTTCGAAGACCTCGGTCCGCCTGTGGTTTGTTTAACTTTACTCCAGTGCTTGAGTCGCTGTTGGGAACGTCTCCCTTTGAGAAATCCGAACAGAATCGACCCTGAAGATCGCGGTGGCCGTTATTTCAATCGTTGTTGTGTGTCGCTCGATCTGCAACCCAACCCACTTCTGAAACAGATCATTAGCCGGCCCCTCGTTCCGAACTTCACCTTTTCCATGGTGAACGCGCGCTTCGCGGTGAAGTACCAGTTCGCGGCTTATTTCCGCCCCAGAATCGGCGTTTGCCGAAGTTTTTTGTCTTTCAAGATTTCTGTCTTCTGGGTTGAACCGCCGTGTGGTCTGATAGAAGTTTACCGACGTTTCGGAGGTCCTTGCTGCCTCCATCATCAGGGCGATGAGTGTGACATTTTAAGGACAGAAGATGGCTGTCTTCTGGGTTGAACCGGCGTGTAGTCTGACAGAAGTTTACCGACGTTTCGGAGGTCCTTGCTACCTCCATCATCATGGCGATGAGTGTGACATTTTAAGGACAGAAGATGGCTGTCTTCTGGGTTGAACCGGCGTGTAGTCTGACAGAAGTTTACCGACGTTTCGGAGGTCCTTGCTACCTCCATCATCATGGCGATGAGTGTGACATTTTAAGGACAGAAGATGGCTGTCTTCTGGGTTTAACCGCCGTGTAGTGTGATAGAAGTTTACCGACGTTTCAGAGGTCCTTGCTGCCTCCATCATCATGGCGATGAGTGTGACATTTTAAGGACAGAAGATGGCTGCCTTCTGGGTTGAACCGCCGTGTAGTCTGATAGAAGTTTACCGACGTTTCAGAGGTCCTCGCTGCCTCCATCATCAGGGCGATGTTTGAGGCAAATTCCTTTATATTTATCGATGGGCGCGTATGGGTTGTACCTGTTTATGGCCAACCGTCGGTTGTTATCCCAGGATCTTCCACGGGCTGTCATTGGTCTGGTAATAAACCGCGGAACAAAGCGTAGCCATCGTAAACCCAGAGACGCGTAATAACTTCGCGACGGTCAGATACTTCCAGCTGCCTGCACTCTTGTTATCCTGCGTTCATTAGATTTGTCAGCGATGTTTAAAAATACTCGCACCTGCTTACAAGGGCCCAGTCTCCCTTACCTCACGAGCACTCACTGCGTTTTAAGAACTAAATATTTGTTCAGTGATCTGACGTAAGAATTGTTTTTACGGAACGCGAATTCTTTAAGGTTCACGAGTCCTAGGCCAAGCAGAATGGTCTCTTAAGGGCTCGGTCCCTTTACCTCGTTATCTGGGAACTTTTGAACGATGTCTTGACTAGCTTAGCCACTATTAACCTCTGCTCTTCTCTTCTCTTTGGCTCTGTCGACTGCACAGCGGAGTCACGTCGAGTTAGCGCGGTACGCGGACGACACGGCTCTCGTAGCCACGTCCCTTAGTCCAACGCTTCTCGTCGGGTATCTGGAGACTTACCTCGGTTGACTTGAGCTCTGGCTCAGGGCCTGGAGGATTGCTATCAACGTCTCGGAGAGCACCGCGGTTCTGTTCGTTAAGGCGACATCCAACAGCCCAGAGCAGTGCAGTTTCTCGGACAGCCGATACAATGGGTCTGGGGGTCACCCTTGACGCCGGGCTTACCTGGTCGGCGCACGTCAACCAGGTGGGAAAGAAGGCGTGGTAGGCCCGCTCATCAATAGGAGAAGTGGCCTGTCCATCAGGAACGGTGTGCTGCTCTATAAGCAGCTCATCCGTGCCATCATCTGGACGTCAGCTGCCCGCAGCCACGTCCGGAAGCTGCAAGTTCTGCAATCCAAGTGTCTTCGCATTGTTACTAATGCGCCCTGGTATGTTAGTAACAGGCAAATACATGAGGATCTGGGGGTCCCTTTCTTTGCCGACAACATCAGAGCACTGACTGAGAGATTTGACTCGAGGTTTGCTGGTGTTGGGAACCCCTTAGTCCGGCAACTCGGGAGGCTGACAGAGGTCGCCCAAGGGCAACCGAGGGGGACTGATGTTCAGCAGCCCAGCCGAGGCTGTCCCCAGAAGACGGCCAAGTCGGCACAACGAGTGGTCTGACCACTCGGCTACGCTGACTGAGGTTTTCCGTGCTTTTCCTCAGTTGTAATGCGAATGCCAGGGTATAATTTAATAGGGGCAAGGCCCGCCACCCCCAAATCATGGAGGCCTTCGGCTCAAGTGGCCTCCCCCCCCCTCCCCAAGCCGCAGAGGCCGTCAGCTGAAGCGGCCCCTCCCTCTCTGGGTTCAAACCTCAGAGAACGAACCAAATTCTTTTGGACAAGTTGCCTGACGGGATAACCTCCCATCAGCAGCGACAGACCCCAGTTTGAATGGTCGAGGCTCTCGCCACGACAGAACCTTCGTTAGTGTAAGTAAATTTCCGGTTTGTTTGCCAATTCCAGCAACGCTTTTCGTAGGCAGGAATTGCGTTACCTGACAAAGGACTCCGCCCTCAGCTAGCTTTTTGGTGGGTGGCTAGGCGCTTTGTTTACTTAAGACCGTTTGCCTCGAGTACCGACAGTTTGCTTTCTAGTGTGATGGACACGACAGACGTCCATTAAGACGGTGCAGTATCGATAATCGATAAGTAATATTGTAATTCAAGTCTCCTCTTGCCGCATGTTGTCACAGAACCTGGCCTCGCTGTCTGTCCACCTGCAGGTCACTCCTGCGTGGTAGACCCTTGAACTACACTCAAGTGAATTCTGCAGTATTAGCGTGAAATAGGCCACGACCTTTCTTACAGACGAATATTCTCTTCAGAACTTTCTCGAACGACTCCTCGCTGAAGTTTCGTCCTACAAACACAGACTTTTACTTACTCTTCATTTTCTTCAGTCCCTCCCGGCAAGTGATGACGTAGCTTTAAAATAAGCCACGACCGGTTCCCCGCTTATAGTTAGACGCTGTGTTCCCTGATACAGGGTGGCGTACAGAATTATACGCGATTCTAAGTTTAAATAAAATCTTTAATATTTATTTTATGGTGCATGTGTACGAGGTGCGATCGGAAAGTTTCAAGACTGCGCGTATAAAAACCCGTACACTTATCTCAGGTATTAAATTCATCCATCACCCTCGAAGTAGTTCCCCTGGGAGTGAACACAACGATCCCAGCGCCGCTGCCAAGTCTGGAAGCATCCCTGGAAATCTTTCTTTGTCAGCCTGTCAAGCACCATCTGCGATTCTGCCTGAATCTCTTCTATCGTCTCAAATCTCCTTCCCTTTAGCTGAATTCTCATCTTTGGGAAGAGGAAGAAGTCACACGGAGCTTAGAAAGGAAGTTGGGGTCGGCTCTTGCAAGATCTTTGAGCTCCTGACAAACGAGAAGTCAAGTCGATTCTGCTTCTGGTCCTCAGACAGGATGCGTCGCATGTGGAGTTCTTCCTTTAGAATAAATCAGCTGACAGGTCCCATAGCCTATCCCAACAATGTCGCACAAGTCGTTGATGGTACGACGTCGTTCTTCGTAACATTTTCGGGCGTTGTGCTCGAAGATGGTCGTCCAGAACGCTCGTCATCATCGACACAGGTTCGGCCGGCCATTTTTAAAACGTGAATGCCACACAAAAGTTTGCGGACTCCCCAAATGCTTGCTTTAGCATTTCATAGGTTTCCGTAGCCGTTTTGGCGAGTCTTTGGCAAAATTTGATGCACACGCCATTCCGAAATCGCAGGAGGGTCGGTGTAATGCACTACCAAAACGCCCGTAACTAAGAAACAAATGCTAATTCGATGATGCCGGCTGGCACACTGATTCACTATGAATGTAGGCCGCACCCCCTAGCTCGTACTACATCCGGTTCGCCCTCTATTGACACAGTCTTGAAACTTTCCGATCTCACCTCGTATATATCAACATAACAATTCAAGGAGATTTGTCCTTTTTGGGTTACGTTCAATATGACCACCGTTCTGTCCTGTAATTTTCGAAACGCGAACGCCTACGGTCGTGATTACTCGACGGCAAACATCCTCCGCAACTTCACAGCACATTTTAACAGTCGCATTATTGAGACTTCTTTAAATAAGTTTTTCCTTCGGATAACCCGGAAGGAGGAATTCTCGCCGCGGACGTCGACAGAAGTGTCCTCGTCCATGATGGTATTTATGTGTTTCGTATGTTGTTTCACTAAACAGCATTACGTCATTGATGGCTGTCTTCTGGGTTGTTGATACTTATCGCCCTGATGATGGAGGCAGCAATGACCTCTGAGACTACATGGCGTGTAGCGGGACAGCTTTACTCTTAGTGCAGAGAGCCATTGTGGTGTAATGTTTTCTGCATGTCCGTACGCAGCCTTTGCACAGTTCGTAGTCTGATGTGACTTCGCCTGCACGTCAGTGATTAGACCGCACGCAGGACAGTAATGTAGGAGAAGTTGCCGCGGAGCACGGCGCTTTGAATTTTGTTATGGTTGTAAGCACTACGCCACGTATAAACGTATGTGGGGAGTAGGCGTAGATCCAAGTATCGTTACTTCCGGAAGTGGAATGAGGGTAGCCAGTGGCATCCACGTCCTGTGCGAGGTGTTTAACACGCGTTTCAGATGCGAAATTTCGTGTTCGGATAAACGCTTAGAATCGGGAGTTGTCGTGTATTGATTGCAGCCGTGGTTTGACCTCGTCCCTCGGCCCTGGACGTTTCACTGACACTACCAAAGTGTTCGGGGACACCGCATCGAACCGACTGAAGGGTAAAGGGGGGTGTCCACACTGATGGAGTGTCCTTATGCGGACGTAGAGAATGTTAGATCTCTATGGCACGTGCAGATAAATTACATTTTTAAGATCCGATGGTTTTAAGGGGGTCCGCGGTGGCCGCGCGGTCTGAGGCGTGGGCCTTGTGCCGCTTGGTCCCTGGGTTCGAATCCCACTCAAGCCATGGATGTCTGTCCGCGTTTTTCTGCGATGTGAGGTAGAGGCCTTGCGACGGGCCGATCCCTCGTCCAAGGAGTCCTACCGAATGTCTATTTATTTATTATTTAGTGTTCTGTCTGCCGACAGGTCCATATGAACAGGATCCTTCCATCCTTTTCTCGGACTGGGACCTGTTCATATACGTTCTTGGCAGATGATCCAGAAGTGGTTTGCCATTGCCTTCTTCTGTGTGTGAATGGAGTAATTGTTGGGATGCCACGGAGGAAAACTCCGTGTTGCCTAGACCACGGCCTTGCCCAACACAAGTTATAAATTCGGGCACCTCCGGGAATCGAACCCGAGACCCCAGGATTACAAGGCCAGCGTTCTAACCGCTAGACCACCTCATCTTATTATTATTTAGTGTTCTGTCTGCCGACAGGTCCATATGAACAGGATCCTTCCAACCTTTTCTCGGACTGGGACCTGTTCATATACGTTCTTGGCAGATGATCCAGAAGTGGTTTGCCATTGCCTTCGTCTGTGTGTGAATGTAGTAATTGTTGGGATGCCACGGAGGAAAACTCCGTGTTGCCTAGACCACGGCCTTGCCCAACACAAGTTATAAATTCGGGCACCTCCGGGAATCGAACCCGAGACCCCAGGATTACAAGGCCAGCGTTCTAACCGCTAGACCACCTCATCTTATTATTATTTAGTGTTCTGTCTGACGACAGGTCCATATGAACAGGATCCTTCCATCCTTTTCTCGGACTGGGACCTGTTCATATACGTTCTTGGCAGATGATCCAGAAGTGGTTTGCCATTGCCTTCGTCTGTGTGTGAATGGAGTAATTGTTGGGATGCCACGGAAGAAAACTCCGTGTTGCCTAGACCACGGCCTTGCCCAACACAAGTTATAAATTCGGGCACCGCCGGGAATGGAACCCGAGACCCCAGGATTACAAGGCCAGCGTTCTAACCGCTAGACCACCTCATCTTATTATTATTTAGTGTTCTGTCTGACGACAGGTCCATATGAACAGGATCCTTCCATCCTTTTCTCGGACTGGGACCTGTTCATATACGTTCTTGGCAGATGATCCAGAAGTGGTTTGCCATTGCCTTCGTCTGTGTGTGAATGGAGTAATTGTTGGGATGCCACGGAAGAAAACTCCGTGTTGCCTAGACCACGGCCTTGCCCAACACAAGTTATAAATTCGGGCACCGCCGGGAATGGAACCCGAGACCCCAGGGTTACAAGGCCAGCGTTCTAACCGCTAGACCACCTCATCTTATTATTATTTAGTGTTCTGTCTGCCGACAGGTCCATATGAACAGGATCCTTCCATCCTTTTCTCGGACTGGGACCTGTTCATATACGTTCTTGGCAGATGATCCAGAAGTGGTTTGCCATTGCCTTCTTCTGTGTGTGAATGTAGTAATTGTTGGGATGCCACGGAGGAAAACTCCGTGTTGCCTAGACCACGGCCTTGCCCAACACAAGTTATAAATTCGGGCACCTCCGGGAATCGAACCCGAGACCCCAGGATTACAAGGCCAGCGTTCTAACCGCTAGACCACCTCATCTTATTATTATTTAGTGTTCTGTGTGACGACAGGTCCATATGAACAGGATCCTTCCATCCTTTTCTCGGACTGGGACCTGTTCATATACGTTCTTGGCAGATGATCCAGAAGTGGTTTGCCGTTGCCTTCTTCTGTGTGTGAATGGAGTAATTGTTGGGATGCCACGGAGGAAAACTCCGTGTTGCCTAGACCACGGCCTTGCCCAACACTAGTTATAAATTCGGGCACCGCCGGGAATGGAACCCGAGACCCCAGGATTACAAGGCCAGCGTTCTAATTGCTAGACCACCTCATCTTATTATTATTTAGTGTTCTGTCTGACGACAGGTCCATATGAACAGGATCCTTCCATCCTTTTCTCGGACTGGGACCTGTTCATATACGTTCTTGGCAGATGATCCAGAAGTGGTTTGCCATTGCCTTCTTCTGTGTGTGAATGTAGTAATTGTTGGGATGCCACGGAGGAAAACTCCTTGTGGCTAGACCACGGCCTTGCTTAACACAAGTTATAAATTCGGGCACCGCCGGGAATCGAACCCGAGACCCCAGGATTACAAGGCCAGCGTTCTAACCGCTAGACCACCTCATCTTATTATTATTTAGTGTTCTGTCTGACGACAGGTCCATATGAACAGGATCCTTCCATCCTTTTCTCGGACTGGGACCTGTTCATATACGTTCTTGGCAGATGATCCAGAAGCGGTTTGCCATTGCCTTCTTCTGTGTGTGAATGGAGTAATTGTTGGGATGCCACGGAGGAAAACTCCGTGTTGCCTAGACCACGGCCTCGCCCAACACAAGTTATAAATTCGGGCACCGCCGGGAATGGAACCCGAGACCCCAGGATTACAAGGCCAGCGTTCTAACCGCTAGACCACCTCATCTTATTATTATTTAGTGTTCTGTCTGACGACAGGTCCATATGAACAGGATCCTTCCATCCTTTTCTCGGACTGGGACCTGTTCATATACGTTCTTGGCAGATGATCCAGAAGCGGTTTGCCATTGCCTTCTTCTGTGTGTGAATGGAGTAATTGTTGGGATGCCACGGAGGAAAACTCCGTGTTGCCTAGACCACGGCCTCGCCCAACACAAGTTATAAATTCGGGCACCGCCGGGAATGGAACCCGAGACCCCAGGATTACAAGGCCAGCGTTCTAACCGCTAGACCACCTCATCTTATTATTATTTAGTGTTCTGTCTGACGACAGGTCCATATGAACAGGATCCTTCCATCCTTTTCTCGGACTGGGACCTGTTCATATACGTTCTTGGCAGATGATCCAGAAGCGGTTTGCCATTGCCTTCTTCTGTGTGTGAATGGAGTAATTGTTAGGATGCCACGGAGGAAAACTCCGTGTTGCCTAGACCACGGCCTCGCCCAACACAAGTTATAAATTCGGGCACCGCCGGGAATCGAACCCGAGACCCCAGGATTACAAGGCCAGCGTTCTAACCGCTAGACCACCGTGGGACCCGCAGTGCTCAGGCACTTGAAGAACGGGTCGTTCCCAGTATCCCAGATGGTTTTACGGGGAAGGAAATTATTTCCATTGTTTCGGAGACGTACCCAGCTGCCCGTTTTTATTAACGACCGATGAGGGGCGCCGAAACTTCGGGAAGATTCCATGTCTTAATTGCAAGTGTCTTACTGTATTCCTCCGTGTGGTACTTCGTTATGGACAAGAATCCAGGCTTGTAAGGACAATAATTTACGTGATGGTTTGTACGCGTAATATAAATTTCGTCGCTGTTACGTTTAAAAGCCGTTGGAGCTGTTATACTCCGAGGGGCTAGGGGGGGGGGGGGGAGCACTGCAGTGGCCATAGCAACGCGAAGGGCAGGAGGCCACGTGTTATCGGCGCGTGGCGGGTTCAACGCGCCTCGTTTGCTGTGGCTATCGCGAAGAACGCCAATTACCACAAACTGGGACTTGGAAAAAGACTTCGGAGGTGTATCAGAAGCTTCGCGTGTAGAACGCCGAAGATCGTGGGTGTGGGTTGTCGGTATGGCGGAATAAACCTTCTGAGTATCTGCGTGTTATTTAATTAAGTCGCGTTCTGAAACTGCACGGCGATTTTATATGTCTTATGGGTTCATGACGTTAAATTAGCCCGTGTAACTTCGCTGAATCTTTGGTCCCTGTGTTCTTACAGGACAATTTCGGTTCAGTTATACGCGGATGCATATTTACGAGCGACATTTTGGTGTGTGTCGTCACGTGTCTTTGACAAATTGGGGGTGTACAACGGGCGAGTAAAAGTTGATGAACACTTCCGTATAGACTAATCCAGCTGAATCCAATCCTTACTCTGTTTATTTATGGCATTTCTCCTTTACAGCATGCGACGTTCAGGAACTGAGGAAAACCAGTTTAAATATCATAATTATAAGATGGCTGTCTTCTGGGTTGTATAGCCTTGTACTCTGATAGATGTTTACCATTGTCTCAGACGTAATTTCTGGCTTGATAATTAGGGAAATGAATCCTGATTATGGAGGCAGCAAGGACCTGTGAAACGTCTGTAAACTTCTACCACCTTTCAGCCACCTTACACGGCTGGTAGCCCGAGAAGAATTTATTATTCTACCAGACTGCACGGCGCTCCAACCCAGAAGATGGCGATCTTCGGGCTCGCCTCCGTGAGAACCGAAAATCCTTCCTCAGAAGTAATTCTGTACCTCGCCCCGTTTACGCTGAACTGAGCTGGGGATCGTCGTGCGTGTTAGTGGTGCAGCTGCTCCGAGCGAACACTGGAAGTGTAGGCTATAAATCGACCCGTGCGAGTGGCTCTCGTGAAAGACTAACGAGTTACTGGCAGTTGTAGTTCGTAAATATGAAAACAGTTTATCACTTGTTGCCTATACAGTTCCGGTAATAGACACGTTGTACGAGGTGCGATCGGAAAATTTCCAGACTGTGTCAATAGAGGGCGAACCGGATGTAGTACGAGCTTCTGCCTTTAGGGGGTGCGGCCTACATTGATAGTGAATTAGTGTGCCAGCCGGCATCATCGAATTAGCATTTGTTTCTTAGTTACGGTCGTTTTGGTAGTGCATTACACCGACCCTCCTGCGATTTCGGAATGGCGTGTGCATCAAATTTTGCCAAAGACTCGCCAAAACGGCTACGGAAACCTATGAAATGCTAAAGCAAGCATTTGGGGAGTCCGCAAACTTTTGTGTGGCATTCACGGTTTAAAAATGGCCGAACCTCTGTCGATGATGACGAGCGTTCTGGACGACCATCTTCGAGCACAACGCCCGAAAATGTTACGAAGATCGACGTCGTACCATCAACGACTTGTGCGACATTGTTGGGATAGGCTATGGGACCTGTCAGCTGATTCTAAAGGAAGAACTCCACATGCGACGCCAAGGCTCCTGTCTGAGGACCAGAAGCAGAATCGACTTGACTTCTCGTTTGTCAGGAGCTCAAAGATCTTGCAAGAACCGACCCCAACTTCCTTTCTAAGCTCCGTGTGACTTCTTCCTCTTCCCAAAGATGAAAATTCAGCTAAAGGGAAGGAGATTTGAGACGATAGAAGAGATTCAGGCAGAATCGCAGATGGTGCTTGAGAGGCTGACAAAGAAAGATTTCCAGGGATGCTTCCAGGCTTGGCAGCGGCGCTGGGATCGTTGTGTTCACTCCCAGGGGAACTACTTTGAGGGTGATGGATGAATTTAATACCTGAGATAAGTGTACGGGTTTTTATACGCAGTCTGGAAACTTTCCGATCGCACCTCGTATGTGTACTTCATGTAGGATTGCGGAGTTTAGAACCCGGGCGAGTTTGTTAAAATGCCGTTAACACACAGGTTTGTATATTAAGTCGTTGCCGAAATTCCTGTCACTGATCTTGCTGTATCCAGTTAGTTCCGTCCTGGAGCTAAAGGTACTGACGACAGCGTGTCTTCTGATTTCAGGTAACTGTCACACAGCTTGACGGCGGCGTGCGCCACTAGCAGTCGCCCGTGACACTGTTCGCTGTCTCGTTCTGTTGCAGGGCAGCTGGTCGCGATGCGCCCGGAGGTTCTGCACCACCCGCGCCAGCCCGGAGAGCAACGGCGGGACTCCCGTGTCGCCGCCGGCCATCGCAGACGGTGAGTCCGACCGAAGCCTCGTCTTCCTGAGCGCATGAGCCCGATCCCCGACGATTTAAATTTTCCTAAAGAAGGAGGCATTAGTTTGCTCCGAAACGTCGGTATCTGATTATACTGTGACAGCCAAGTAACTCGAATGTCTGTGACGAGTTAAACTTGGGCAGGCTTTAGACTCTCGAGTTACGACGTTGCGGCACCAGTCTCTAAAGTTTAGAGACTGGTGCCGCAACGTCGTTCAGGATTCTGCTTCTATTTTCTATCTGTGATGATTTCCAGAATTCTGTGACAGTTCCTCACCTTTTTTCCCCTTACTGATGATTTCTTTCTTTCTTGGCATAAAACAACTTTGCAGTGCAAGTGCTGACGAAACGTCGAACAGTTGACGTGACCCAAGGACGACCAACTGACGTATCTTTGTTTTTCGTCGCAGCCCAGAGAAATATACTATCCAGAGTGTGACCGAAACGTCGTATCCTAGGAGATACCGTCTGTTGCATTGTTTCGTGTCGTTAATGAAGACCACGCGTTGGTCACTGAACTGTGGGTCCTCCGTGTTCTGTGGGGCGCGTCGTCTCTCTGTCTCTGGCCCCTCGGAAGACATAAACGGGCATGGCGTTCGCTCTCTTTGCTTCAAACCTAAAATAATCGCGTAAAAGTAGACCAGGGTATGTTCTGTGCCAACAGCTGACGGACAGCTCCATTAGCACGTCAGACGTCAGACGTGTGGTCGCCAAACCCTAAAACAACGTCAGCAAAGTTTCGCGTTGTTTGAATTTCACTCTGAAATAGTTTTGTACGTAACCAAAGGTCGTGTGGGCTTTTGAACCTGAACTCCGTTTCTCGTCAACGCTTTGTTCTGAAATGCGCTGGGCCCGGTGAATGTACGAGGTGCGATCGGAAAGTTTCCAGACTGCGCGTATAAAAACCCGTACACTTATCTCGGGTATTAAATTCATCCGTCACACTCGAAGTAGTTCCCCTGGGAGTGAACACAACGATCCCAGCGCCGCTGCCAAGCCTGGAAGCATCCCTGGAAATCTTTCTTTGACAGCCTGTCAAGCACCATCTGCGATTCTGCCTGAATCTCTTGTCAAAGACTCGCCAAAACGGCTACGGAAAAGTATGAAATGCTAAAGCAAGCATTTGGGGAGTCCGCAAACTTTTGTGTGGCATTCACGGTTTAAAAATGGCCGGCCGAACCTCTGTCGATGATGACGAGCGTTCTGGACGACCATCTTCGAGCACAACGCCCGAAAATGTTACGAAGATCGACGTCGTACCATCAACGACTTGTGCGACATTGTTGGGATAGGCTATGGGACCTGTCAGCTGATTCTAAAGGAAGAACTCCACATGCGACGCCAAGGCTCCTGTCTGAGGACCAGAAGCAGAATCGACTTGACTTCTCGTTTGTCAGGAGCTCAAAGATCTTGCAAGAACCGACCCCAACTTCCTTTCTAAGCTCCGTGTAACTTCTTCCTCTTCCCAAAGATGAAAATTCAGCTAAAGGGAAGGAGATTTGAGACGATAGAAGAGATTCAGGCAGAATCGCAGATGGTGCTTGACAGGCTGACAAAGAAAGATTTCCAGGGATGCTTCCAGGGTTGGCAGCGGCGCTGGGATCGTTGTGTTCACTCCCAGGGGAACTACTTCGAGGGTGATGGATGAATTTAATACCTGAGATAAGTGTACGGGTTTTTATACGCGCAGTCTGGAAACCTTCCGATCGCACCTCGTATACGGTTCACTGTTATATGTACCTCGTGACGTTTGCAGTTGATGGAGACGCTGCTAACTCTGTCCGTGTGCTTATCCGCGTACTTGGGAAGCTGTCACGTCATATCTGAAGTCCGTACGTTCACGGCAGACAGGCTTAAAAAAGCGGTGACTGCTTTCAAGTCTCGTCACTGATGAAGTAGTCAAGAATGTTTCGCCTTTTATCTCACATTCAGCGGAACGGTATCTGACGCTGTGCAACTTTCTCCATCCTCGTGGTACGACCTTCCTCCGAGGTCCAGGTGTTGCCCTCAGACGCCCACGTGACACAGCAGCAGAGAGTGTTTACAGCGTCGACTGGCGTTTGATGCCGACCGCTGGATCAGCGCCGAGGCTCGTGTCTGGTCTTTGTTACTGTCGTCATTGGCTTTCGACCGCTCCGAACTCAAAGCGTAACAGAACTGACGCTGATCGTTGCTGCCAGGAACAACACGCACCTGCTCTTTGAACTCTCGGCGGTCCAGAGTCTCCCTGTCATCTCCTTGCCCTGACTGAAAGCACGGGACTGAACGTGTTCCATGTCTTCAGCCAGCTGCCGGAAATTGCAGAACCAGAATATTCACAGTGCACGTATTTTGACGTAAATACGTATATATTTTAGGGTCAGTGTCATTCGGCAAATATGTGTTACGAAAAAGTGTAACTTCATTGTTATGTTACCTTGGAAACGTCATCTCTTTATCAACAAATAAACAACAATGGTTACCTACATAGTTACCTTACATTACATTTATAATTATATTTAGAATAATATTTATATATAAACTTCCTTTCCGTATAGACGTATTTACGTCAAATTCTCCGGAACCGTGGTTCCACTGACAACTTTTTAGCTGCTTGCAACGTGAACAGTTGATAAATCGTCGTGAAGTAACTTTTTAAGGAACATCCTGTGAGGTTGTACCCTCAAGGGAAATAGGGATACGGGAGACAGGTTCCAATTTTTTTTACCGGTGTCCCTCGGGATGATGTTTGTTGTAATAGGATTTCGTTTTAGAAAGTTGTTCCATGCGGCATTTGACGACGCTGTATCAACTGAAAGAGTAGTTTAGCGTTGTTAGGTTTGATTGGGTTGTGTTAGGTTATGTTATGTTAGCTTAGGTTGTGTTGGGTTAAATCAGGTTGTGTTCGTTTGGATTAGGTGAGGTTGTGTTAGGTTATTTTATGTTATTAGCTTACGTTAGGTTAGGTTAGGTTTTTTATTGTTTTTTTTTGTATCTTAATTGCGTTATGTTTGTGTTATATCAATACATATATTTATTTTTCCAGTCTATACACAAAACTTGTTTTAAAATAATGTTGTTAAAATTATTTATAACATTTACAATATAAATTGCATTATGTTATATTTCATGGCGCTTTTCTGTGCCGTATAATATTACATCTATCACAGCGCTTTTGATTTCGACTACATGTTTCGATGTTTACCACATCATCATCAGGCTTATCAATTCATATATTTTTAAAAACTATTGTACATTTTTGTGCATTGCGTTTATTGATTTTTAATTTTCAGTCTTCATCTTGATTTGGAGTATGCATTTTGATGTTCATTATCAGGTTGTATTTTGATGTATCGGACGTCTGATATCCACAGACGATAAACTGCAAGATGAAGGCTGAAAATTAAAAATCTATAAACGCAATGCACAAATGTACAATAGTTTTTAAAAATGTATGAATTGATAAGCCTGAAGATGATGTGGTAAACATCGAAACATGTCGTCGAAATCAAAAGCGCTGTGATAGATGTAATATTATACGACACAGAAAAGCGCCATGAAATATAACATAATGCAATTTATATTGTAAATGTTATAAATAATTTTAACAACATTATTTTAAAACAAGTTTTGTGTATAGACTGGAAAAATAAATATATGTATAGGTTTTTTATGTAAGGTAAGGTTGTTAGGTTAGGTTATGTTATCTTGTCTGTGATTGGGGAGCAGTCACATTACTTTGCTTAACTCAAGTGCGCCGTCCTACAGCGGCAACTTCTCCGACACCGCTGTAAGGCGTGTAGTTTGCAACCGATTTTAAGGCCAACTTTTCGTAAGATGCCGCGCTACCCTGTGCAGCCATGTCGAGAGGCTAACGCAGTTGAAGAATTTCGCAATGCAGATTTCTTTTGTCTAAATTAAATTGGACTTGTTTGTTTGTGTCTCACTTGAATTTCTCTCCTGTCATGGCTGCCCAGGAAGAGCGGTCCACCACGTGACACTGTGGGCTAACACGCTGGTCTCTAACGAAGTGCCAGTTTCCGTCTTTTCGAAGCAATTTTTTTTTCTTTTTTTGGTACAAAATTGTCTTACGTGAACTTTTATTTCAAAATTTCATTTAGTACATTGTGGATATCAGAGTTCAGTATCTGCACAGTCTCACATATACGCACCCAATGTTCTAGAATTATAATTAGTATACGATGCTTTTAATCATACGTTACTACTGATATTTTATAAACTATTAATCTCTATGCCCGAAATAAGTAGCCATTCCCTAACATATGTACACTGTTCTTGGAAGCGAAATGTGCCCGGAGAGACGTAGTTGGTTTTTCAGCGGCAGTATATCCGTTCGTAGCATTGAAAGTGACAAACTTTAGGTCACTTGGGGCAGATTGAAACACGTGTTTCTCTGGGAAATGTGATGTGCAGACAATTTGGAACGTCTGCTTCTTCGCCTCGAAGTATTTCATGGCTCTGAAGCTTGAATTTCGACAGTCTTCTGCTGAAGACAAATATTCAGCACGAAGTGTGGTTCGGCCATGACATTTGGGTTGACGGACAGCCTCTATTCTCAGACGACGCCGATCGTGACGCCCACGTGGTCATTTGAACGTCGTCTTTTGCTCTCGAAGTTGACCTTTGTAACGTTTCTTCCGAATCGTTCGGTTCTTGCTTTCCCACAGGGACATCGACGTCCCTTCCACCACGCAGGTCCGATTTCCTGACGCCGTCCTCGTCACTGCTGTCGCATTCGATGTCCTGTTCTTCTATCACGTTCAGAGAATCTTCAGCTATTTCAAATACTTCAAATTCCATGTCGTCGAAGAATGTCTTACTGCCCCTTTCAAGACGTTTTGACTTCTCTGGTGAAAAGCACATAACTCTGTCGTATGTATTGGCCTGGTCAGGTATGGACCCGCCGTCCCAACGCGCGGTTGTCGAAGACCGTTGTCCGTTTTCCCTGACCTGGTCTTCGTTCCCTGTCTCGTCGTCGGTGCTCGTGTCTGGTTTCTTCCACGAATGCTCGTCCTCGGTTCCTGCCAGCTCCAGGCGACTCCCACAGCTGTTGCTCTTTACGAGCCGAAACTTCACTCCCAGACACTGCTCCCGGGTGAGACGATCTCCTTGTCCCTTGCTCCTCTGTATTTCGTCCATGATGGCCAAGGTGATCGGACTGCGCACCGGGCCGTCGCTCGCTGAGATTACTTGTCCTCCGTAGTACGTGACGGTCGTTCCGCACGCCCGGATCCTCTCCAGGACTTCCGGTGGTACGTAGTGACCCTCGTCGTTGTCGTCGCTGAACGCGTCCTCTCTGCGACTGAGGGCGTCGGCAGACTCGACGTCGGTCTCGCAGCAGCTCAGGTCGCTGCTGACACCAGACGACAGACTCCCGGAGTCCGTCCATCGCTTGTGCAGGGCGTCGTGTCTGAAGACCGTGTCCACCGTCAGATACCTTCTCTTGATTTTGTCCTCGGATTTCGACGTGTCGGTCGTCTTCGCCGCCGAACTTCTGATTGCGACGTTGGCGTTTGAAAGATCTCCTTTGCGCGTGTCCTGAATTTTCACCGTTCTCTCAAACATTTCTCTGGCGTGTCTTACTTTGTCAGGGTCCGGGAGTTCCTCGTCGACGAGTTCTCTGTTGCTTCTGACCGGGTGGTAGAAAAAGTGCCGTCGTAGTATCGGCTGCTGTCTCGGCAGAGTGTTCGACGCCGATGTGTCTCTGTTTTTCTTGACGGTGGCTCCGGTTATCCGGCACGTGCTTTCGGACGCTGACTTCCGCTCTTGGAAAATCGCTGCGGACTGCCTGACGGGTTCTATGATGACCACGTTGTTGTTCACCAGGAGCTCACGGAGACCATGCTTGCAGTCCTGTAGGTACTGAAGGAGGCCGTCAAATGCCGCCACCTTGTGATCGTCTGAAACTGACCTGCCGATAGTAGACGGTGCTTCCTGGCCGTTGCAGGTGGTCGCCCTGGAAACCGCGATCTTTGGGCCGGGAGGCGAGTTGACCTTCGATCCACTTGACGATTTCTCCGCCCGCAAGGCGGAGTTCGACATCGGCTTTGTCGTGTCACCAGAGGGCGGCAGAATTTCCGGTGCGGTTCCGGAGGCTTTTAGGGGCGGCGTAGTTTGTGGTCCTACCTCGAAGATGCTCCTGAGTTCGCGAGTGCCACTCGCGCGGCTTCCTTCTCCTTGCCGGGCTCTGACCACGTCCTGTAAATACAAGAACGTGGCTGTATCAAGAAGGCGGTGGACACGTCGTTGAAGACCTCACTACACTCAGTACACTGACTGAATTTCAGGGGTTCGATTCCCGGTTGGGGACTTAAGGCGCCTACAGCGGTTCTACTGGTGGGTGCTGTGGCCCCCCTCGTTCCCTGGGATAAATCGGCCGGAGTATAAAGCTAACTACTTACCTTCACGTAATCTCGAGTCTTAGATCTTAGTCTTATATATCATGCGCTGCCCCGTGAGTGTGAGTCTTAGTTATTAACTTAACCGATTGGTCAACGAAATTTGTGATGAGCCCAGGTAATGGTGAGGGATGGTTGTCGTATTCAGTGCGGAGGGCAGGGCTGGTACTTACGTGTTTTTCCCCGACCCGCGGCTTGCAGGAGGTCGTCGCGGAGTCCGTGATCCGCATCACTTGCGGTCTCCTGGACATCGTGGCTTCTGGTGCGACCTGCGTCGATTCCTCTGTATTTTTCTCTGCAGAGTCTTGACCTCCTCTGTCTTCGCTGCTGGGCTGATTTCCTGCGGAGCTTTTATTTTCAGGGACTTGTCGTGGTTTGTGTCTGTCACTTGAAATGTGCCTTCCGCCCGTTCTTTTCGCCTGTTTTCTTTCGTCGCCTGAGAACTCGCGCGTCGTCTGTGCGGAGTCTGGCTTCGTCTTTGTACGGACTCCCTCCCCACAGTCCGTGTGTCCTATCTCCCGTTGGAGCCTGCCCGGGCCCGGAGTGTCCTTTCCTCTACTTGCAAGGTCCTCAGTGACTGACCAACTTTTCTCTCTAGGGTGCCCGTAAACTCTTCTCGTCGTTGATTCGTCTTGGCTTCTCTTCTCAGTTTCTCCTGTTGATGAATCCTCGCGTCTCTTCGCACTCTGGCCTGCAGAGATCTTAAACGTACTTCCTGTGCGTCGTGTGGGATTCTCGACTCTTTCCTCACACCCTCGTTCAGACGCAGAATTTGGTTTTTTGGTTGTAGATTCACTCTTCACAGCGTCGCTTATGAAACCCGGGTTTCTGTTTGGAGATTCCCCTGTATCGTCTTGCGCTGTGTTTGCAGAATCTCCTGCAGGACTTGGAGGTCTCTGATTCGTCTTTGTAGATCTCCCTTTCGGGTCTTCAGGAAGACGTGTTTTCTTTGAACTGTCGTTATCAGAACCTTGAATTGCGTGTTCTATTTCGTCAGTAGTTACCCGAGTGGTTTCTTCCGCAGATTCAGATGTTGTCTTGTATCTCTTAACTTCCGAGTTAGTGATGGTCTCAGTTACACTTTTCCTGTTCCGCCCGTCTTCGTCAACATTCGCGACCCTCGCGGCTTTGCCGTCTCTCCGTCGGTCTGTGGCTGTCGCCCAGGGTAAGGCGAGGTCACGAGGTAGGATCCCGCAGTCTTCACTTCTGAAGTCAGGGGGCGGCGTGAGTAGAAGGGGCCTCGCCCTCGGTACCAGGGGCGACCTGCGAACAACAAAAATTCTGCGATGATTGTCTCTCTCGGCTTTAGGAAAAAATGATAGTCATTCAAGGAGTTTTATCACTCAGTTTGACAAAGCCCTTCTAGAGAAGCTGATAGTCGGCTAGCTGGTCAGGAAATTATCCCCCCTCTCGTATGGGACGTTCCGGGCGGCAGCTCCAAGGCCAAGACTCACGCTGACTGGAGTTCCGAAATCGTGGTTACTGACGACGTCTGGCCTAAGACGGCGACGCTGTGCGTCGAGTTTGTTAATCAGCGAAGAACGTTCCTACAGGTTAAACAAGGAATTTCATCGCCTTGTTGAGCTGTTTAACGACGCTGTAAGCAGTGCGGAATGGACTGTGGTCTGTGAGATGAAAGTCGGCGAGCGAATTGAATTCCTTAACACTTAAGGTTTCAGAAGATCGTGTTTGAACCCGTGTTGTGTGAGCCACCCGCTTTTCCTCTCAGTCGGACAAAAATTGTGGGCTCTTTAGATGAAGACACTCGCGTTTGTGTGTGTCAAGGCCACAGGATCCGGTCTTAATTAGTGGTTTCCAGGCGAATGTTCCAGAATTGTTCGACGTGCCTACATTTCCTAATTTTTTCGTAAATATTTGTCTCCGGCTAAAAACGTTTTTGGATCGAATGCTATTTGTCACTGTGATACTCAAAAAAGTTTCTTTTTGTCCGCCGATAGACCAATAGAAGGAGTCTGTGTCTTTAAAACCCCGGAACAAAGACCACTGGCACGCGAAGCTGATCACTGCGAGGTTAGTAACGAGGGACACTTCACCTCCACGCCATCTATGCACCTTCAAGGCGAAGACGTGGCGTTTTCCATCCTCTTGAAGGCCAGTTATCGCCCTGTGTGTAATTGGCGTCTGATTTGTTTAACTCTTCTCTCGTGACACGACCACGGGCCTGTTCGTTTAATTAATTTGCGAGGTGACATTGCCGTTTCAGATTCCTTTCGGCTCTAACAAGTGTGCCTAAGTGAGCGTGAGGTCCCGTCCCTAAAAGTCAGGTCGTACACTAAAAAACCCCGCGGTACTCATGGAGTCCTCTTGCCTGCTGTGGCTAGGAGGAGTTATTGGTAGGGGCTACGATTGGCCGAGGATGTAGCTAGGATGTTTAAACAAAGTCGAAGACCGAAGGGATTTTGGAAGAGAGACTGTGTTACCTTCGCTTGTGATGGTGGACCAGTCGAGCGCGCGGTATCAACTGCTTCCTGCGACGAATATGCTGAAGGCCCGCCTCTTCAACGATGACCTGCAGCGGCGACTGGTGCCCTCTGGTGGCTGCCGTCGGCCTCTGCTGGTACGAGCTTCGTCTCCTGCAATCACATCACATCGGCCCGCGTTATCTGTCTGTTCAGCGAGTCAGACATCTGGTATCCGAAAAAGAAATACTTGCAGTTTTACTCAGCAGTGACCTCTGAAACGTCGGTAAACTTGTACCGAAGACTTACACGCCGTGAGGACCTGAAAACTAACCTGGTGTGAGCTCAGGTAAAGTGTTCGTATCTCGTGACCTCCGGTCGGTTTAGTCGAGCGTTTATGAGAGAATGATTCCCGTGAGGACGGGCGATGGACCAGAGACGCGTCTCCGTCCGGCGTTGAGCAATTGTAGCGAGTGACGCAGGACTCGATGAATAACGCGTTTTCTGTGCATACAAAACTTCCTTGACGGAACTGGTCGCTGCTTGTACATACTAATTTGCTTTTCTAGTGTTTTCTCTGCGTCATCAATGACACAGCATTGAATGATGTTATGTAATTAGGAACGAGAGGAGGGGGCGAGCCTTTCGTGGGTTTTTTTTCCTTTCGATTTTCTTCCAAGAAAGTGAAAGTTTCCGTCTATGCTTTTTTGGAAAATGAAATTAGTCGATTATTTTACCGGAGAAAAATAATTTTTTGTATTTGCAGTTCTTTTTTTATGAGAGTCTGGGAGAGATATACGAAGTTTTGTCGAATTATTTTTAGGACATGCCCCTGTCGGATTTTTTTTTCTTCAAAAAAAGACAAAATACGACGACGACTTTTGGGTGGGCGTCTCTTCAGAACTCGCAATTTCTGAATTCGCCATTGTTTTTCCCCACGACGCTGGAAAAATCCTGCCCATAAATTTACTTCGCACGACATTTAAAAGTTAACATACGCAGTTTTGTTTGAAGTTTCTTTTGGCTGAAATTCACATTGGAATAAATAGTTTATAACTCTGTTGACAGGATTGAACTGGCTCAGGACAGTTTTTTTTTTGTCGATCGGTTATGAAGACGGTGATGAATTTTCAGCTTCCGTGAAAGATAAGAAACTTCACTCGTCAAGGAGATTATTTAACGACACTGTTTCATATTAAAAATATATTAAAATTGGCCGTCAATCACAATATAAGATAAATAAGGACGAGAACATGATAAGAAAAATGAAAACTAAAAATCATTAAATATCAGTAAAAATCAGTAATTCAGTTAAAAAGTTTATAACATAACACCTGATGACGGCTCTATGATAGCCGAAACATGTCGTAAATGTTCCACATGTAAATCGAGTACTCGATAAGGAACGTAAAATGATATTTTAATCTTTTAATTATCTTATATTGTGATTGACGGCCAATTTTAATATATTTTTAATACTTAATAATTCACAATATGACGCACCTACAATATCTTACAATATCTGACACTGTTTCAGATTCAGAGGCTAAAGGCCAGTTGAAAATATTTCGCGTGAACCAACTGAACAATGTATAATAATTTATTGTTATTTTCCTGCCCCTGGCCGCGTTTACTGTCGTGATTCTCGTCTGTCCTTAGGAGCCTTCGAGCTACATTGGCCTTCGGAATGCGAGAAAGTGAATTTCAATGGCTTTACGTAACGAGGTTTCTTTAGGATTTGATGGAGCTGTGACGCTCGACTGGGATCCAGGTACCTTGAAACGCGTTCGCCGGCCTTATTTGTTTAGCAATAAATTAATGCTGAGGTTTTTTCTTAAAGTAATACGGTTAATTGACACTCCCTATTGATCAGACGCATTAAGGCTTTGGCCGGGATGTTAAATCTTATGTGGTACCGCCTGATTCGACTTCTAATGGTTAAGTGAAGTGTTTTCTTCGCGGTACGGTCTGGATTCGTAAATATTATGAAGACGAGCTTCGGCTTCAAAGGGTTAACCAGCTGATTTTCGTAATGGTGAGGTGAAGTGTTTTCTTCGCGGTACGGTCTGGATTCGTAAATATTATGAAGACGATCTTCGGCTTCAAAGGGTTAACCAGCTGATTTTCGTAATGGTGAGGTGTAGTGTTTTCTTCGCGGTACGGACTGAATTCGTAAATAATATTCAGACGATCTTCGGCTTCAAAGGGTTAACCAGCTGATTTTCGTAATGGTGAGGTGTAGTGTTTTCTTCGCGGTACGGACTGAATTCGTAAATAATATTCAGACGATCTTCGGTTTCAAAGGGTTAAATCGTCTGTTTAATACGACACGACCGTTTCCTTCCAAATCCACGCGTATTCCCACTGCGCGGTCAGTGTTATAGGAGATGTCACCGCTGTCCCCCCCTCACCTGCATTTAAATAGGCCACGGCCATATTTTTTAAAATCTCGTCGGTGTGGTAACGTAAGATTCGAGCAGGTTGGTGTTTGGGGATTGAAGTTGCGTGTCGTGGTTTTCCTCGGGCACTGCACGCAAATTTTTTTTTTCGTCGGGTGTGAATGAACCACTTTCGGGTCGACTTTCGACTTACAGTCGCGGCCTGTTTTAAGGTAGTAGATTCGAATCCTGCACGGTTAGGCACTCCCGTCGAACGCACGATGGAACCAGACGCGGTCGCTGCACTGTACAGCTGATGGTTGCTTACTAATTCAGGCGCCCCGTCTATTCTTAGGTCGCTCAGCTGGTCTCTTCCTTCCTCTTACCTTGCACACAGTTGCTCCGCGCACTCAACACTGTGCCTTTTCCGCCTTGTCTGCTCTCGACCGGGACCGGCACTTCCTGTACGAAGCTTCCGGTCGGAAGGACATTACCATGGCAACTGAGTCACCTCAAATCACGCAGAAGCTCGTGTTGCCGCACCTGGCCGCTGGAGGGTGCTGATTGCAGTGTCCGAATGGAAAGAATCAGAATGTGAACGGGTGGACGGCCGTTCGTCTGTCTGAGATGTGGTCCAGTTGCGGGCTGCTGCAGACGCGGTAATGAACGAGCATCCAATTCGAGGGAATCTCTCGACCGGCTTAACCACCGTCAGCGTGTCAGAGAAGAAAATGTTTCGAAATGTCGTAAATTATTTAAATATTCTTTGACGTAGGATTACTGTCCTGTGCAGACCCTCGACGGGGGGGGCAGAGGATTTTTCCTCCAAGCCTCTGCGTCTGGACTAGTTCTGGGGCCCACCAAGTCTCCTGTTCAATGGGTACCCGGGTCCTTTCCCAGGGGCGTAACTCTGACCACTCACCCCCCCCATCTAGTGCCGAGGTTAAGAATGAGTAGGAGCTATGCCTTCTCTCCCCCCGAAGTGCCTATTTCAGCGTTTCTGAGAGCCTCGAGTTCCAAATTTTGTCAAAATACGAAGGGCGCCGAGGCGTGCCATGTCTTTAGCCAGTTCACCCAAATCCACACTCGCCCGGCCTTCAACCACAATTCGGTTTTCCCTTGAATAACTACCCCCAGCAATGTAAGTAGACACCACGAAGTTTCTCAGATCGTAATTTTCTCCGTTCCCTCCCTCGTGGGGGCTTTATTTTTTGAAAACAATACACAGTAATACAGAACAAGGGACAAATTGTATCTTCTGTGCAAAGCGAGGCCGGTGGAGGGTCTCGAAATTAAATAATCTTCGATTTCTGTTTCGACTTTCTCCCTGCCATCAGCAGTGCAGACTTTTGAGTTGGTAAACGAACTTCGCTGTCCAGTGGTTCGTACTCCCTTTCTAGAGGTCCTGGGTAAAAATATTGATCCAGAGGCGAGATATCCTTAATTTCTCGTGGTTTTCCTTATGACCTCTCGAAGGAAATCCGGGAGCGCAACCGTGAGATTGATTATTCCGGTGCAGTCTCGTCCCGCACTGTTCATTGCTCGTTTCTGTGGTCGACGCGCGTCTTGGAGGAGGCTTTAAATAAAGGAAGAATAAATAAATAAATGAGTAGGTGGTCCATGGCCTCTGCTTTCTTACGGAGATGAAACTGTTACTGAGACGCTGAAGTAAATTAATGTTCCGACACTTCGTTTGTTTCTCGAAGTTCAACTTTGAGTGATTTAGTGACCTCGGGCTATGTTATTTTCCTGCATTCCGGGTTTACAAACTGAACGAGATAATTTCTTCGATTCCCGTCTTTATAAATCTTAATTTACACTGTGTTTATTTTCCGAGCCTCCATATTGTCTTTGCAATGCATTCTGGGAGCTGAAATATTTTTCACTGCGTCGTATATCGTCCCGTGTAAACGCGACGCGATGCTGGTCGTCGTCTTCCCCGCGAGACGCTCTTAGTGACGTAACTCTCCCTACGAAAAACCGCGGTGGTCTAGCGGATAGAACGCTGGCCTTGTAATCCTGGGGTCTCGGGTTCGATTCCCGGCGGTGCCCGAATTTTTATAACTTGTGTTGGGCAAGGCCATGGTCTAGGCAACACGGAGTTTTCCTCCGTGGCATCCCAACAATTACTCCATTCACACACAGAAGAAGGCAATGGCAAACCACTTCTGGATCATCTGCCAAGAACGTATATGAACAGGTCCCAGTCCGAGAAAAGGATGGAAGGATCCTGTTCATATGGACCTGTCGTCAGACAGAACACTAAATAATAATAATAATGCTGCTCGTGTTGTCGAAACGTTGATTAACCTCACATGACTTTGTGATTAACAGGCGTTAAGTTCGTGAGGCTGAATTTTAAAGAACCGAGTATCATCGGGTTGACGTGTCCGTCCACACAGCGTGTGTGTTAATTGTAATGCTCGCTGATTAAGCTGATAAACAGGGGCTAATTGGTGTCCTTGGGGCACCTGCTCGCTGATTACTCTTCGTGTCACACGAGTTTGACTGAATCTTGACCTTAAGAGACGGGACACTTGTCAGTTCTCAGACAGAAAAAATATTTTTGCTGAATTCAGTGGCCGCGCGGTCTGCGGCGTGGGTCTTGTGCCGCTTGGCCGCTGGGACCGTGGGTTCGAATCCCACCCAAGCCATGGATGTTGTCCTGTGTACAGATAGAGGCCTTGCACGGGCCGATCCCTAATCCAAGGAGTCGTACCGAATGTCTATAGATCAAAACCAATTAAAATTGGGACCCACAGTGCTCAGGCACTTGAAGAACGGGTCGATCCCAGTATCCAGTATTTCTCTGTCTCCAGCGTAATTCCGATTTGAAGTAGGCCACGGCTGATTCGTATAAATAGACAGTACGTGGCCACGTGACGCCGCGTACCTGTCTTTGTGTTTTGTAAGAGAAGTTGAGGCTTCTTCGATCTGTGAGTGATGTTTGTTTATTTTTTCTGGTTTTTTTAAAATTCTTTGGGCGATTTAGAACGGCATGTCCGCTTAGTTGCGGTGTCTGTAATTATGAAGAACGCCCCGTATCCAGACCATGGACCCAGTGTTTGTCGTTCGAACGTAAACTGAGAATAGATGGGAGGTAAGTTTCAACCAGGATCTAAGTGAATGTGGCGTGAGGTTGTACGCTGGGTTATACCTTTTTTTCAGGACTACGACGATGAACCTTTGGGTTCTACAAAGATCCTTCACCAGCAAAGCGACTGTCGTATATTCTGTTCCGATCCTGAAGAAGGAAGTGTCGAGACGGTGAGACTTTTTAAACCTTTCCTGGCAAGAGGTTTCTGAATTATGAATGTTCGACTGCGGGACGTTTAGAAGAGTGAGCCCTGAGGTGACCCACATAATTCCTCGAAAGTCAATTCGCCCCCCGTGTTTTACTAGCGAGTTTGATGATGGTCTGGTTTCAAGGTCACCGGCGCCCTGAGCCCCCTTATTGTTTCCGTAGATCTTCCTCGTCGATCGACTATTGCATTTTTCACATCCGGTTTGGAGACCGGAAGGAGATAAGAGAGTGGATGGAAAATCGATTTTAAGAAGGCTCTGGCGACTGTAATGCTCCAGCACTGTTGCTAAACGGGTCAGTATGGCGTAGCATTAGCTAATTAGTCGGTGTACCTCGATGCTCGCACGCCCTAGTTGTTCGCATGCCCTCATTTGGGGACAGTGCTCTGGTTACTCGCCTTGTTGCTTCCGAACACACGCATCTGCGAATGTTGGTTTCCGAGGTGAAATGACCGCGTCGATGCTTGGATACTCGGAGGCGCAAATGGACACACGTCCGATTTTAAATGGGGAATTATTGAACTGTTACGCTGCTAGTCGCTAGTCACGGGTACTCACTTCCATGTTCCATCGGCGTTTCCGGTTGAAGTCCATTGTATCACTTCCTGACGCCATGTTGAAGATACGACGTGCGATCGGAAAGTTTCGAGACTGCGCGTATAAAAACCCGTACACTTATCTCAGGTATTAAATTCATCCATCACCCTCGAAGTAGTTCCCCTGGGAGTGAACACAACGATCCCAGCGCCGCTGCCAAGCCTGGAAGCATCCCTGGAAATCTTTCTTTGTCAGCCTGTCAAGCACCATCTGCGATTCTGCCTGAATCTCTTCTATCGTCTCAAATCTCCTTCCCTTTAGCTGAATTTTCATCTTTGGGAAGAGGAAGAAGTCACACGGAGCTTAGAAAGGAAGTTGGGGTCGGTTCTTGCAAGATCTTTGAGCTCCTGACAAACGAGAAGTCGATTCTGCTTCTGGTCCTCAGACAGGATGCGTCGCATGTGGAGTTCTTCCTTTAGAATAAATCAGCTGACAGGTCCCATAGCCTATCCCAACAATGTCGCACAAGTCGTTGATGGTACGACGTCGATCTTCGTGAATGGCAACATTTTCGGGCGTTGTGCTCGAAGATGGTCGTCCAGAACGCTCGTCATCATCGACAGAGGTTCGGCCATTTTTAAAACGTGAATGCCACACAAAAGTTTGCGGACTCCCCAAATGCTTGCTTTAGCATTTCATAGGTTTCCGTAGCCGTTTTGGCGAGTCTTTGGCAAAATTTGATGCACACGCCATTCCGAAATCGCAGGAGGGTCGGTGTAATGCACTACCAAAACGCCCGTAACTAAGAAACAAATGCTAATTCGATGATGCCGGCTGGCACACTGATTCACTATGAATGTAGGCCGCACCCCCTAGCGGCAGAAGCTCGTACTACATCCGGTTCGCCCTCTATCGACACAGTCTTGAAACTTTCCGATCGCACCTCGTACAATTTAAAATATGTTTTCCACTTTTCGTGTCTCTTACCCAAGCGATATTCTTTGACGTTTTCCGAATAGATTTTTTTGTGTGTGTAAGTTATTTGTCATCCATCGCAAGATTTTGTACGTGTCATCTTCTGTTCTGTCGCCCCAATATTTATGGGCAGCTAGTGACGTAAGAGACACTTGTACTTACGTGATGTAGGGGATACTAGAACTGCGCGCATAATTTTGGTGGGGAAACTTCCGGGACAGGAATTTTCTTGTAGGATTGTTTGAGACACTTCGTTTTAGAAGTTGCCGTGTCTGCGAGTATAATTTCTAGATAACGCACTCAACTGCCTTGGACCGTGAGACTGTTCCAGTCAAGGATTTTCTCATGTTGCTCCTTGTTTGGTATAATTTAGTGTATGGAGTAAATTATTCAAGGTCCAGGCAGTCTCCTTGTTTGCCTCGTGACGACATGACGAAGGCAGACAGAAATTGGTGCTTTTCAGAGTAATTTTGCAACCAACATTTTGAGTTACCATGGAACACACTTTGAGAGCCTCGTGTTGATATGAATGCGTCATAACCGTGCGGTTTGACACCAGAAGCCGGAAGGACACGTCGAGTTCTTCGGATAGCGGCGATGAACGCAGTGTCTTGGTGATGTGCGGTGGGTTGAGGGTTTTGCTGGATGTTATCAGACAGCACCTACCAGTGGCGTAGGCACAGACGAGGTGGTGTTTTGCAAGACCCCGAAGGAAACTTTAATTTCCTCGAATTATAAATCCAATACGAGCCGGAGGGTGACGACATAATGGGTTGGAGGTCACGTGATTACATCAGAAACGTGGAGGGGAGGAACAAAGCGCAGAGAGGGGAGATATCAGGGCTTAATAAGCGAGAATTAAAAATAGGACAAAGGAGATGTTACGGTGGGGTGGGTGGGCGCCAGGATCTGTACTGTTCTCAAAATGTTACGTTGATGGTGAGGCTGGGGGTAGGTGAATTGAAGAGACCACTTGAGACCTGGGCGTAGATGGAGGAAGAATATTAAAATGGATCTTAAAGAAATAGAATGTGAATTGGATTCAGCTGGCTGAAGAAGGACTTCCCTTTATGGAGTTTGTTATGATTCTGTAGCGTCATTGATAGCTTGTTCAGTTGATACGCGCTGTTAAATAACCGTGGCAGTCGGAGAGTCGGAAGGGGGGCACAGACCACGTGCAGCATGTCCTGGGGACCGAGAGTAAAGACGGACGAAGCGTGAAGCCGTCATCTCCATCCAGAGTCCATTGAAGGAGATAACGTGTTGAGAGTGGGCCGATTGTCCGCACGTGAATGAGGTCGGCCACCCTGCCCACAGAGCGCGTCCTGGTTGCGCGGGCCACACGATGAAAACTCTGAGTAGTTTAAAATGTAAAAGCCGTGACGACGCTGAGAAAATTAAGGGGTTTTTTTTTAAAAAAAATGTGACAAAGCAGTTTTCATGGTGCAGGCGTAGAAGTTTTACTTTTCAAATGCAAATTACGGTCGCTAAACTTCCCTTACGAAGTCTTGTGTTCAGGGCAAATGGGGCAACACCCCCCCCCCCCCCACGCCCCGCCCCGCCCAGTCCAAAATGAAAGTAATAACACAGGCGTCTGCTTTTACTCCTGGGGATTTCCGACTAAAAAAGTTTGTGAGCATTTCTCATATCCCCCAAAGCGTCTGTTACCCTCGAAGGTCACAACCATTTCTATCTCTCCGCATTTTTCGTATTCATTATCCCTGCTGCCAAAAAAGTCTCAGCTGCTGGAAAACATCTGTTGATAATTCACTTCGTAATCTAACAAATTACTAAGCGGTTTTATGTCCGGCCGAGCTGGAAAGTTCGCTCAGCAGCAGTCAAATATTTTCTTCCGGTCTCCATCCCCTCTCCGGTCACCGTATGACGCAAACTCCTGAGTTGTGGAGCGAAGGGAGACGCGCTCGGCCGCCTCAGATGTCGGTCTGAAAAGTGGGACAGGGCCCCCGCGTTGCAGCTGCGACCTGAGGCCACTGATGCGCGCTTTTATGAACGTTAATTACTACAGCCAAGGCAATTAATGGTCTTGTAATTTCTTTTAAATTTAATTTAGAAATTACTCTCTGATAACAGGTTCTGACCTGATCTGTAGTCGCGCGTTTTGTATTTCTAGATCGGAGTACACGAATGAGCTGATTGGATTCAACTGGCTTGAGACAGGGCCTGTTGGCGGGCTCTTATAAACGCGGTCTCATTTCTCGTGTCAGTTTATCGAGTCTTGAAAATATTTAGAGATATTTCATGTTTTGCACCGCGGTGTTAGATCGTCACTTGTTTCCGAAAAAAAGACGATGCTGTAAGCTGACCAGCTCCACGGTAAAGGGGCATAAGTCAAACCGATGTTTTACATTAAATCTAATTTAGCAAAACTTCAGTCTTAAGATCACGTGTAAATTTATGTTGAACTTTTATGAATGTTTGTAACACGATATGGAAGAAATAAATTTAAAGAAACTAAGTACATGTTAGTACCTCGTCAACAGACAGAATTATCTTAGGGTGGCTAATAAGTCCTTTGAAAGGGTTACAAAGTTCAAATATCTGGGAACAACAACAACAAATCAAAATGACACTCATGAGGAAGTTAGGAGGAGATTAAATTCTGGAAATGCTTGCTACTTCTCAGTTCAAAATATTTTGTCTTCCCGTCTGATTTCTAAGAACCTGAAAATTAAAGTATACAGAACAATAATCTTGCCTGTTGTTTTGTATGGGTGCGAAACATGGTCTCTCACTCAGAGGGAGGAACACAGATTGCAGGTGTTTGAGAACAGGGTGTTGAGGAGGATATTTGGGCCTAAGAGGGAAGACGATGGGGCGTGGAGAAAACGGCACAATGACGAGCTTAAAAATCTGTACTCCTCCCCCAGTATTGTCAGGGTGATTAAGTCGAGAAGAGTGAGATGGGCTGGGCACGTAGCACGCATGGATGGGACAAGAGGTGTGCCCCGGGTATTGGTTGGGAAGCCTGAGGGGAAGAGACCTCTGGGGAGACCTAGACGTAGATGGGAGGATAATCTCAGGCGGGATCTATGGGAGATAGGAGTTGAAGGAGACTGGATTTTGTTGGCCCAGGACAGGGTCCGGTGGAGGGCTTTGGTTAGTTCGGTGATGATCCTTCTGGTTTGCTAAGCCATCTGGTTGGTTGGGTCCACTATTTGGGAAGCCTGAGGGGAAGAGACCTCTGGGGAGACCTAGACGTAGATGGGAGGATAATCTCAGGCGGGATCTATGGGAGATAGGAGTTGAAGGAAACTGGATTTTGTTGGCCCAGGACAGGGTCCGGTGGAGGGCTTTGGTTAATTCGGTGATGAACCTTCTTGTTCGGTAAGCCATCTGGTTGGTTGGGTCCACTATTTGGGAAGCCTGAGGGGAAGAGACCTCTAGAGAGACCTAGACGTAGATGGGAGGATAATCTCAGGCGGGATCTATGGGAGATAGGAGTTGAAGGAGACTGGATTTTGTTGGCCCAGGACAGGGTCCGGTGGAGGGTTTTGGTTAATTCGGTGATGAACCTTCGGGTTCCGTAAGCCGTCTAGTTAGTTAGTTAACATGATATGTTACAACGTTCCGAATATTATTTATCCTGTCCTCAACTTCGAGGTCTTAGAGCCCTTTGCCCTGTCACCGGCGAATTCCCTGGCGAAATTAAATCAGCTTGTACGCCTGCTTAAGATATGCGTGCGGGCTCATAAATTATTCCGGTGATCCGGGATGCGGGTTGTTCTTACGGCAAGGTCGGTCGAGAGGAAGGGAGAGACGAGGCCCTCATACGAAGATGACGGCGCTCATCAGGTCGCTACGTAGTAATAACCTCTTTCTCCATGTACGAGCTACGACCTCCATGGTACAAGAGTCGTTGAGCGTCTGATCAACAAAATGCTCGTCTTTTACGGAACCTGAGGGTTCATTACAGTGTTTACAAGACGCCGTCACTGGAACCTATCCTGAACCAGCTGAATCCAGTTTATTTACGATCCATCTTAATGTTATCCTCCCATCTACGCTCAGGTCTCTAGAGTGGACCCTTTCCTCCAGGGTTTCCGACGAAATATTTTGTGTTCGTTTGTCACAGATTTAATAATGTTTGGCAAGGGGTACGTACCGAATGTCCACGTCCTGGGTCCGCCTTCCCTTGTCCTTCGGCGTCACCAGTTCCACCGTCCAAAGGGTTGCACCAACGGCGCCAGCGTCGTGCTGGCCGGCGCCGTCGGCGTGTGATGATTGGGCACCACCTATTGTGACGTCACCGAGTCTCCGGGTCTGGAAGCCGTCCTGAACACTGCTTCCTGCAGCCGACGGCAGAATCAAATGAGAAAGACGAGATCTGGGAAGGCGTTTCACCTGGAACATCTGCGACGCGGAACGAGACAGCGTGACTTACTGCATGGCGACTTTCGAGAGATCCTTTCTTCGTGATACTTTGGCGTAATTATGTGTGTGATCGTTTGTATACTGGGGGGGGGGGGGGCTGAAACGAACCGGACGCGAAGGTATTTTAGTGTTCTGTCTGACGACAGGTCCATATGAACAGGATCCTTCCATCCTTTTCTCGGACTGGGACCTGTTCATATACGTTCTTGGCAGATGATCCAGAAGTGGTTTGCCATTGCCTTCTTCTGTGTGTGAATGGAGTAATTGTTGGGATGCCCCGGAGGAAAACTCCGTGTTGCCTAGACCACGGCCTTGCCCAACACAAGTTTTAAATTCGAACCCGAGACCCCGGGATTACAAGGCCAGCGTTCTAACCGCTAGACCACCTCATCTTATTATTATTTAGTGTTCTGTCTGACGACAGGTCCATATGAACAGGATCCTTCCATCCTTTTCTCGGACTGGGACCTGTTCATATACGTTCTTGGCAGATGATCCAGAAGTGGTTTGCCATTGCCCTCTTCTGTGTGTGAATGGAGTAATTGTTGGGATGCCACGGAGGAAAACTCCGTGTTGCCTAGACCACGGCCTTGCCCAACACAAGTTATAAATTCGGGCACCGCCGGGAATCGAACCCGAGACCCCAGGATTACAAGGCCAGCGTTCTAACCGCTAGACCACCGTGGCACAGACATACGAACGCAAAAATATGTGGCCTGCGTCTGTGGCCCTCACACGTATTTTTAGGTATTCTTTACGATTTCCTCGTTGTACGTCGCTGTTCTCCCCTTTGTGTCACTGTTGCGTGTTATCGACTTGGTTGCTCTGTTGACGTCATCGGATAATTCTCGTCCAGTGGTCTGCAGGACCTCAAAATTCCGTCAGCTCGGCTGAATTTGAGAACATAACAAAATGCTGTATAAGAGAATTTAAAGTGATGTGGGCGTGACCGTGATCATCAAGACCCCGGATCATGAGCAGGTGCATTCAGTCATTGTTAAATGTCTAGTTCAGTCAGCCCTAGAATAAAACAATAGTATTGTCAAGAAAAAGCCATGGCCTCTTTCCCTTTGCTGGCAGCTGCCTTAGGATGAGAGCAGAGATGGCTGTCGAAACGTTGGCGGAAAGAATAGCTCATTCATTCACCTGACGCGCCCTGTAGCCCCGAGAGTCTTTAATCAACTTCATTCGCTGCGAAAGCGTAACTTTACGAGGTGCGATCGGAAAGTTTCCAGACTGCGTATAAAAACCCGTACACTTATCTCAGGTGTTAAATTCATCCATCATCCTCGAAGTAGTTCCCCTGGGAGTGAACACAACGATCCCAGCGCCGCTGCCAAGCCTGGAAGCATCCCTGGAAATCTTTCTTTGTCAGCCTGTCAAGCACCATCTGCGATTCTGCCTGAATCTCTTCTATCGTCTCAAATCTCCTTCCCTTTAGCTGAATTTTCATCTTTGGGAAGAGGAAGAAGTCACACGGAGCTTAGAAAGGAAGTTGGGGTCGGTTCTTGCAAGATCTTTGAGCTCCTGACAAACGAGAAGTCGATTCTGCTTCTGGTCCTCAGACAGGATGCGTCGCATGTGGAGTTCTTCCTTTAGAATCAGCTGACAGGTCCCATAGCCTATCCCAACAATGTCGCACAAGTCGTTGATGGTACAACGTCGATCTTCGTAAAATTTTCGGGCGTTGTGCTCGAAGATGGTCGTCCAGAACGCTTGTCATCATCGACAGAGGTTCGGCCATTTTTAAAACGTGAATGCCACACAAAAGTTTGCGGACTCCCCAAATGCTTGCTTTAGCATTTCATAGGTTTCCGTAGCCGTTTTGGCGAGTCTTTGGCAAAATTTGATGCACACGCCATTCCGAAATCGCAGGAGGGTCGGTGTAATGCACTACCAAAACGCCCGTAACTAAGAAACAAATGCTAATTCGATGATGCCGGCTGGCACACTGATTCACTACGAATGTAGGCCGCACCCCCTAGCGGCAGAAGCTCGTACTACATCCGGTTCGCCCTCTATTGACACAGTCTGGAAACTTTTCCGATCGCACCTCGTATGTGTGTGTGACCTTGAATCTGGTTATCCGTGATACGTTTTGTCAATAGCCTATTTATCTCACTGCACTCAGTGGTTAAAAGGTCCTGTTTTCTGGTTGTTACAGAAGTGACTGTAGAGTATTTCAGGGGCTTGCCCCAGGTAACAGTTCCTCTGCCGTCTCGCAGAGAACGATGTCGCTTCACTCTTCGACCCATTAGCAACACCGTCGGTGACTTCCTGGCCATGTTATGCCATGAAGACCGTGGCATTGACCGTGTGGCTGTCAGCAGTCTAGGTAAGTCTCCAGACATTGTTCTGCACTGCAGTGTCTGAAGACAGATTTACTGGTGTGTTAAAATGGAAGGGGTAAACGTAAAGTGTATTGCAGGACAATGTAAATTGCTTACAGATGGAGTTAAAATTGCGTCGTCCAATTCAATAGAAGCTCTGATGGAGGAGGACTTCAAACTAATCGTCAACGACAATGTTTATTTAGTAAATACCCCTCGACAAGAAAGGCTGACAAAGGTGAGGCTTCTAATGTTTTAAAATGCATTATTAAGAGTAGGAAACTTATTTTTAATTGTTGTACAGAGTATGTGTTACGTTATGACAGTCTCAGAATATGTATACTGAATATCAAGACGGGATCTCGTAACTTTCCAGGAGAATTTGTATGTTGTGTTTTGTTCAGGAAGAAGTCCGTCGACTGTCAGATGTTCGGAACTTGGTGAATCAGTTGTATGAGGCGCTGAATGTAGAGCAACACCAACTTAACAAGGAACGTGAACTATACGGACAACTAGAGGAGCTCAAAGTAGAGCTTGAACCTTTGGAGCAAGTGAGTATCTGATAAAAAAAAAGATTTGCAGATACGTACAAAGTAATTTTCACATTGAATTCTGTAAACATCGGACGTAATAATTGTTTGGTAGTAGATTGTGTAGGTTGGCGGTACTGATACTGAGTTTCGTTCGTCATTTGTTTTCTGTGTTTCAATGTATTCTAACCATAATTGACGCCTGTTAGTAAAACACTATTATTTCTTGTAAGATTTGAGGTTTTCACAGCGGTGAGTATGAAGATTTCTTGTTTGGAGTGCGGCACTTATATTTTTACAACAAACTTGGTTGTGTTGTCATTGAAGGCCACAGACAAAATCTAATATAATTAATGCAGCGGCGGACGTTTACTGTGTGATGTACCAAGTAATACGTACTATTCGCGACTGAAATCTTGTGACTTTCCTCGATCACAGATGGTTTTCTTAGATCGCAGCTGTCATAAATATGATTACCGAACGTCGTGGTCGAATGCTTCGTATTCGGGAGGACCCCACATTTAAATCTCGGCCCTGAAACCGGATATCCTGACTGGGATTTTTCGTGATTTTCCTAAGTCACTCCAGGCAAATGCTGGTATAGTGCCTTAAAGTAGGCCACGACCGCTACATTCCACATCCTTTCCTGTTCGTTGTTCACTGTCATCCTCTCATTTGATGATGTATAGTCTGAGATACTTAAAAAATTTAATTAAATAAACTATAAATAATTGTGGATTCATTACTTGAGTTGTCCAGTGAATCAAGGATGTGTGCACGCACGCCTCTGATCACGTAGAACGGCACTGAATGGAGCAAGGGTGGACATAGAACGCTTCGTAGAGAAGAATATGGCGTGTCTGCTATTTATACGAGTGTGGGCCTTTGCTTTTTCGTAAACTGGATTTCCTGCAAATCTTCACAGAAACGGCAAGAACTGGAGACCATGGCGGAGCGACGCACGACCGTCCTCACGTGGGTGGGTCTAGGTCTCATGTCCGTGCAGTTTGGCATCCTGGCACGTCTCACCTGGTGGGAATATTCGTGGGATATCATGGAGCCCGTGACGTACTTCGTTACGTATGGCACCGCAATGGCCGCGTACGCTTACTACGTTCTAACTAAGCAGGTAATGTGGTTAATGCTTGCATTCTGTGGCGTTAGTTTCATCAGGATTATGCTAAGTGAGTTCCCTGACGAGTCCCTTTGAAATATGTTCATTTTGAATTAGGTTAGGTTATGTTGGCCACGCTGATGAAATATTATTTAAATTCGACTGTAGTTTTGTGACTTTGGTGTGCTTTGTTTTGAAAATAAATAAGGGTGTAAAATACATAAAGTTCTTTATTCACAGGAGCAATGTGTTTCCGTTTAAAGTCTTATTTTACGTTTTTAGTAAATTGTATTATTAATTCCGTAAAGAGAAGCATCTTCCATTCTGATACGAGTCCTGGTTGAAGGCGGTGGGTACGTACCATTTCAGCTTCATGTATTGACATCACTTTAAATAATGCTGATGAGAGTTAAGTCTCTTAGTCCGTCAGTCCGTGTTATGTGAAAAACACCGTGTGGATGTGATAACAGTTTCGGTGCAAGGATTAAAAAATTATACAGACTGAATACTGAATTTAGTTCATTTAATTTGTTTGTGTGTCTGGAAACAAAGGAACTTTGTAGCTCTGGACATTTGACATCGCGATGAGTAGTTTAAACAAGTTGATATTTGTTTATGGTCAGATGACTCACGGGTCATAACTTTCTAGTTTTGTAAGTTGTGGCGTCGTAAGCTTTAATTAAGTCGCGAATTTGCTTGTTTTCTGGTGATCCTATAAAGAGCACTATAACGCTGTTTCCATCGACCTCGCTTTCTAATCCAATTATCTTTTATACTTTATTTTTATGACATCTGTAAATGGCTTTAACTTTGTAATTCTGAGCATCTCTGGAAAACATGCGAGTTCCTATCGATGCGTGACAAGTACCATTTGTCTATGCCAGCAGAAAACGCGCTCTTAGCGTTACTTCTTACTTCCATTTTACTTATCGAAGATAGATCGATTTGTGATTAGAAAATATTTGTAGGTGACATGATTCAGTCCTAATTTTTCCAGGGGTTTTGGGTTTTAAGTTTTTCTAAAGACATTGGATGCTGATTCGTGTAGCGATGGACATGAGGTATTTAAAAAGTACAGAAGGAGAAACCGAAAGAGGTAGAAGACCACGAAAGGAACTGAGGAGGATGAGTTGTGGGAGGACAGACATAGATTTAGAGGATTGGTTGTCAGACAACGTACATAAAGTGCGAAAGTCACAGTTGAATGTTTCTTCCTAGAATTCAATACTTGGTTGGTATCGGGATTGTGACATGTTCTTCATCAGTGTCTTTATTGCTTCTGACTTGGTTAAAGTATGTTTTTCAAAACTGCTTTATAATTTGTTACGTTCTAAATTCACAAGACTAACTTCAGTTGGTCCATGAATTCCGCTATCAAACAGAACGGTAACATTTGGCCGTTTTGAGAAATGTAATGATGCAATCAAGCTTTTGATCTGCCCCCATGATTTCTACCATAAAAAACAGCGGTAAAATAGAATCGTATGTCCTTCCTCCAGAATTCAGAAAGCAGTTAAGTATGAAAATGTCTTGTAATATGCAGTCATATGTTTGTGCACTGTTCATGATGAAGTGAATTACCAGAATGGGTGTAACTTCACAATGGCAGCTTATTATTCAGTGTTCTGTCTGACGACAGGTCCATTGCTCTGCCCAAAAAGAGCTCTCCAGTTGTCCCTATTCTCGGCTTCTCGCTTTAATTCCTGGAACGTCATCTTCTTTCCTTGTTTAAGGTCGTCGGTTAGCTGTATCAATCTTCTTCCTAGTCCTCTCTTTCCTTCAACCTGGCCTTCGGTGATATCACTCAGTAATCCATTCCTTCTCATAATATGTCCCAGCCAGTTAGCTTTCCTTCGTGTAATCGCCTGCAGAATGCTTCTTTGCTCGTTGACTCTCCTCAATACTTCTTCGTTGGTCACTCGATCCGTCCACCTGATCTTCTCCATTCTTCTCCAACACCACATTTCAAAACTCTCCAGGTATTTCTGTTCCTTCTTCCTGAGTGTCCAAGTCTCTGCTCCATACAGCGCGACACTCCATACGTAACACTTCACTAGTTTCTTCTTCATCTCCAAGCCCAACTTGCTAGTGAGAAGTATCCTCTTCTTGACGAAGGCCATGGCTATCCTTGCTTTTACCTCCTTGGTCCATAGAGCGTCCGTCGTGACTATGCTTCCCAAGTACTTGAAATGCTCCTCATTCTCCATCTGTTGGTTTCCAATTACAACGTTCAATTACATTAAGGTAATAATGTGTTGCTGAAACCTGTACGTTTGAGTGAATATTTAATCTATAACTCCCATGGTCTAGAATGATGAACATCTGATAGAACCAATCTCAATTATTTGTGACAGGAGTATCTGCTGCCAGATGTGAAGGACCGCCAGCACTTGATTATACTGCACAAACGCGCCCGAAAAGTGGGTCTCGACTTAGATCGCTACAACCAACTGAAGGAAGGTGTTTCACGAGTAGAAGCAGACATCAGAAGGTTACGGGATCCCCTGCAACTCCACCTACCGCCCAGCCACCAGCTGTCTGACCGGTCCAAGTCACCATTTCAACGTGCACAGGAACAGTTGCGATTTCTGCTGAATAAAACCAAAACGGCTTCGTAATAATGAAACTGTAGCCAAGTCGAAAAACCGGCCAAAGTACCATAAAGCACCAAACACTTAATTGGTGCATCAGCTGAAAGAAGATGAAAAAGCCACCTCCATCTCATAGTGTTCATTTTCCTTTAGAATAACTGCACTGCTTGAATCACATTGCTAATATTTCACTTTGGTCTCCACAAATCAGCTGTTCTATATTCTTCCATCTTTTCAGTTTCCGCGCGTCTCGACAGTAAGAAAACTATTCACTGAGTCGGACTTACTTGGCTTTCAAACATTACAAATTACGTGGTAAAATCCTCTCGGGCGACCAGCCGTGTCAACTTTGAACAGAAGTCCAATTTTTCAGAGAATATGTCTGTCTTCATCATCAGGCAGTGATGTGATGGGTAACCAAAGTTGGTTGTCCGTGTATGTAATTGGTGGCCCTTCATGTTTGGTCAAGTGGAACCCATCTCGAGTCATTTGCTGAGTTGTTGTACCTGGAACTCGACCAATGATGTATTAAAAGGTTCCGTCATCTGCAAAGGCGATCGACCCTCCGGCCTTGTGCCACCTCTGTGTAGCTTAAACAAACCCATCACTTGGGCGGTCATTCTCCCCTTCTTGTTCTGTCTCCGTGTCGCTTAACCCGTCCACGGACCTCTCCGTTTTTGTCCCGTCCGAGTGTTGCTTAATCGTATGTGTCTTCTGGAGGATGTCGATGAGGGTGCCATTCCTGGCTCAGAATAAACCCATTGTCTCTGTTGAAATTATTGGAGTGCGGTCGTATTTCAGTTGCCACCTTTACCAGTCGATCCAAGCTAATTTTATGACTGGTTTTGATGCTGTGTTCTGCTACTGCCGATTTTTAAAGTTTGTGGTGTTGCATGTAATGCACATGCTCCTTGTTATGGTGCACCCTGTCTGGCCCACATACACTTTACCACACTTTCATGCAATCCAGTACGTACCTGGTACACGACCTCCAAGGTTGTCTTTCGCTGACCTCAGCAAGTTATTGCTGTTCTTGGGCACTTGAAGGGGCACTGATCATAGATACGACTGACTGCGGTTACCCGTCATATCATTCCATGACGATAGAGGCAGCCTCTCAAAAGTTGAACTTCTGTTTCGAGTTGACGTGGCCGGTCTCCTGAGAGGATTTCATCTCTGTTGCCGTGAAAGCTTCAAGTCGTATGTAATAAAAACTGTGGTTCTCCAGACAGAATAAATGTGAGGGATCATCAGACATTCATAAAAATCATCAAAACATATTCCCATCAGAGAGCGCACAACAAAGGATCAGATCTGTTACTCAGCAGCCCTGACGTCGAGAGCAGAGATTGTTCTCGAAACGTTGGCAGAATATATGGTTTATTCACCGTTCATCCACCTGACGCAGCTTGTAACCGGAGAATCTTTCAATAACTTCAGTCGTCGCGGAAGCTTCACTTTATACAAAACATATTCTAATTGATTACGTTGCGTTGCGGGTCATACAGCGTTGTGCATGGTATATGTAACCTCAAAGACTGAACGTTTACAATGTTCCTTTACGACTAAATTAGCTTGAGAGCAGCCGAAGCGTTGCCACATTCTTGACTAGTTTCATGCCATTAACCAGATTCCTATAGGGGCTGATTTTAATTCATGCGCTGCAATGGTTTTGTACAAATGAGTTTTATTTTTGTGCGTGTGGCAAGCGTTAAAGCCGAATTTTATTCATTCATTGTGACAATCCTAATGAGATCTGAAAACTGTTCATGTTCATGAATAATGTATTTATATGTCGTAAGCAGTCGCAAGTTGTTGTAATGAGGAAAAGTTTATAATTTTTTCAGATGACAGGCCAAAAGTTAGGTGTGGTGCGATATTTCAGGGAAAATTATGTCTGTTGTATCTCCTAAGTGAATTACTTGCAGTGTGTCTCAAGCAAGCTGTTACAGGCTTGTTCTTTTATATGCTATTTGCATGTTGAGTGCAGTTTAAGAATGACATATACAGAATCACAAAAAAAGAAATATTGCAACCTTCCCGAACATATACCACAAAGACCGAGATACAACCTTGGGGGTTCCTAATGGGTTTTTTCTTGGAAAATTGTACCAAACTATTAACAGTGCTCAAATTAAAACTTTCTACACACCAAGACGATATAACGAAACACACACCTCACAGAATGCCAACACAGTTAATGCTCCTGATGATGATGATGATGATGACTGCACAAGAATGTCATTTCTCAGAGCTGACCCACATTTTACGTGAAAGTCACGTCTGAAATCTGCGTTTTTAGAATCGTAACAATCTTGACGTCTAGCATTTGTTTGGCACCACAGAAATGCGTGCATTCTTAGGTACCTACTGTTTTAAGAAATTTCACTACTGACTTGTTTGTTACCTTGTCTTCATTCTCGTTTGTATTTCATTTTACTTTCCACCTGTCTCATTCGTATGTTAGTGGTAGAATGGTGATAAATGCTGAATTTTTGAGGGATAAGAACGATAACGGTTGTAGGATTTGAGGTTCTTACGACGGTGAATCTGAAGGTGGCTGTCTTCTGGGTTGTTGCGCCTTGCAGTCTGTTAGATGTTTACCGACGTTTCAGAGGTCCTTGTTGCCTCCATCATTGACCTGATAATGGAGGTATCAAGGACCTTTGAAACGTTGGTAAACTTCTAACAGACTGCACGGCGCAAGAACCCAGAAGACAGCCACCTTCGGTGACAATGGTTGTAGCAGTAGCCTGGTATTTTCATGAGTGAAAGGGGAAAGCCGTGTATCCCAGGAGAGTTACAAAGCACATGCTCTGTTGCGTGGCACTTAATTTTTAGATGTGTCTTCTGCTTTGTCATAAGCGACGCTCAGATTTTCTGTCTTGAGTCGCCGGGGGATGATTCTCTGCCGTTATGCCACTACCTACAATCCTTTGCCCGGACAGGTAATATGCCGTTGCCCATGCTTATGTAATATAAAACTCAATGGGCGGTTTTAATTTATTCTCGTAGGACGTCATGCCAGCGGAGGCTTCTGATTTCCTACCGTCAGTAACGGCATGATGCTGTGTTATGCCACCTACCACTGATCTTACATATATTTAAGGCGGTGATTTTAAGAAGTATGAGGCGTAAGGAACGCCTTTCAAAGTTTTGTGTACTCTGAAAAGTACACTCTTCAATTTTTTCCCCCCCTTTATTTTTGCACTCAAGTTTTTGTCCCTGAGTTGAACTGTGAGACAGAATTTTGTTCATTCTGTTATGTTTTTCATGTACGCGGATCCTGCTCATTTCCTGTTCCGCATTGCTTCCCTAGTGACGAAGGGATGCCGGATTGATAAAGTTGACAGGCCGTGGCGGTTTATGATTTTGGAATTGAAAGTAACATAAATCCGTGAAGGAGAAGAAAGATGTGGTAAGGAAATGTGTATCAGCTCTGATGATGCATTTGGCATTTCCGCACAATTTAGAGTGGAAATTTAAATTTGTTGGCAATCTGAAGCACAAAACAAAATTGTTGAATAGTCTCTTAGCAGAAACAGAATGTACTTATTTGTCATGTGCATCACTAGTCTCTTTATTAAATTCAAGTGAGAATTAAAATGTTATTACGGTAAGCTTGTTTCCTTTATTAAAATGTTACATGTAAATAATTGCCTTTGCTTAAACTGTCATTAATAATAATGAGAAAGTAGATATTATTGAGAGGCAGAATAGTGCCTGTTGTTGATATTAGCGAAGGCTACTGTCGCTAAGAATTCTTTTCAAAATTTCCTAGTACATATCATCGCCATTTAAACTTGAGAATACAGTGAAATGCCAAATATTTACACACCACCAGTTTATTGTTTTATTCTTCTAGTCTTGCGATAATTTAAATGTTGCGAGGCCATGCAAAGTGTCGCCAAGGGGCGAATAAGGACGGTTAAAATTGTAGACGTGTTCCGGAGAACAGGTGATCGATGACTTCATAAAACTGCTACTCCGCTTATGATGTACTTTTTTCGAGCCTAGCGTTACTCATGTTTACATGGCAGGTTGGGTGGTAGTTGAGTAACACCTCATTATGCACAGAAGTCATAAAGGAGAATGAGAGGAGAGTGGAACTGAAATGCGTCCCGAAAAACTGGTGGTGTTGTTGACTGTGTAAATACGTTGTCTGCTTTGTTCAGTGATGCAGTTCAGCTGAAGTGCCCACAATCGCTATGCCCCAAAGAACAGTGCAATACTTTGGAATTTCTTGACTGCTTTATGTTATGTTCTGATCGCAGCACCTCGTTCGTTTAGAACGGAATCACATTTCATTATGTCTCTCTTAACACGGTATAATAAATACTGACTTTTATATATGTTGTTGTATTATCAAATCACAACTTGTATTTGTGTTAGCGCTGTTATTTATTTAATGTACTGCTTGAGTATGTTAACCCTTTTTCAGTGTTTAGCACTGATAAAGATTTGTGTTATTTTGTCTAAAGTGTACATAATGTGGGTTAAATCTGTGATAGGTAACTTTTGCATTCTTTAATTTTCTTGTTTTTTTCCTTGAATACAATATTCATCAAACAACTACAAAATTAATTTTTCTCATTTAACCATTATTGTTGGTATGCTGTGGTTGATGGATGATTCAATTGGTCATGCATTGTACCAACATACTGTTAAACCATTAACTCAGGAGTTAGAGTCCGGCCAGCAGTTCAAATCCCCTAGTCCCATAAGCTGAAGGTTGATGTACCACAATAAAATAAGTAGCAGACGTAAAATATGTATTAACGCACCCAAATTATTTTGATACTTAGTTGTTGAATATAAAAGTAAGGTAAAGCTGTCACGCCCTGTAGGCACGTGGGGTAAGAGAAGGTATAGCTCCTACTCATTCTTTACCTTGGCACTAGATAGGGGTGAGTGGTAAATATCACGCCCTGGGCCGCGCTCTACTCCCAGGAAAGGATCCCGGTACCCATTGTATGGGAGGTTAGGTGGGCCCCAGAGCCGGTGTGGACACGGAGGCTGGAGGAAAGATCCTCTACCCCTGTCGGGGATTGAACCCTGGTCGTCCAGTCCATAGCCACCGTACTGACTGAACTACCCGTGCTCCCATTGAATGTACAATTTAAAAAGACAGCTTGGCTAGAGACATCTTTCATATCTAAACATTACATAGTTCGCTGTCTCAATTTCTGTGTGGTGTTACATTTTTGAAATTGTTGATGAAAAGGAAAAACTACATGTTAGGAAATTGTATTCGGTTAATGCATCCGATACATGGAAGAAGGTTCTGGGCTAAATGTGTGGTTTGTCCTGAAAGCACATTAACCAAAATCTGGAATTAAAACATTTTAACATTCTTATGGTATGTGTATGAAAGTGTCTTAGATAAGAAATTTCAAAAGGTTGTCTTGTATCATCAACCATGTGTCGCTGCTCACACGCGATCCAGATGGCTGTGCCTGGCAAACCGCTGAATCGTTAAAATCTGTACTTAATGCTCATTGGTTGAGGGGTTTAAATCCCCTATACACGTAGGATGAAGATTAGGGGAGCGGAGCAGACCGAAACGACAGGAGGCTGAAGAAAATCGTAAAAACGATGTGCTTCATATTAACTCGGCTGCAAATATTATTAGGAAGATCAGGATGATGTGATGGGCTGTACATGTAGTATACATGGATAGCTGAAATGTGTACAATGTAAAGGGAAGAGACTGCTTGGAAGATCTAGGCATAAATGGAAGGATAATATTCAAATGGATCTTGAGGAAGTAGGATGGTATGTTGACTGGATCATCTGCTCGGGATCGGGTCCAGCAGTGGGGATGTTACAGACATTGTAATGAACATTTGGGCTACGTAAAATGTGGGGGATTTCTGGAGCAGCTGAGTGAGTATGGGGTTCACAAAAAGTACTTTGTTTAATGCAGTTGTTAGTTGTGATCGTATTCTTTTTCATGCATCTTTTATATGGGATGCTGTTAAGCAGTAGCGAGGAATGGGAGGATCAGAGCGCCGCAGGGCCGAAGAATAGCGAAAGAAACCAAACGAACGCTGTCTGCCCAGTGACTTTCATGGAAGGTGGGCATAAGTGCAGATTCAAAAGACATGTTTAATAGAAAATTAAAACTGAAGTTCAGTACAAATTGGAAGGTAGCGCAATGCAAGGGATGCGTAAGGCAAGTTCCGAGAGGTGAAGAGGTTTAAGCAGTTGAATGTTAGGGTGCATAAAAACTCTGTGACATAGTTTATTGAGATGACAGAAACAGAGAAGCTGTTGAAGAAATTAAGATTCATTTAGCTTGTGTTTTGTTTTATATTATCACATGTTACATTTTAAAAGGAACAAGTAAAATTAGTGATTTCATGGTTGGTCGATGGTATTACTGCTCTTTGAAGGCTGAAACATGACAGGGAATTAAGTAACACTAGTGTTTACTTAGCAATGAATTTGTCTCGTGATCTTTTGTTTGTGTTCAGTGTAATTATTGCTTTGTGTACGTTCATTTTCTGTCTGTATACCCTTATAATGGGTTTGATTGATACGGTTTTTCCTTAATTTACTGTTTGTCTTTCACCTGGATTAACTCATTGGCTGCAAATATTGTTTTTGTGTCTTGTCGTCTCGAACTGTTTTGTCCTCGTCTAAACAACGTTGGTGCAAGGACATTTCCTTGTCTCACTCTTCCATTGATTTTGAACCATTCTGATCTTCCTAAATTTGTTATAAAGCAGCTTGTACAGTTCATGTTAGCTTCATTTCCTCCACAGGATATTATGGTGTAAAATCAGTTATATTGCACCAGATGAGAGTAACTTTGAGCAGAAAGATACTGTTTGCTTTCTTTCCGTTGTTAAATATGTTGTTTTCCTACTGTGTAACAAAGGCAGGAATTTGTGGTCCACTGTTACTCAGAAAGAAGACAAACAAGACTTTACTTAATTAACAATTCAGTGTGTGTGAAAATGGCTGTCTTCTGGGTTGTTGCGCCGTGTAGTCTTGTAGAAGTTTGCCGGTTAAGAGGTCCTTGCTGCCTCCATCATCAGGGTGATGCTATGTGTGTTGTCTTCAGATAGTTACAGTGTTTTTTTTATAATTGTCAGACATAATCTGAAAGTTAGAATAAGTACCAGCTATTAAAATATTTTATAATTGAATTTGAACTGGAAATATGGAAACGCTGGTATAAATTATGGATTTGTACGGATACGTAGGAAGTAGTAAAACCAATGAAGACCTCAGTCAGGGTCTGACTATGGGAATCATTCTTAGAACTAGAGACGTCACCAGTAAGGAGTTAAGGAGAATCTTTGCCTTTTTTTTGAAACCCAAAGGTTCATTACCAGCTTCACAAAGATCCTGCAAGAAATTTGGGCAACAGTCTTTAATGGGTTTGATGAACGTTGTGATCTGTTGAAAATCAACAGTTTTTTGAGAAGAAACCAGAAAAATATACTGTTGGGTTTCATATTTTGCAAGCGTTTGTTTCTGAATCTACAGAGTGTCCCTTTAATCTTCCGGATGATTTATTACACATGGTACTGCATTACCAATTGAACGGTAAAACTGTGAATCTGCGCACCAGCGAAGAAGAGATATATCGTGCATTTTAAATAGAATGTTCGATGAGAAATTATGACTTTCCGAAAGCATGTAGATGTATATTTCAGCCACACATTGGTATGCCAGTTGCATTTTATTTTTTACATGCATAGTTTGTTAAAATGAATTTCAAAACTTGGTGTGGTATGTTTATTGTAATGTTAAGCTGATTCCTACTAAAATACATCGTAGCTGTAGAATCGTCTCAGTGGAGAGATTCTGTTGGGTTATATAATGACTATTAATAAAATATTTATGAAACTTTTTCAGTGTAATTTAATTTAATTTAATTTAATAACTGTTCGATATTAGTTACAAAGATTTATTTGTACATGTCTTTTATTTGCTACGTTACTTGAGATGTCCACAGCAACCGTCACTCTTGTAGGACAGTGCGTAAAACAGCCAAAGGTGGCTACTATGAAAGTTTGTCATCCATTGTTTTATCAAGTTTATTATACTTCATATTACATGAACTTTGGTGGGATAAGGTAATAAAGGTTAATATCCATGTAACTCATGGATACTGAATCCAATATTTCATTTAGGCAGTATTGTGTGAGTGTTAACGAGATCACCAGTTCAGTAATCCTGCATTGTAATCAGTAAAGCAACGTGGAAGCACATAATAAAATTGACTTCAATTTTGACAAACAGCCTCAGTCAGCTGGAGTAGTATCTGTACTTAATTGCTTCTTTATGCAGAAATTAAAAAGTCTAACTGAAATCTAAGATTGAGAGCTTCCTCTTTTAAACTCGATATATTTTCTACTCTCTTGCATGCGCCGATTGAGCTTGGGAACAGGTTGTCGTAGTTTTCTTTGTAGGATTTGAGGTTTTCATGGCAGTGAGTTTGAAGATGGCCGTCTTCTGGGTCGTTGCGCTGTCTAGTCTGGCCCTGATGATGGATGCATCAAGGACCTCTGAAACATCAGTAAACTTCTACCCGACTACACTGCGCAGCAACCAGAAGACAGCCATCTTCATGGTTTTCTTTGTTTGCTCTCTTTCGGCTCGGTAGTTGTCTTGAACAAAATTATGGCGTTGAATATTGTGTTCTTTACTAATCTTGTTGGCAACTAGGTAGATGTGAACGACATTTCTAGATTATTACTACTGCAATAGTACTTCCTTTAAGAATAGTTAATAGTTTGATAATTGAGAGTAAAACAGTCGTATTTAATTTTGAAATTCGGGTTAACTCCTAGTCTCTTTCATTAGAATCCAGTTCAAATAGCCTCATATGCGAGATGTCAGTAACTCTTGTTTCTCTTGATTATCAATTACTTATTCATGTATTTAACTCTATGAGAGATTACATGAATGTGTGGAGATTTTATTGCATGTGTATGCTTCATATTGCACAATGTGATGAAGTTTCAGGGATGACCTGACATCAGAGATTCATACGATATCGAAAATTGCACTTTTTATGCATAATCAGAAGATTTCACGGCGACAAAGTATAATGAATTTTTCTCAGGCTACCTGTAATATAGGATGGGTTATTGAATAAAACACAAATGATTCGAGAACCATCTTCATCCTCGGGGTACAACCACCTGACACGACTGGTAGCCTGAGAATAATTCATTATACTTTGTCGCCGTGAAATCTTCTGATCATATATTCTAAGGATCTTCAATTATAATCTTCGCCAGATATTATTAGGAAGATGGAATCAAATATCGACATGGGTGGGTCATATAACAGGCAGAGGTGAAAAATGTGTGTAAAATTTTGGTTCAAAATCCCGAAGGAAACAGATTTGCCTCTGCTCATACTAATGTGTTATATTGTATTTAAAAATGCTACAGGGCACAGAAGCTGTACTGTGGAACACAGTTTCTTGAAATGTACTTTATGCCAATAATTTCTTACAGCTGATGCTAGAGACCGTCAGAATGAAGAGAGAAAACATACTCCATCTGTCTTCTGCAGTTGTTTTTTCCTGTAAGCTGTTCAGAACTGAATAGCTTTTGTTATGATAATAGGAAAGTGTTATATTATTGTAATTTTGTTTAAATAAAATCACATTAGTATCAGTTTATGTAAGGGATGAAAACACTATCTGTATTTATTTTCATATTTATATTTATTTTAATATCCTCCTGTTTTCTTCTGTCTTTTCTGTGGTGGTATCCTGTTAATGAAATTAGGTATTGAGTGCGTCACAAACATGTACTCGACTCTAACCTAAATGTATGCAGATGGTGGTAGTTTTATAGTTAGTCCTGACATTCACATCTAACCTAGGATGAACATGAGTACCGTAGTGAGGAAGCAATTGTCATCCTAAAACAGCTGTCAACAGCATGGAGGGCTTTTGGTTTTATTCACTAAACATTAAAATATTGTTTACAAACTATCCTCTAGTATCCTGCTGACATGATGTTGCCAACCCTGCAGAAAGAGCTTAGTTTCGGAGATGATACGTTTGTATTATTAGGTGCCACAATCTGGATTTCTCTATACAAAGATTTGGTCACAGACAAAAGAAAATTGACACCTGTGAGCGAGCCAGTTGAGAGATCTGTCCTTTCAAGAAATATACGTCAGTCAAACTGATTGTTTCTGTGAGAAGTGCTGAAACTGCACAAAAAACTATAATTCATAATTTATACTTCTATGCAGCAATATTTCAGCCATCCATAATTATTGACTTGTCTGTTCCTTACATGGAGCTTGTAGCATATATAATTATTTCATATACTGTTGACATGGACTTATTCTGTTGATCTATAGAAGATAGGCAAAATATTCTCAAATATTTTAAAATGTCATGGTATTTTATCCTTTCGAATATTAATACGGTATTGATAGTACCTACTTCGCAGTAATAATTTAAATTCTAAGTAGCCCCCCAAATACGAATATGATCGGTTGAAAATGTGTCGACTTCGTTTCTGCATCATTAGGTCTGAAGTGAGGTTGGGAAGTGAAAAATTATGAGAAGAACAAGTCTGAGGGAGAATCAGTCAAACAAAACACAAAGGAGGTTACAGTCACAGGCTATTTTCATGATGGGCAGTGTTCAGGGACAGCACTTCAAGAACCAAACACTGGGTGGAGCAGTGACTCTGGGCAGGAGGGTCAGCCAGGGATAACAGGAAAGAACCAGAGATAAGCGGAATGCGATCTAGAATGAAGCATGTCAGGTGGCCCTACAAGTGCATATAGCATTACGAGCTGCAAAAGCAACTTTGCTTCTGTTCTCTGGTTCTTAAAGTATAGTGTTTTATACCTACCTATTTCTATATTCTAAAATTCCTGGTGACATTTTGTGTGTTTTACATCATATATAACAGCAATATTTTATATAGGTTTATAAACGAACCCAATGTCAGATTGAAATTGACCTCTTGACACGGGAGTCACAATACACAGATGCAAAACATAAAGAGGCTATATACACATTAAGCAATTATAGTATAATAAAAATAAAGAGAAATGATGAACGATGACACTAATATTAATAACACATATAATGGGGATAATAATAATAATAAATATTCAAAAGCAATAAATTTAAATTAATTGTTTCAATTATTAATTCAGAGGATGTATTTCATGGTTGGTACAATTTCATTTGATACCAGGTATGGACAAGATGTTTAACGCCGACTCCAAGAACCTTTTAATACGTAATCAGGTCGCACACCTCACAGGATGAGTACCTGCCATTACCAGTTATTATGAAATATGACTGTATTCAGACACGAATGTTATAGAGTAGAGTAGAGTTTATTTGCATTCCATAGATCCTTCTTAGGACTCAACCAAAGGATGTAGAACATGTCATTTCACACAATATACATACACTTCAGAACTTTCAACACAAGTACAAGAACGCATTTCACATATCGATGTACATAAATTTCAGATTCTGTAATACAAGTATGAAAAATAATTTTACAAATTAATATACATAAACCTCAGAATTTTAAATATAAATACAAAACTAGCTTTACATATACGTAAATTATGTTATATAAAGCTTAAACATTTTCAGCAGAGATGAAATCATCTACAGAATAGAAGGAGTGAGTAAAGAGGTAGACATTATGAACATCTATCTTCACGTTCACACAGTGCAGAAAACAAATATCCTCGATAATATTGGGTCGCTTTGCGAACGCACAGGCAACGTATACCGTTTTGTTATCTGTGGTTGGTTCTTTTTGTAGTTGTTACCTTTGGTTTTTAGATGTTAGTTGTCTGTGGCGGTAAATGTTCTTTTGGTAAGCGTCGTCCAGCGTGATGTGGCGTTATGCGTTGGGGCGTCTATAATTTAACTGCAAGGTAATATATATATTATAATTTGAACTTTATTTTTCGAGGAGAGCAGTTAAAAGATCTGTTTAAGTGTATAACATTTCACGACCTTTAATCTTCATTTTTATTTTTTTTAATTGGGTGGTGTTGCAACGTGCTTCCATAAGATGCATTCTGTAGTATGTATTTGAAGATCTGAGGCTGTTGGTTAGAGCCTGTAGCGCACGTGAGATGAAACGATTGGTAGAAACGTTGTTAGTATTTTGTAGAAAGGCGTTTCAGCTGGTCATGGTCGGGAAAATTATAGAAGGATAAGCCGCACCATCGTGTTACAGACTGCAGGAAAACGTATGTTAATTTGCTTGGCCTTCCTCAGCAAGGACGAGTACAACTTTTACCACAGTATTTCTATTCGTAAGACATACTTAATTTACGGGACAAAATTGAAGTTGTCCACGTGGCGTCTTTGTGTACAGTGTTTTTCAGTAACCTTTTCCCCCCATGTTGCCCAAAAGGTTTCTTTGGCCATCATTGAAAAAGCTGGAGAAAACGAGTTTTAGTTTATTTAAATTTCATTTATTCTTTGTTTCAAACGGAAGGATGTAGAAACTAAATTGTTGCATGCATTTGTCTCTCTTTTGTGCTGCATTGCACACCCATTCATCCACTTTCATTACATAACCCTAATGTTTGGTAAATGAGACAAATGATCACATGAAAGAAGCTCCCATTTATGCAGTTTCATGTAGAGGTAATATCAGTATCAGCCCAAGGGTGTGCCCAAAACCTGAAAATGTGTACAAGTTGAAACAGCAGTAACAAATTAAAATTGTATGTGCCGAGAACCTAAGTGACGGAATATTTCGAGGATGCTTGCTACTCCGTAGCTCAATTCTTCAGTTCTGGAAGAATTAAGAAGGCTGGAGAATTAACTATGTGGGTTTGGCTTTACCCCTTCAACTGCTCATTCTGGAAACGGGCTGTTCATATATCAGTTCCATAAAGGGTAAATTTTATGCATGCCATGCAGTGACCCATTAGAATCTAGTTGACAAACAGCTCTCGTGCCTCAGTAGTGCTGAGATGTCTTCCTGTGATGAGTCATTTACACTTTTCTGACACCTCTTGTCTGACTAATTATGCGGACAATGAAATCTGAAGGACGTGCACTTTCTCTCGTGTTTGAGTTGGTAAGGCTTGTGAGGCTACTGCTAATGCTGCTGGTGTTCTCCACCAGGTTACTTGCTGCAGCCACGGGGTGAAGAGAACGCCCGACTTGTCATGGGAGACACCTGAACAGGTACGTGGCCATCGTGATGGTTTCTTATGCTTTCTTTCCATGATGTTCACAAAATTAATGTACACAGGGCTGATGATGTCTGTCTGTCCACATTATTCAGTGTGAGACCTGCTGAATGGATTTGGATTAAATTTGGTATGGATTTTATGCAATTCACACTCCCCTAAACCTTTGTTTTTTTAAAAATGTCTTATGTTAGCCGCGCTGCCTCCGCACAATTTCCACTCATTTATGATTTGTGTGCTAGAGCCCTCTAGCAGACAAATCGGAAGAGACTCGGGTGAGAAATGGCCGCAGAATTTTGGTTACGAAACATCTCGTTAATGCTGGCATTGTCTGTAGACAACACTTACGGCAAGACTTGTCTGGTGTTTTTATTTCGTAATTAGGTGGTAGCATTCAGAGTTCAAAATTAGCAAAGAGCATATGTGGAAATGTTTCATATTCCATTACAAATTACAGCTTTACAGCGTTGTTTTGTGTTTCATGAAGTTTAATTAATGGAAGGTGTAACTCGGATGAGGTTCCTCAGGAGGTGATGTAATGAAGTGCTTCTGTGTCGGGCACTTACTAATTTCAGAGGCTGCCTGTCTGAAGACAATTTCTGGCAATGAACAATTAATTTTGTAGTTTGGTGGGGTGGGAGTTGTCAGTCAGTAGGGCGACCGGTGTTTGACGCTGGAATTCAATTCTCAGTGGGGCTTGTTTTCTTTTTTGATGTAAATACGTCTGTATGGAAGGGTCATTCGGCAAAAAAGCTTGACGAAGTTGTGTAAGATGCATATCATCAATGTGTAAATATGGACCGACGAGATTGGTCAGCTTTTATATGAACTCCAAGTGAATTGTTACGTTACCTAAGAAACTAATTGTTGCGTCATCTGTTTACTCGGTATTGTTGTGTTACATTACTGCCGTCTACAATCCTCTTTCGTTATTGCGGAAAGAGCTGAATTATTACATTACGTATTTATGTCGGACTCTCCGGAACCGTGGTTCCACTGTCAATTTTCCCCTCCCACTTGCCTTGATGTAATGACTCTGTTAAGTGCAGTAGAACTTTGCCTCCATTCGGTCATTACTTTTTGCATGCGCTCAGAAGCAGCGTTACTTGATGCAGTCTGCTCCATAGAAACATTTTCAAAACTTGTCGTCTGAAGATGTTACAGACTTTAGGTCTATTTTTCAGTGTTGGCATTACTGTGCTTCTTGTGATGATAAAATCAAATGATATTCTGACACCTCTGCCTATTGATTGTGAGGACATATTTTCTGAAGGGAGCACAGCCACGCTGAGGTTAATTTTGGTAGCACTGTGTGATACTGTTTGCCTAGGTATGGTCCACATGGCCGAGCATTGCGCTGACACTGGAGCTAAATGGAGCCTTGACATGGAAATTTAAATATGCTATTCCCGTACAGTAAAGGTTAAAATAACTGAGGCTGCTAATGGAAATTGCCAGTCGTGAAGCCTCGTAGTGGCACTGGAGGCTGTGGAGAGAATCTCAGGTAGTCGAGAAGTCCCTTGTCTGCCCTTTCTGTGTCCCTAATGATAACATGAGATTTGCATGCAGAGGAAAAAGAGAAATTTGTTTTGTATAAAAACTCAGTAGTTTATCCTAATTATGGTCTTCCGGGTCGTGGATTGCCGTGTGGTATCGTAGGTGGATACCAGTTTTCTGGAGCGATGTATTTTCTCCACCGTAGGCGTGGAAGTGCCGAACGTTGTATGAAGGTATTGCACTGAGTCGCAGCTTAGAGGACCACAATGCACATTTTCACTGCCTTGAAAAACTCATCGTAATTAACAGATGTTGATAATGTGGCAGAGTTCGAGAGTTTAACAAATGAAAGTAGCATTCATGAAGAGAAAAAGAGAATATTAAATTTGAGCAATGCTTCCTACCGTGCAGTTCAGAATATTTATTTGTCTGTCTGAAATTTTGAACATTTGAATAAACAGTGCCTTCATAGTACCTTATGTTTTGTAAGGGTGCGGAACTTGGTCTCTCATGTTCAGGAAAGAGCGTATATCGAGGGTGTTTGAGCTCCAATTGCTGTTTTTTTTTATTGTGTGTGATGAAATGGGTGAAAGTGTATACGTGGTTTTAGGGTGTTGGTTGTAGAACCTAAAGCGAAAGCTAATTCTGAAACTTTGGTGTAGGTGGGATGTTATTACGGTGGTTCTTTAAAAACGGTTATTGACTGTGGGCGATTTCATTTGGCTCAGGATAAGGGACCACAATAGACTTGTAATCATGGCAAAACACCTTTGGTGTCCATAAAATATGTGGAATGTCTTAACGAACTGGCATCTCTGGAATTACTGTGCACGCAGTTTGAATTTGAAATGTGAGTCATCTGTCTAGAACTTGCAGCTTTGGGGCAGTCTTGATGTCAGTTTACTCATTGTTTGTTCGTTGTGTGCTATTGCAGTGAAACCTCTGTCCATCGTTCCCCGAACTATCGTTTTCCAAGATGCATTTTGTTCAGTCCCTGATAAGTCGCATATAAAATAAAGTTTGTCCTTTTTTTTTGTGGCTGTGGATATTTCCAGCACCAATTAAAGTTACGCATGGTTGGTGTTTTAATGGGGGGAGGGGCTTGTGTTGTACTACACACATTTTAAAGGAACGTTCCTGTTTGAATACAGAATGTGATGGAAATGCCAGCCACAACCTTAAAACTGCGATATAATGCTGTGGATGATATGGATGAATAGGACTGTGGCCACATTGTGCGTGGGACTAGTAGCATTGCTGGGAGACCACGTGGTGGCACAGAATTCCCTGCCGCGGGTTGTGCGAGCAGTAGCCGACAACTTCACCCATGGTGCCGTCGGCCTACTCAGCTGGCACATTGTCACAGTTCACTTGGCAGACCTCTCCGTCACTGCTCGCCTCTGGGAAGTTCTTTTATGTGGACTGCTTGCCTCGGCAATCGATCTGGATCACTTTGCCGCTGCTAGGTCTCTCAGGATTGAGGTACTGCATGCTTTGAATTCAGAATAATGAAGGTATTTGAAGCTGTAGGTTGCGTAGTTGGTAATTTTCATGTCTAGCGTGTATTCTTATATTTAGAAGTACCTAGAGCACATTTTGTCAGATTTTCCTCAGGTGTTCCTGTTGTGTGCCAGCAAAGCGTCATGACGTGATGATTTCACTGTGTTTATAATTATATTTGAAACCGAAGTAAATTTGTCAGTTATTAGGGTTAAAGAACTGTGATGGGGCATTCGTTGGCTCTTTCAGATTGCTAACTGAAGCATTTATTTTGTATGTGGCCTGTAGGATGCCCTGCGCCTGTCTTCGCGTCCTTTCTTGCACTGCACGTCCGTCCTGCTGGCAGTCTCTGGAATAATGGTGATGGTGGCGCATATCTTCTGCTGGCCGTCACTGCATCGCTTATCGTGGATCTTTGTAGTTGCAATCCTCAGCCATCACTTGCGAGACGCGGCCCGTCGTGGGCTCTGGCTGTACCCATTTGGCTCCATCCCACCCATCCCAAGGGCTGTCTACATTGTGAGCTGCATGTTGCTGCCACATTTACTACCGTGGCTGGTGTGGAGAACTCGGGTGGTACCCCAGCCTGCCCCCATGCACTCGGTGGTTGTGCTGTGAGGCTGGCCGATACAGTGTAACAAGTGGTTCTGTAATGGTAGAATGGTTTTCGGCATCCTCGTGTGTCCCAGGTTGGTTGCATTGCTGGTACTGAAGTATGGATATTAAATAATGTGTCCTGTAACTTTGGAATCGCTGGCTGTATTGGAATTTTGATGCGCATGTTACGAGATATGCTCGCCGTTTCCACCGATTCTGTAGACGCAAAGGAACGATGTTGCGGAATTGATTGTGGTCTTGGTGCAAGCAGCGACGGTTTCCTCTGTATGATCCTTGACATTGTACGGGTAGTCAGTGGCTGTTCTGGATAACGGTGAACATTTCTTCAACTTAACCTCCCCACAGCAGAAATACTTGACACACGTTCGTCTTTACTTTGTGTTATCATTTTTAACTGGGTGAAAGAGGAAATTAATGGGGCGTTCCATCTTTTGTAACATTAAAGGCTGAAATGACCCATTTCTATTGCATTGCAAATACAGTGAAACCTCTATCCATCGTTCCCGGATGCATCGTCCGTTTTGTTCGGTCCCGAATACATCCCATATAAAATAATGTTACATTTTCCCTCTTCTATCGTTCCTCGAACTATCGTTTTATCGCATCGATCGTTCAAAAATCTTAGTCCCGGCCCACAATTTTCCCGCAATGATCGTTTCTGAGAATTTAAAATGCTGATTTTTGAGATAAATTAATACCGAAAGACGCACAATGTTTTTGGAATACACAGTAGCGGTAACCTGTTATGTCGCCCAACCAGCACAGATTCTTTTGGAATGAGGGGTCAGCGGTGCAGGGGTGATAGTTGGAGTGAATGGCGGTGCCCATTGTCAGAAATTTTACGATTTTAATTTGGGTGCACTCATATTTCGTTCCAGCGATGCCAGATGGCATGTGCAGTGTGAATTTCTTCACAAATGCTTTTATTATAAGTACAAAGGAAAGGCGAGCGAAACTTTTTCATTCTTCTGGTTCATATCGTGTCTTCTACAGCTACGTTTCGTTGAGTTCGGCAGTAATAGTACTTCCATTTTTCCTGTTATAGTCCGCGAAGGTTGAAGGAGCAGTGAGAAAGAGGGAGAAACGACGAATGCGAGCCCGAACTTTGCCGAGTTTTTCCGAAGCACACGCTGCATTGGCAAAAGTGAAGTCGTTCTTTTACGCGCATAATATTAGTGAACGTGACGAAGAAAACATTTTGAACGTGGAAAGGGCTCTGTTTGGCCTAAAACGTAAAGTTTCGACAAACCAGTTGTCCATTAAAGACTTTTTTGGTAAAAAGAAGTAACTTTGAAAGAGAAACATTGTTTTTTTTAAAATTTTTAATGCTTTCCCGCATCTATCGTTTTCCCGCATTCATCGTTTTTATTTCCCACCCCCGCCGAAAACGATGCATCGAGGTTTCACTGTAGGTTGATGTAATATATTACATTAAATATTATGATTGTATTAAATTGCATGAAATGAGGTTGAAGTACATTAATTTTGAAATACTTTTGAACAATTTATTATCCATAGATACAAACGTTTTAGGATTACAAACCTTCCTCGGGGATAAATTCGCAATATGGGCAAGCAATGGGAGATGTGTCGAGGAGATGTGGAATGATTTCAAGGACATAATATTCGAGAGCATCCAACATTTTGTGCCACATAAAGTACTGAGAAAATTTGGACCCTGAATACTAGAATAAGGAAGTCAAAGGTCAGAAAAGCATATAACAGCAGAAAATTAGAACAACGGCACTGAGAGGAACTGAAACGACTATCAAAGCAGTTGCTATTAGAAAAACAAAATGCTCAGGAAACATTTTTAAGTTGTTTAATTTTAACCGTCTAATCACAATAAAATATTTTATTAAATATTAAAATATTATTACTACAATTAACATTTAATATTTAAAATATATTAAAATGATGCTCTTTCTATCGAAATGTTCGATTTACAATTAGAGCATCATCTTTTTCACGACATGTTTCGGTTTTCAATGAACCATCCTCAGGTATACAATCGATATCAACTCAAACGTAATATTCCAAATGCAAATATCAGAAAGTTATCCACTTCTAGATAAATTAAAATCAATTTTGATATTTAATAACTTTCTGATATTTAATAGACATTCTGACGAAGGATTGCATTTGGAATATTACGTTTGAGTTTATATCGATTGTATACCTGAGGATGGTTCATTGAAAACCGAAACATGTCGTGAAAAAGATGATGCTCTTATTGTAAATCGAACATTTCGATAGAAAGAGCATCATTTTAATATATTTTAAATATTTTAAATGTTAATTGTAGTAATAATATTTTAATATTTAATAAAATATTTTATTGTGATTAGACTGTTAAAATTAAACAATTATAATTCATCACAATATGATGCAACATTATCATCTCAGCATTTTTAAGGTTAATATTAAGAAGTTAATGTAAATGCTGGACTGATTTCTACAAGTATGAAAAACAGCGTATGGGAAATGGAAAATATTCCGGCGATCGAGGATGGTAATGGACGGCAAATTAAAATTGTATGTGCCGAGAAGCAAAAGTGACAGAATATTTTGAGGATGCTTGCTACTCCGTAGCTCAGTTCTTCAGTTCTGGAAGAATTAAAAGGGCTGGAGAATTAACTGTGTGGGTTTGGCTTTACCCCTTCAACTGCTCATTCTGGAAACGGGCTGTTCATATATCAGTTCCATAAAGGGTAAATTTTATGCATGCCATGCAGTGACCCATTAGAATCTAGTTGACAAACAGCTCTCGTGCCTCAGTAGTGCTGAGATGTATTCTACTTGTGTCTTCCTGTGATGAGTCATTTCCACTTTTCTGACACCTCTTGTCTGACTAATTATGCGGACAATGAAATCTGAAGGACGTGCACTTTCTCTCGTGTTTGAGTTGGTAAGGCTTGTGAGGCTACTGCTAATGCTGCTGGTGTTCTCCACCAGGTTACTTGCTGCAGCCACGGGGTGAAGAGAACGCCCGACTTGTCATGGGAGACACCTGAACAGGTACGTGGCCATCGTGATGGTTTCTTATGCTTTCTTTCCATGATGTTCACAAAATTAATGTACACAGGGCTGATGATGTCTGTCTGTCCACATTATTCAGTGTGAGACCTGCTGAATGGATTTGGATTAAATTTGGTATGGATTTTATGCAATTCACACTCCCCTAAACCTTTGTTTTTTTAAAAATGTCTTATGTTAGCCGCGCTGCCTCCGCACAATTTCCACTCATTTATGATTTGTGTGCTAGAGCCCTCTAGCAGACAAATCGGAAGAGACTCGGGTGAGAAATGGCCGCAGAATTTTGGTTACGAAACATCTCGTTAATGCTGGCATTGTCTGTAGACAACACTTACGGCAAGACTTGTCTGGTGTTTTTATTTCGTAATTAGGTGGTAGCATTCAGAGTTCAAAATTAGCAAAGAGCATATGTGGAAATGTTTCATATTCCATTACAAATTACAGCTTTACAGCGTTGTTTTGTGTTTCATGAAGTTTAATTAATGGAAGGTGTAACTCGGATGAGGTTCCTCAGGAGGTGATGTAATGAAGTGCTTCTGTGTCGGGCACTTACTAATTTCAGAGGCTGCCTGTCTGAAGACAATTTCTGGCAATGAACAATTAATTTTGTAGTTTTGTGGGGTGGGAGTTGTCAGTCAGTAAGGCGACCGGTGTTTGACGCTGGAATTCAATTCTCAGTAGGGCTTGTTTTCTTTTTCGACGTAAATACGTCTGTACGGAAGGGTCATTCGGCAAAAAAGCGTGTCGAAGTTGTGTAAGATGCATATCATCAATGTGTAAATATGGACCGACGAGAATGGTCAGCTTTTATATGAACTCCAAGTGAATTGTTATGTTACCTAAGAAACTAATTGTTGCGTCATCTGTTTACTCGGTATTGTTGTGTTACATTACTGCCGTCTACAATCCTCTTTCGTTATTGCGGAAAGAGCTGAATTATTACATTACGTATTTACGTCGGACTCTCCGGAACCGTGGTTCCACTGTCAATTTTCCCCTCCCACTTGCCTTGATGTAATGACTGTTAAGTGCAGTAGAACTTTGCCTCCATTCGGTCATTACTTTTTGCATGCGCTCAGAAGCAGCGTTACTTGATGCAGTCTGCTCCATAGAAACATTTTCAAAACTTGTCGTCTGAAGATGTTGCAGACTTTAGGTGTATTTTTCAGTGTTGGCATTACTGTGCTTCTTGTGATGATAAAATCAAATGATATTCTGACACCTCTGCCTATTGATTGTGAGGACTTATTTTCTGAAGGGAGCACAGCCACGCTGAGGTTAATTTTGGTAGCACTGTGTGAATCTGTTAATAATATTGTTTTTCTTTGCCTAGGCATGCCTTACGTGTGGTCCACGTGGCCGAGCATTGCGCCAACACTGGAGCTAAATGGAGCCTTGACATGGAAATTTAAATATGCTATTCCCGTACAGTAAAGGTTAAAATAACTGAGGCTGCTAATGGATATTGCCAGTCTTGAAGCCTCGTAGTGGCACTGGAGGCTGTGGAGAGAATCTCAGGTAGTCGAGAAGTCCCTTGTCTGCCCTTTCTGTGTCCCTATTGATAACATGAGATTTGCATGCAGAGGGAAAAGAGAAATTTGTTTTGAATATAAACTCAGTAGTTATCCTAATTGTGGTCTTCTGGGTCGTGGATTGCCGTGTGGTATCGTAGGTGGATACCAGTTTTCTGGAGCGATGTATTTTCTCCACTGTTCGCGTGGAAGTGCCGAACGTTGTATGAAGGTATTGCACTGAGTCGCAGCTTAGAGGACCACAATGCACATTTTCACTGCCTTGAAAAACTCATCTTAATTAACAGATATTGATAATGTGGCAGAGTTCGAGTGTTTAAAAAATGAAAGTAGCATTCATGGAATTGATTGTGGTCTTGGTGCAAGCAGCGACGGTTACATCTGTATGATCCTTGACATTGTGCGGGTAGTCAGTGGCTGTTCCAGATAACGGTGAACATTTCTGCAATTTAACCCCATTGTGTGGTTTGATGTAGATGCTACGTCTGGCACTTAACTTCCCCTCTGCGATTCGACGTATACCCTGCGTTCGGCTGTAAGCCTAATTTATACAGCCCATAAGTATGGAACGAATAACGCCTGCGCGATGAGGTTTTCACTGGTCTGTTGTGAAAAGAATGAGCTCTCTGTTCATGCAGAGGCAACGTTGCATTTCCCCCAGCTGTGCCTGTCAGTCTAAATATAAATGCGTGACCTCATAGTTATCATGGCTCGCCCTTCAACAAGTCGTGCGCTCATGGAGCTTGAACAGATTCAAGTTTTAAATGAAGTTTTAGAAGATGAAAGTATAAGTGAATATAGTTCGGACGATGATAGTGTATTTGACAATGATTATACACAGTTTGCGACTCCTGGAACTTGCGTGATTAGTGATAGTGAGAGTGATAATGGTAGTGACGAAAGACAGGAAGAAATCATACAAGTAGGATTGGGAGGGGTGTCCAGTAAGTTTGTGTGGGAAAATATAGACTCATTTCCTGCTTCACGAGAAACATTTTGTAATGTATGTGGTCCCCAGCTCGACACTGCTGAACTAGATGTCGTGAGTTCATTTGAAAACATTTTTGATATAGCTCTTGCACAGCTCGTTATAGATGAAACCAACAGGTGTGCTCAGCAGGAAATATCGAAAAGTGCCCATCCTCTCACATTTCGCTCTAGGATTAGGAAGTGGCAAGATGTTACAGTGGACGAAATGTACGTGGTTTTGGCTCTTTTTATGGCGATGGGCATTGTACAAAAGCCTACCCTTCTTATTATTCAAAGAACCGGCTACTGTCCACTCCGTTTTTTTCTGAGACTTTACCTCTGGAAAGACTAGAAGTAATAAACAAATTTATGCATTTTGCAGATAACAGTAAGCAAAATGAATATCAAGGACCTTCCAAACTTTTCAAAATTTATCCAGTCATTAAGCACCTAAATAACAAGTTCCAAAATATGTATCTTCCGAACCAGAACATTGCGATAGACGAGTCCTTGACTCTATGGAAAGGTCGTTTGTCCTTCAGACAATACATACCCCTCAAGGCTGCCAAATTTGGCATGAAAACGTATGAACTCTGCGAGTCTAGCTCGGGCTATGTTTGGTATTTTCTCGTTTATACTGGACGAGGCATGGAACTATCGAATCAGTTTGTGACTGCAGGAACAAACAAACAAAACTGCAGCAATTGCAGTCAAACTTTTAGAACAACTTCTTGGTCGTGGATGGACAATTTTTATAATTCACCAGATTTGGCTCTGTTCATAAAGTCCAAAAGAACAGACTGTGTTGGAACTTTACGTGCTAACTGGAAAAATGTCCCTCCTGCAGTGAAGAATAAGAAATTGAACAAAGGAGAGCACTGTGGTCAACGCTCTGGAGATGTGGCAGTTCTCGCGTGGCAAGACACGAAGCGGGTCATCGTGATATCAACATACCACAAAGATGATATGTCTGAACCAAGCGAGAAGAGATAAAGCCTGAACCACCAAACTAATTGTTACAGGATCAAGTAATTCCGGAAGTGAGCAGTTGTAAATACTTGGGAATTATCTTAAGCAGCGATTTAAGCTGGGCTGATAAAGTAAATTATACGGTGAAGAAAGCCTGGAAGGCACTTCATTTTACAATGCGTGTTCTCAAAAAGGGGAATAGTAACACTAAAAGTCTAGCCTACACTTCACTAGTGCGTCCGATTCTGGAATATGGGGCAGCGTGCTGGGATCCGTACAGGGAGGGGCAGATAAATGCGTTAGAACGGGTGCAAAAGAAAGCATGTAAATTTGCATATCATAGGAGCGATTCGAACTGGGAAACCCTGGCACAGCGTAGAAAGATAGCACGAATATGTGCTCTCTTCAAAGCGTACACGGGAGAACGGGCATGGAAGGCTATAGGTGACAGATTGCAAAGGCCGTACTATCTGAGCAGGGTGGATCATATTCAGAAAATTAGGAGCAGAAAGCAATGGACAAGATATCGGAAAATAATCCTTTGTAAATAGGAACATCCAACTCTGGAACCAGCTATCTGCGGATTTTTTAGGGACTCTCTCCTGTAAACCAAGTACTTTTAGGAAGATGGTTAGAAAAGTGATAAATGAGGTGAAGAGAAGGTCCTGATGAAATGTGAGTGCATCAGTTCATGACGTATGTAATTCATTACTGTTACTGTCTTATGTCTAGTTGGTATTAATTTTTAAGTTATCTACTTTAGGTTATGTTGTGTTTATATACTTGTGCCTTATGGTTTTGTAATCTTATGAGTTGTTTCATTCTGAGTGTGGTGTGTGTGTTGTTTTGTTTGTGTCTTGTACCACCACTGCCACAGGGCATAAACCCATTTGCAGTTGATAATAAATAATAATAATATGACATTTGTTGTCAATTTAGGATTATTTTTGTTGACTAATTTTTTCCCTCGCCTGTAGGAAGATTTCCTATCTATTTTCTTTTGTTGAAGCAAACCACTGTGTTTGTGGCCATTGCCTTCAATATCATAAGAATTCAGTTTCTTCCATTCTATTCTGGATCAGGAAGTTTATAACATTATCTAGTAGAATAATGAACAGAATGAAATTACACAGACTACTAATTTACATACGTTTATTATGTTTTATTTATCGATAAGTTAGATGAGTTAATGTGGAATAAATGGAGCAGCTCAGTCAGTATAGTGACTTGCTACGGACTGGGTGACGAGTTCAATCCCTGACAGGTAGGAGATTTTCCTCTAGCCTCTGTGTCTAGAATGGCTCTGGGGCCCACCCAGCCTCCTATGCAATGGGTACTGGGATCCTTTTCTGGTGGTAAAGCAGGCCGGGGCGTGACACTAACCACTTACCCCTGGCTAGTGCCAAGGTTAAAAATTAGTAGCAGCTATATAGCACACAGAGGGACAATAACAATACAATACATTAAACAAATACATTTCATACTGTTAGTAAAGATTTCACTTATGCAAAGGGATCACAAAACCACATTACATATGATGGTATGGCTCCTACTCTTACGTTGGAACTAGAAAATGACTTCTGGAGTGTATTTGCTAGGTGGAGGTATTTATGTATTTGTGAGGTGTACAGTGGTGTTAAACATTTAATAGTATCTCATGGCTGTATGTATTCAGACAGGTAAGTGTGGTGCATAGTGTATGTAATTGGCAAAAATCATGTGTAGGATAAACTGAAATGTATAGTGCTGTGAAGTTTTTAACAAAATCACGTGATTATAATTATGTGTCGAGATGTAGGTATCCCTGACGATAACTTGAAAGTATGGTCGATGGTGTTTTGGGTTCATAGCATATGTTTTGAAGATGGCTGCCATGTGTGTTACGTATTTGGAAATTTGAGGTTATGTATCTGCTATTGATTTCGAAAGTGACTTGGTGAGATTATGGTAGGTGTGTGTGTTTTATTTGAAATAGTCGTGCTGTGGTAGAATAGAATTTGGCAGTAAGTGCGTCGTGACTGTTAATGTGGGGTTAGTATTGATCTGGAAGTGTGGAGGTTAGGGTTTCGAGTTCAAATATTTCTTTGTGTGGTAGAATTCGGTATGCCTATACGTATAGGTTGTAATGAATGAAAATTTGAGGCTAGGTATCTGTCGTTGATTTGTGGGAATTGATAGGATATAGACGCAACACATGTAGCACGAAGAATTTTTTTTTTCAACTATCACGACCAAAACTTAATGTCCATGTGGCCAGCCAAGACGAAACTGATAACATCTTCCTCCCAAACTGGTGGCTTTTCAGAGGAATGACCCGAAGACCGACCCTGGGGCCCACCAAGCCTCGTATACGTTGGGTACTGTGGGTCTTCTTCGGGAGTTTAAGCTGACATTAAGAACGCGTGGAACTGCACATGGAGACCTAAAATACATCGTTGTGCCATGCATGACATATTAAGCTCACAGACAACTCCACATTTTGACCATCTTCATGCCTTTATTATGCCACGTTTTGATAGTGTGGTAAGTGATATCTCATTTTTACGTTCTTTGACTTCTATTCTAGTCTTTATTGAAGTCTATAAATAGTTGATATACTGTCCCATTTTTTCTCTAGTATCTGGTGAATGTAGAAATCTGATCAGTTGTGAACCCACACTGATGATCCCCCTTAATTTCATTGGCATATGGAGTCAGAATGTTGGATAATATTTTGTAAGCAGATGATAAGAGGGAGATTCCTCGATAATTATTACAGTCAGTCTTATGAATTAATACAATAGTATATTTCTTCCACTGCTGTGGCATTTCCTCCTCATTCTATATAAAGCAAATAAGTTTGTGTATCTCGGAAAACAGCTTTTCGCCTCCTGCTTTAATCAATTCTGCCACAATCTGATCAGTACCAGGCGATTTATACTTTTTCAGCTTCTTGACAGCATTCCCCACTTCAATAAGGCTACATTCTGAAATGGCTCAGCCTTATGCCTATCTATCTGCGTAATGTTATGAACAGCAGAACACTTCAGGTGAATTAAAAGGTATCAATTAGGCCACAAGGAATCATGACTTGGGTTTTTCGTGCCCAGGGAGTTTGAATTTCCTACTGGCGTTTGAATACAAAAACATCAGAAGTGGAACTAGTAATTTTTCAATAATGACTTAAACAAGTATTTTACTTCGTAGGATTTGAGGTTTTCACAGCGGTGAGTCTGAAGATTGCTGTACGTATATTCATGCACGTGTGTTTATTCCTAATGAAATATTAATGCATTTCACTGTACTGATTAATCTGTTTTAATCCTACGGAGATGCCAGTAAGGAACTTTAAACTTCACGTAAGCCCATTAATATACAGACAGCTTCAGAAAACGACATACAACTGCAGTATTTTTAACCTTATTTTTGTTTCATTATGCCTTTTTCTGAAGTATGATGTGAAGAAAACAAAGATTTGTCCTATTCTGTGTGTGGATGTGAAATGCGTTATCTTACTATGAGGGGGTAACTTGTTTACAAACTTTTAACGCGAGATGCATAAAATATTTAAACTGGAAAAAATTGGGAAGAGGCCATGAAGTACTTTTGGTAGAGTGAAGTATGGATGTCTGAACTCGTAGCTAAGATTGGGGAAACAAGGAAAGCATACAGAATTTTTGGCATAAATGCATCTTGAAAAACAGATATATGGAAGACCAAAAAATAAAAGTGAGAATGGCAATGAGATGGAAGGTGGGAGATTGATGCAGCTGGCTTAGGATTGTGTCGACTGGCAGACTTTGGTGGTAAAAAAGTAAAAGTAAAGTTTGTCGCACTATACGCCATGTAGGCGCTTGGGGGGAGTGGAGGTATAGCTCCTCTCTTCCTTGACCTCGGCACTAGATGGGGGTGAGTGGTCAGCATCACGCCCTGGCCGGCTTTACCCCCGGGAAAGTACCCCGGTACCCATTGTAGAGAAGGCGGGGTGGGCCCCAGAGCCGGTCTGGACGCAGAGGCTAGAGGAAAAATCCTCTGGCCCCACCGGGGATCGAACCCTGGTCATCCAGCCCGTAGCTAGTAACTATACTGACTGAGCTATTAAACCTTAGGGATATGCTCCAAGTTTGTTATCTGCAAGTTTTGTTGCCTAATCTAAGTACATAATCAAGTTTTAGAAACACACATAGGGTGAATATAAATGGATTGTTCTTATATCATGACTGGTTGTGCGACACATCAGAGTCATGAACAAGTGGAAGCAGTGCACATTTCCTCACTTCTGTGTATATTAATGTAAACATTAACATTGATTAGTTAAATGGTACTACATAAAATGGTGACATATTTGTGCATCTGCGTGCCATCAGACCATCAGTTGTGAAATATCTGCTTTATGTATTACCTCTAACAGTTACACAAGCTGTGCCCCTAAGAGCAAATATCCCTACTAAAATTTGATATGCTGCTCCTGTGGCCCTATCCCAGCTACACGACCAGACCATCACTGCTGGGCGTTTTATTCCGCTGCCATGGAATCGGTGACACCAGTAGACGACCTTGTATTAGTCACGAAATTCCTTGTTATATAATGACCAAAGTTGCTTGCTTATTTCATGCTTCTTAGGTTCAAATATTTTGAGACATTTCCGATTTGTGTTCCCTCCACAGAGAGATAATTTTTTTGTGTCCATACAAAGATTGTACTGCTCGTTTTGAAAGACATCTGTAATGCGTTCCGTGGTTCTTGTTCAGGCTGTGCGCTTCCTCCGAGGTATGAGCCAAGGAGTGACAGCAGTGTGAAGGGACATGAATCATTTCACAAGCAGACGACTCCCGGGTCTGATGCGGGGCGATGCCACAGTCAAGATGAAGTTGCAACAAAGTTCAGGGTAACTATTCTCGTGTAATTAACTCCGAAGAGTAGGGTCTTCCTTTAACCATCAAAGGCACTCAACTGATCAAGAACAAGTAGGTTCATTACCGTGTTCAAAAGAACATGCCACTGGACCTTATCCTCAGTCAGATAAATCCAGTCTGCATCTTCAGAACCCTCCCAAGTTGTCCCCATGCAAGCTACCATCTCGTCTTCATCGATTCAGTCATGAAGTGCTCAAGATGGGAACATACACGGCTGTCGTGTGTCTGTCTGTTTACATATTTGAACTCAAGAACTGCTGGAGAGGTTTTTATGGAGTTTGGTATGGAAGTTATGCAATTATAGACTGCCACAGGTACATCCTTTTCATTTTATTACAGTTGATAATAACATTACACATTTGTGGGATGAGAGTCACATTAAAACAAAAAAAAAACTAATTACAAATGAAATGTAGTAATGTTCAAATGTTCTGGGGAGAATTTATTGAAGTTTATCAAACATTGGATGAACACTATGTAAAATGCTGCCTTGTCCACGCTGAAATAAATGTTGAAATCGTATGCTCCAAATATTTCAATAAAACTCGATGTGACTCTTTGCACTGTCCTGTAACCAGTATTCTATCCAAACTCTGGTTTTCCTTTCTTCTGCATAATACTTTTTTACAACACCTGGAATGTTTTTCTGTTTATCTTGTCATTAAAAAACGTGTTGAATATACCGAAGTTCACTGCGATCCAAGAACAATGTTCATATGTGGGTGGATGACGAATATACTGAAGGATGAGGTCCATGGATATTTCTGGACATGCTCATATTATACTGTGGCCCTTAACAGCCAGCACTCTCTGGTGTCAGAATATACATATATCTGAGGGACCCTGGCATTGAAATAACGATGTTTAACATGGGTTGTGAGGCCAGGCATGCTTGTAGGTCATTACAGAGAAATGTAAAACCACGATTATGTGGGTAAAAGTGTAAAGACTGAGGTGATAACTTTCCCAAGAGAGAATGGTAACTAACTACAAGTCTATGAAAAAAAAGTTTGAAAAGCATGGAGAAAACTCACTGAAAGAGAAATGAATTACTTTCTCCAAGAGGTAATGGGAACAGAGCATGAAGTTTACCAATCACCTCTGCCTACTGCCAGTATTAGAATGCATGGAGCTTTACCTTTATTCCCACATACATCTTCATGGCTTGCTTAAGGATAGGGAATTTGGTAACTGATTTCTTCTATCCTACAAATTTTATTTCTTTCAGTTGGTATGCTTAGCCTGAAATCGGGTAAAGGCAACAGTGAAATGAGGAGAGAAATGCGAACATGTGGTACCGAATCATTTACGTGCAAGATACCAAGAAGCAGGAAGCCCCCATGTGAACATGGAATTACCTAAAGAACTGGTGAGAATCTCCAAGTCTGTGCCAACTTTCAATGTTATTATATTACAATGTACATCGAGCCTGAACTTGAGTAATGGAAGACGTGAGATTCAGGGAGAAATGAAAACACGTTGTACCATAACTTCTGTGTGCGAGGTACGAGGACGCATTAAGCCTGCAGTGAAGAAAGAATTACCTGAAGAACTGGTGAGAATCTCCAAGTCCGTTCCAACTTTCAATGTTATTATATTACAATGTTCATCGAGCCTGAACTTGAGTAATGGAAGACGTGAGATTCAGGGAGAAATGAAAACACGTTGTACCATATCTTCTGTGTGCAAGGTACGAGGAAGCATGGTGGATCTGATATCCATTTCATTGGTGCCTCAAACAAATTTTACACTCCTATCCCGCAGGATTTCGGTGTAGAAAATCCACCAGTAATAAACTCTGAGGAAATGTTAAAGCAAAGACAGAGATGTTGGACAGCCTGATGGAATACAAGTTAGTGAAAACTGAGTCTGATGCTCATTAAGCTAAGCCACCATTCTGCAGTGAAGAAAAAATTAGCTGAAGAACTGGTGAGAATCTCCAAGTCTGTGCCAACTTTCCATGTTGTAAAGTAGAGCACTGTCGGTAATCAGAGTGTGCATGCTCACTGCAAGTTTCGTTTGTGGAAGTATTGAATGATTTCAATGAAATTTGGTATTTGATGTGAATTCACTGAACGCTGTTGGGCAAATTTAATTTCCTGCCGCATTTGTCTAATTAATCGCCATTTTATATTACACTTTTTGATGTGACTATGCAATAGAAAGAGGAAGGACTATTTGCCTATGGAGCAGCATGTTCATATGTGCAATAAATGAACAGTACAACCTCTGGGGGCTTATAAGAAAGCAAAGAATGTAAATTGAAAACTGCTTAAGTTTTTACTTGAAGAAAGCGTTGTGGAAGAGTACTCAAGACGCGATAGTCCGCAAGGCAGAGTACCGAACTCAACTGGTGAATATGTGGACCCAGTGGAGGGGAGTGATGTAACTGATTTCAGGAGAATTACTCCCACAGGGGCAGTTGAAGCCAACTCAAATGCCAGTGACACAGTTACAGGTAACATGACATTAGAAACCACAGAAATATTGATCTAATTATGCTGTACTTCTCAGTATGGCAGTTTTTAGAGAATACGTATTTTGTTCAACGAAATATCTTGAAGCTATATACGCATCATGGTTAAATTAAATAAATTCTGTTCCATAAGAGTCTTCTGCTGTCATCCTCAGTAATCATTTAAAGAGTCAGTCAGTCATAAATGAGTCAGTGTAGGAACAGTAACACTAGGTTTGTTACATTTGTCGATTAGAAAGTTATGGCGGATGAAAATAACTGGTGGCCGGTGAGACATAGTTTTGTGTCTAATGACATTGATGTTCTAGTAACAACTATGTTTTTACAACAGACTGACATTACGAGTATATTACTGAGCACGGAGAAATGGGGTGGTGCATCAGTAGTTTAATGTTTCTCGTGTATGCCATCCAAAATGATTCGGAAGCAACTGTACATAACTGTGGTAAGAAACATGGGTTAACTAATGTTAGAAAAAGAGAAATAGTTTAACAAAAAATGAACTATTTATGTCTGACCATGGATGTGTCAAGTTTAAAACCTGATCATTTGACTTATTTTGCCCATTTTGTTGCTGTAAAACATAACAGTTTAGTCTGAGTTAAACTGTAGGTATTTATAAACACAGTGTGAAGGAAAATGTCCAGAATTGGGTGGAAATGCCAAAAGGTCGAGAGATGTACAGCATTAGCGAGATTACATAGAAGATTGTGTTACGTATGAAGTTCTATCCCTGCAACTTGCAAGTTTTGATATGATAAAATATGATATTCATGATTACAGTAAAGCTATTTGTAAATGCAGTGAAAAACCTTCAGGTTCTGTAACAAAGAGGTAATTTCTCTATCAGTAAAATTACTATATACTACTGAAGGAAGATCTTGCACAAAGTAATTTGTACATTACAGACATAAGTCATAGAGAGGTCTTGGACTGGAATCTGCAGGGGAGAAGGAAGAGAGGGAGACCCAGACAGACGTGGCGAAGATCTGTCCACACTGAGACACTGGAAGAAGGAAAGAGCTGAAGATCACCTTATTCCAGAAGAAGCGGGCTTCAGACCAGGGAAATCGTGTACTAGTCAAATTCTCAATCTAACTCAATTTATTGAAAATGGTTTTGAGACAGGACAGGCGACTGGGGTGGTCTTTGTTGACCTAACAGCAGCATATGATACAGTCAATCATAGATCACTCCTTAACAAAATATACCAACATACACTTGATTACAAACTAATTGAGCTCTCCAGATCTCTACTGGAAAATCGGCGCTTTTATGTCAACCTACGTGGGAAGAGAAGCAAATGGCGCACGCAAAGAAATGGCCTTCCCCAGGGAAGTGTTTTAGCCTCATTACTCTTTAACATCTATACAAATGACCAACCAATAGCCTCTGAAACAAGAAGTTTTATTTATGCAGATGATTTAGCCGTGGCCACTCAATCTAAAAATTTTCAAACAATAGAAAATACTTTGAGACTAGCACTCAAATCATTGACAGATTATTACCAAGCAAATAAACTCTAGGCCAAGTCTTCAAAAACCTTTTTCATCTAAATAACAGGAGAGCAAACTACCAGCTAGTGGGGTCGAAATAAACTAACCAACTGCCACAACCCAGTTTATCTCGGTGTTACACTTGACTGCACACTCACCTACAAAAAACATATTGAAAAGACCAAAGCTAAGGTCAACACTCGTAATGGCATCTTACAGAGAGGCTAAAAACTACAAAATGGGGAGCCAATGCTCATGTGCTACGCACCACAGCTTTGTCACTTTGTTTTACTGTTGCTGAGTATGCCAGCCCTGTCTGGGGAAGGTCATGTCATACCTCAAAACTGGACAATGCCCTGAATCAGAGTTGCCGACACATTACTGGCTGCCTTAGGCCTACAAGGATTGACAACTCTACCTCCTTTCTGGAATTGCTCCACCAGATACCAGAAGAGATGTCCGTGCCAAAGAAGAAAGCAAATGGAAGACCCAAGACACCCCTTACATGGGCAAATTCTCCCAAACCAAAGACTCAAATCTAGAAGGAACCTCACCACTCCAGGGGAACCAGAAAGATGAAAGAACCAAGCTATGGAAAATAAGAAGTGGTGAAATAGACACTCAGGACCTTCAGGGTCTAGAGCCCAAGGAAGTCCTTCCTCCAGGTTCTGAATTAGACTGGCCTACCTGGAAAACTTTAAACAGACTCCGTTCCTATACTGGCAGGTGTGCGGCAAACCTAATAAGGTGGGGATATCCTTGTGTGTCTGACCAGTGTTCCTGTGGACAAACACAGACAATGGATCACCTCCTGGCTTGCCCCATCTTAGATTCTCCCTGCACAAGCGAAGATTTGGCTACACATACAGACACTGCCATTCTTCATGCCCGATATTGGATTAAAATATAGTTTTGTTGTAAATTTACCTTTATATTTATTCTATACTAAATTTTCCTCAACTTCCTTTTTTTTTATTTCTATTTTATTAATATTACTCTATTTAATGATTTATACTTCGAATGGTGTGTATTTGGATACAAAATAAATAAAATCACGAGCGGTAAAAAATCAGCAGATAGCACTGAATAGGAAGAAAGTATCAGCTCACATTTATGAGTGAAATATGTGATCATAACATGGACACGTGGCTTGTGCAACTTTACTGCATAGCTTTCCAACCTTAGCATCCTGCTGCAATGCTCTGTTACTGATGAATGCTTGTGGTACATCTCAGGGTAAGTTTGTGAAATATTTATATGTGGGCTAAACAATATCCACATTCCTCTGAAGTAACATAGCGTCCACCTCGTGTCATGATATGGGCTGGAGTCACCACGAGTGAAGTGATCATTGGACCATTTTTCTTTAATGTGTCAGAGACTACTAAAAGTAGGCAACTGAAATCCGATTGAATACCGCAAATATCAACAAAGACGGAGGTTTTATGCTAAGCCGGGACTGGTTTCCTGTGTTGAATATGTTGTCTAACCAGTAAGCTGAGCATAACAAGGCAAGCTCGTGATGTCATCCACCAGTCACACGGGGCTGGAGCAGGTATATATATATATATGATACGGTGGAGAGCCCCAACCACTTCAGTACCCTGAGGACGAGGACAGAGATGGACCTCAAAATGTTGGTCTTTTCGTGTTTTAACCACTTGATGCGGCCGATAGCCTGAGATTTTATTATCTGAAGCTGTCGTCCAATTGGCTAATTACAGATCTTGAGAATGTGGATCTTCTTAAAAGCGTAATTCTGCAACAATACACGGCTCAGGCACATTATGCTGGTGATGTGCATGCTTTTATTAATAACCAATTTCCACTGTCGAGTGGACCAAATTGGACCCCTCTCCTGGCCTCTCAGATGTCCACACTTGATCAGCCACATCTGATAACATGTTTCAGGCTTTTGTGAAAGAACAGCTTAGCACATACACATGCACTGTGTTTCTGAGTTAAAAGGCAAGAATCGCTGCATCGTCAACACCAGCGATGCTCCAACAAGCTTCCAGCACACCTGACGTTGAATGCAAAAGTGTTGATAATGGCGGTAACCATTGAATTCTGCTGAACATGTAGCGAGTGACGTGACGTCTATTAATGCCACGGCATTTGCATTTTATAACTGTCACGTCCCTTTGTAATTAAAATGTTTCCGTACTAAACCACTTCTCTTGTGTGTTGTACGTTCTGCATAATCTGATCACTAATTTGGCCATCCCTGGACCTGTTCTGTCTGCGCTTATCTGCAGAATCAAAACACAATGGGCAAGAAGCTGAGCTCTGACTGAACAGCAGGCTACTCAGGTACAGCTGAAATCAGCTGAGAACCACATGAAGGAGGCGCAGGACAGAGCTAAATCCTTGGAATAAGTCAGCAAAGCAGCTGTAAGTAATAAGTGCAGTCCAAAGATTTTTGTAATTTCATGTCTTGAGCAGAATTCCTTGTAATGACAGCATCTGTCACTTAAATGTAAGAGGTAAAACAGACATGAATTTGTTGTCTTTGTGTGGCTAAGCACCACACCAAGAAGACATACATGGGGCGTGGAGGTAAATTTCCACGTATTCTTAAAGTCGGCGCTACCTGCGGGTGACCGGTGCCTTCCACCCACTGGTCACTTACTGCAGGAAGAGGTCACCTGTTATCTGCTTAACAGGACGTTTGGTGGTGAGAAACAAAAACAGGTTTCTGTCCAGTCCCTCCTCATTCGTTATAATCATTCCTGTAAAAAGTCACCATAAGCTTGAGAGTGAACTTCTGTCGTCTTGCATTGGTCCTGGTTCGATTCTTTGGCCGGAGATCAGGAATATCATTCTTTGGTTGTTTGTTTGTGCGTTTGTTATAGTCTCCTCCCCTTTTTTATCATCCTGTCCAGGAAAGCGATGAGATACATCCTTAAAATAAGTCAATACTGGTTCATTCCGCATCTTTGAAGGTTTAAATAACCATTCACAGCTTTGGTTCCGTTGAGCCATTAAAACATTTCTTATTTATTCCTTTCTGCATCTGCATAGGTACTCATACCTATGTTCCCATGTTTCCCACCAAAATTGAGTATTCATTTTGTAGGCTTTTGCTACAAGTACATGAACATGAACTTTATCAATCATCGTTCCAAGTATTTTACTAGATGCTTTCTTCATCTCACATAACAGCAGACAGAATCACCAGTAGGCCTGTACATTCTGAAACTCACATGTATCCGTTTGCTTAAAGGCCAAAGGTTTCGCAACACTGCCTAAAGAATGTGCATCTTCTTTCTTGTGTAGCGGGATGAGGTGCTCGTCCTCTGGGCATCACCAACAGCCGCCCGTAATAAGAATGAACAGTTGCGAGAGCTAGTAAGCCGGCAACGGCTGACGACCGAACGGACGGGTTGTGTGATATGTCAGCAATGCAAATTCTTGTCCTTAAAAGTTTAATGATTTTAGATATGTGAAGAAGCTTATAAATGGTGGGTAGTTAAGACATTTGAAATAAAGTGGCATAGCGTGTTTCAAGGTCTAACCTGGCATTTGTCTGGAGAGACTGAACAAAACCACAAAAAGCCAATCAAGACTTCCAAATTTCGTTTTTAAGCTTTGGTTTATTCTATTAAATGCACTGACAGTCCTGATTAATCAGAGCAGTTAACCTGATAAACCTTACACGATATCAGTTGAATTTACTTTATCACGGCATTATGGGACTGGTTAATTGAAACACCGTCAACATACGAAGTTTTAGTGCACTCAATGACGCAGACAACTTTAAATGCATTAAGTCATTCAAAATGCAAAATATACGAATCATTTATGTAACTGCTGTTCATTTTCAAGGTGAAGGAGATTTCAGCGCAAGCGAATGACATGAAAAAATTGTACTCGACAATAGAAAGAAAAGTTATTGAAGTGAAATGTTTGAAAGAGAGATTCAAAGAGATGCAAGAGGAGAAAATTAGATTCCAAGTACAACACGCATTCCGTGATGCACGCATTGCGCGGTCGAAGCGTGAATTTTAGGATAGAGAAGGTCGTCAAAAGGCCATTAGAGCAGGACTTGAATGAAGACGTGGAATTATCAGTTGTGAAATTATGTAAAATTGGATGGCGCTACTGAAAAGCTTTCCTGCTTCTTGTATCCAAAGATTGATAATGAGACCCTAAGCACTGCCAATGTAAAAGTGTATTCAGTTAACAAATTTTAACTTTGATGACTGTCTTTGGGGATGAAGCCATACACAGAAGTTGTCTGATGCTTCAGAACGCTTACTGCCTCCATCTTCATGGCAGTGAGCAAGCAATACCAATTCTGGAACAGAGTAGGAAAGAGAGAGCAAGGAAGCTATCGGGAGAAGGAGCAGACCACAGTGAACTATTTTGTTCCTTGCCCTGGTCTCATTGGAATGGCCCGTCTTCACAGTGCAGGGTTGACCATATTTGCAGGGCTTGATGTTGTAGAAGACCCACAGACTCACCGTTGTGCCTCGTCAGCAGACTGCTAATCCTGTGGTGACCTATCCGATGGTTACAGCAACTTTTGTGCCCGAAGGTGGTCCTGAGAAACTCCATGCCATCATGTAGGGATTCCTGCAGGGTCACAAATTTTAACGTAAACCCCCACCACAGTAACCCCTATGTCACTTTCACCTCCCACAACCTTTCTAACAATGAGGTTGCACTTTTCACGCTGGTGCACGCAGCAACATATTTGGTGACTGGGAAAACTGGAGATTCTCAGGGCCACTTTCAGGTAGAATGGCTACGGCGACTGGCCGATCCGATGATCTCAGCCCATCGGAGGGGGCTGTCTCAGCCCCAGCCCTGGAGAAACCAGTCTCGGTCGCCATCCTGTTTATCGGCATTACCTTCATCTAAATCGGCATGCTTCTGTACAGACACGTCAAGTCTGTGGTCCTTCCCCAAGGAAGACTGCCATTTCTTTTATCCTGTGGACAACTTTGGACTCGTCTTCGTTCTCACTGCCGTAAAAACCTGAAATATCACAAATGCACACTTCAAATTACATTCTATGAATCTCACTAAGCATCTGTGTTATAAGGAAAATATTAATATCAATTCAAAGTGGAAAATAAATTTTCCAAATTTCAATGGATTCGGGAATTAAACTTGGGTTCTTGAAAATGAAAGTTGGTTTTATTCTGTGCACTGTTAGAAATTATTATTTCTTTGATTAACGTTCTGTTGGATTACAAAGCTCAGTCCTTAAATAAATGTCATAGTTCACACTGTATAACTTTTCTGTTGTTGTGACACCGCTACTGTTGGTATCTTCATCCCAAGTGCTAATAGTCCACTGCTCTAGCTTCGCAGATTTAAATAGTCGTAGAATAGGGGTTGACACCCAGACTTTAGTTAGCTCTGGACTTGGAAGTTAGTGATATGCAAATATGACGCACGACCAGTTGGACCAAGCATAAACTCTGTCGCATGCACAGTGAAGGATAATATACTGGGCTATTCAAAAAGATTGTCGGGGTTTTGTGAATTTTTGTGGGGCAATGCATTAAACATACGACAATTATCATTACACTGGTGGATAGAGAAACTCTCAAAGTTTTGTTCTGTACCGCCCGCCATCCAGTAGTTACGCGATTGGCCGCCAGGTGCCAGATTTTGCAATATGGCGTCTAACGGTAAGAAGAAGGCTCTCGAATATCATCAAAGTCGGTCCGTTACCATTGTCCAACGGCACTTCCACACGAAATTTGGGAAGGATCAAGTATTTGTCCTCCCTCTACCTGCGACTATCCCGGATCTGAAGGTACGTATCAGAGTCGCCATTCTGAACATCACCGCTGACACGCTGGGGCATGTCTGGGAAGAAATGGACTATCGTGTAGATGTCTGCAGATTGACAGATTGAGCATTTATAATTCATGTAAAAAAACTTTGAGAGTTTTGTTACACAATAAAACAAGATTGGTATTCCTACCTCAATTGTACTACGTAAAGTGATTTTTTAAAACTCCGACAATCTTTTTGAATAGCCCTGTAGTTTCCTGACTTATTTCTATGCACTTTTTCCCTAATAATTTGCAATCTTTCAGTGGAGAGATGTTGTAAGAGCACAGAAGTTACTATTTCTCACCCCTGAAGGGAACTCCCTTAACAGTGCGTCTGTCCCTCCCATACAAGTGTGGAAGGTACTACGTGAGAACTGGAGATGAGGTTTAGAAGAGTGGACATAACAGAACTCCTGTCATCATGTTTTATTTATTTGTAGTGTTCTGTCTGACGACAGGTCCATATATTATGAACAGGATCCTTCCAACCTCTTCAGGTTGTCAGGGACCTGCTCATACATATATACATTCTTGGTAGATGATCCAGAAGTGGTTTGCCATTGCCTTCTTCTGTGTGTGTGAATGGAGTATTTGTTGGGATGCCACGGAGAAACCGGGGAAGCCCCCGGAGGAAAACTCCGTGTTGCCTAGACCACGGCCTTGCCCAACACAAGTTATAAATTTGAGCACCACCGGCAATTGAACCCGGGACCCCAGGCTTACAAGGCTAGTGTTCTGTACTTGCAGGAAAGTCACTTGAGGATATATCCTGCAGCTGTACAGCATGGGATTGTTCCAGACTCATGTATTTTCAGTGCCATCTGATACTGTTTTACCAGCCAATTACTGTAATGAGAATATAACTATTTATGTGATGTATCTATTGTAACAATTTAAGTAGTCGCTGGAGCTAGCCCTCGTCTTTCCCCATTCCTCACTCCTTAACCAACCCTTATTTACCTTATCCTTCCCACATTTCTTTACTTTGCCAGTCCCTAGTCATGATTCATGGTCACTTTCTTCGTGCCAGTGGCTTCTTCTTTTCAGCCTTTAAAATTTTGGATTTAGATTTTTTGTGGTTAGGTGAGCTGACCTATACTATGTCTCGAGGTTACTGATACACTTAGGTTGGTTTTGTTTCTCAGTGCGTTCATGATTATCATTATTCATTCTGTTGGCTGTTACATTTGCCTATGTTGACACAAATTCCCATTTTATTGTCATATTAGTCCTCATTACTTTTGTATATTGTACGCTACTCACCTAAGTTATTTCTGGTCCCCATTCTATTTTGATATTCAATTTGAATACCTAATAATATTGTACAAGCTTGTACATTAGCTGTACATGTCATTTATTTACTGCTGTGAATTGGCTATCTCTTATTTAATTCTTAATGAGCCTGTCTTTATGTTGTAGACTTATATTTATCAATACTGTTAGCAAGTCCATGTTCGGTCAGTCCGTCACCACGACATGGTACATGGGTTGAGAACAACAATAAGAAATCAAAATATTCACAAGGAAGTTAGGAGGAGATTAAATTCTGGAAATGCTTGCTACTACTCAGTTCAAAATATTTTGTCTTCCCGTCTGATTTCTAAGAACCTGAAAATTAAAATATACAAAACAATAATTCTGCCTTTTGTTTTGTACGGGTGCGAAACATGGTCCCTCACTCAGAGGGAGGAACACAGATTGCAGGTGTTTGAGAATCGGGTGTTGAGGAGGATAATTGGGCCTAGGAGAGAAGACGATGGGGCGTGGAGAAAACTGCATAATGACGAGCTTAAAAATCTGTACTCCTCCCCCAATATTGTCAGGGTGATTAAGTCGAGAAGAATGAGATGGGCGGGGCATGTAGCGCGCATGGATGGGACAAGAGGTGTGCACCGGGTATTGGTTGGGAAGCCTGAGGGGAAGAGACCGCTGGGGAGACCTAGACGTAGATGGGAGGATAATCTCAGGCGGGATCTATGAGAGATAGGAGTTGAAGGAGACTGGATTTTGTTGGCCCAGGACAGGGTCTGGTGGAGGGCTTTGGTTAATTCGGTGATGAACCTTCGGGTTCCGTAAGCCATCTAGTTGGTTTGGTCCACTATTTGGGAAGCCTGAGGGGAAGAGACCGCTGGGGAGACCTAGACGTAGATGGGAGGATAATCTCAGACGGGATCTATGGGAGATAGGAGTTGAAGGAGACTGGATTTTGTTGGTCCAGGACAGGATCTGGTGGAGGGCTTAGGTTAATTCGGTGATGAACCTTCGGGTTTCATAAGCCATCTGGTTGGTTGGGTCCACTATTTGGGAAGCCTGAGGGGAAGAGACCTCTGGGGAGACCTAGACGTAGATGGGAGGATAATCTCAGACGGGATCTATGGGAGATAGGAGTTGAAGGAGACTGGATTTTGTTGGCCCAGGACAGGGTCCGGTGGAGGGCTTTGGTTAATTCGGTGATGAACCTTTAAGTTCCATAAGACATCTGGTTAGTTGGTTGGTAAGTATCTGTTCCATTTCGCTGCTAGTCATGCCATCTGGAACCTATTCCAATATGTAAATGCAGGGAAGTTACAAATTAGGTTACCGTTTTGAAGAGGCTATAGCAATAACACAATCGATAATATCCACAGTAAACTAAACATAGATGCATGGTGCATACCTTAAGTCTTCATCTACAGGTGCTTGATGTAGTTCCCTTGGGTAACATAGCAAATATCCCAACTGCAGGAAATCTTGTCACACTTTCTCTGCAGCATGGTTCTATCCACAATGGTCACGGTAGCAACAATTCAGTCTCTCAGCAAATCCAGTGTCTGTGGGTGAGGCAAAACATAAATGTGATCCTTGACATAGCCCCACAGGTGGAAATCTATTGGAGTAAGATCCGGTGACCTTGATAGCCACGAGATAGTACCGCCTCGACCAATCAATCCATTCTTGGGAAAGTTGTATGGAAGAACTGTCTCAGTTCTGTGTGAAAATGGGGGAGGAGCGCCGTCCTGCTGGAAGATCACTTGTCCCTCCATGTCCTGCAGCTGTGGCATATGGTAATTCTCGAGCACATATAGAGAGAAAAAGCCGGAAACCGTGCGTTCCGCGAAGTAAGGACCGCATATTCGATCTTCGCTCATTGCACAGAAAACATTGAACTTAGCACTATCTCGTTCGTGTCGCGATGGCTCCGTTCCTCAAATTCTAACATGTTGTCGGATAACCTTTTCCAGATAAATACAATGCACACTTCGCTAAAAATTATTGAGTTCAAGAAGTCGTTATCACGTTCCAAAGTTTCTGAGCAGAAGATGCGAAGGGAAATATTGTCAGTGGGCGGCCGGCGGCTTCACTTTCAGACGCTGACGTAAGATTTTCCAAATTGCCGGTTGAGGCATGTGCAGTTCACGGCTCACGCACTCTCTCAATGCCACCATTGGATACACGAGGCCGACCCTGGCCCTTCGTTCTGTGAACGACGCATGCAGTGTATGCAAACTTCTCGTGCTACGTACGGATACCAAGCCGTGTTTCTGGGATATCTGGTGCGATGAAACTTCCATCGCTAATGGCGGCCTTAACTGAGGTCTCCAACCACAAACAGCTAGCAAAACGCTCCTCTCTTCTACACACATCCATGGCAGCACTGACTACTACAGCGCCGTTCAGCGGGAAATTAATTAACTATTGGGCGCAAACTTGAAAAGCCAATGCTTCGAATACTGCCTGTGTTTGCTTGTCACGGCCTCTTCAAACTCGTAACCTAATTTGTAATTGTCCTGTATATATATTATAGGGGCTGCCACTATAAAGGTGAAACATTTTATTAATTGGTAATAAGACAGCGACATATTTTGTTACATAACCTCTATCATTTGAGTATAGTTTTAACATCCCAAACAAAGGAACGTTAACCGTAGTGTTTAACATATGTCACAGTAGTGCATGGCTAGCTGGATTGGATGTAAAGAATGACACATGGTTGATAAAGATTACATTCTTCATACATATGTATTTAATTCAATCTTTATCACATTTATTTGGCATGGCAGGTTGTATTATCTGTTGCAGTGGCACAGCTTCATGGTCATGCCGCAGTCTATAAAAACATATAACAGGAACAGTAAACGATTTGTACCATCTGCAATTTTATTGTGTATTCTGAAAAGTTTGGATTTCTCTCTAGCATAATTGAAATGCATACTTTTTATGATTTGAAAGTGTGTGGTTGTGTTGTAGGTCTGAGAGATGGTGCTACTGTAATATCGAGTCATGCCATTTTTCCTCATGATGGTGGTATGGAGGCAGCTGAACCTGTAGTAGGATTATGTTACCAGCATTCAGCATTATTTTCACAGTTTATGATTATTACCTCTAAGACAGTGGTAAGTGAAGCTTGTCTGTATCCATTGAGTTATTTGGCTTGTAATGGGTTGTCACAAAATAACGACAAGGAAGAACGTAAATTGCATGTGTTTAGAAACAGAATTATCAAGAAATTGTGGTAGAATCAAGAAACACACGTAAGACGTTGATGTGACAACCTCTTGGAAAGTATCTTTTTGAAACATGAAAGAATATATTGAAACAGATTTTAGGAAACTGGGTTTTGGTAATGTTGACTGGATTAAACTTATTTAAGGTTGTATTCAGTGTGAGGCTTCTGTGTTAGTGATTCTGATACCAGAGAATTTGTGTAATAACTTATTACCGCTGTTATTTGGACCTAAGGAAGAGGCAGTAACATGACTGTGGTAGTGATAGTTATGTTGTCTGTGTTGACAGTAGGAGTTGCAGGGTTGCATATAAATTCAGATATTCCTTGGCGGTGGTAATCGTCCACTTACAAATCTCGTTTGCTGCCTTGCATAATAAAAGTATACAGTGGATCAAACAGCCATTTGTTTGAAAATTTTGTTTGTATTTTGATAATGTTGATAATATTTGAACATGAATATGTGAAGTCGATGTTTACCATGGAATGTGAATTGTTTCTTTTGAAACAGGTAATTTTAAAATGTCCACACAGATGAGATCACTAAAATTGTGCCCTGAACTCTAATCTGAAACCAACTGAACACTTAATATGTACACGTTACAATGGCAGTATATAGGCTTATGGCTGGTTACATATGGTATGACCATGATGGATTACAAAACATTGAGTCATTCTGATAATCAGCAAATTCCAATCATGACTTTAATTCTCACTGCAAATTGAGAAAAAAATACTTTCATTAATGTTTTCCTTGAAGATTTCTGTCTTCTGGGTTGTTGCGCTGTGTTGTCTGGTCGATGTTAACCAACGTTTCAGAGGTCATACTGCCTCCGTCATCAGGGCGAACATCCTGATGACGGAGGCAGTATGACCTCCGCAGCGTTTGTTAACATCGACCAGACTACACAGCGCAACAACCCAGAAGACAGAAATCTTCATACTCATCGCCCTGATGATGGAGGCAGTATGACCTCTGAAACGTTGGTTAACATCGACCAGACTACATAGCGCAACAACCCAGAAGACAGAAATCTTCATACTCTGATGACGGAGGCAGTATGACCTCTGAAACGTTGGTTAACATCGACCAGACTACAAAGCGCAACAACCCAGAAGACAGAAATCTTCATACTCATCGCTCTGATGATGGAGGCAGTATGACCTCTGAAACGTTGGTTAACATCGACCAGACTACACGGCGCAACAACCCAGAAGACAGAAATCTTCATACTCACCGTTGTGAGAACCTCAAATCTTACATCTTCCTTGATCCTTTATTAAACCTATAGATTGTTTTAATATGCCCATCAAGATTATTTAGAACTTCTTCAGTGATGTGGTTGACATAATTTTAAAACCTTGCATACCGTGCAGTGTAAAATATGTAAAATCATGCATACAAACAAAAAACTTAATTAACTTCTTTGTCACTAGTATTAGAACACTTACCAAATTATTAAAAAACACGAATGTCAAAGTAGCCTAAAGTTCAATAATACCATAAAGTATCGATGTAATTTAAAAAGAAAAGATGATAGATACAACAAAAGTGGTGTATATCAATTAAAATGCAGTTGCTGCGAGCAGCTCTCTATTGGCCAAACCGCTAGGGAATTTGAAACCAGATTTAAAGAGTGTGTTCATGTAATGAGATTCAACTTAACAAAATAGAAATACGCTCATCACATCCTTGACCACGGACATGAATACGGCCACACGGAAGACATCATGGACGTATTAAAAATACCCTCAAAAGGCAAAATGCTTGACATTTTAGAAAAGTCCAATGTATAATACTAGCAAAAAGCAAAACATAATAAATGAACAGAACACTAACGACGCCAATGTGTTATTTGACCTCGCAATAAACAGAAACCAAGTAAAATTTCATATGCAATAGATGATCACACTGGTTGGTCAGAATGATTTAAAACCCAGCACACTTTCTAAAAACTGACAGTATTACCCACGCAACATTGAAGTTCACAGGCACAAACAATGCAACCACGGCTCACCATACACCAACAACGGAAATCTCAACTAAGCAACTAAATTTAGATAATACACCAACACTTGTGCAATTAATAATGTCCAGTGTGGTATTACATAAAGTATTTATTCGTTTTGTGCGCTTTTCAGACAATTTCCAACATTTTGAATTATTCAAAATTTTGAAGAATTTGAAATTCTTTTTAAAAAGTTTACACACTGATAGTTACCGGAAACACTCTATGACGGAACCGGCGTCTGATGACGCGGTCTCCCCCTTTAACGGCCTCTGACGAGTCTTGAAGAGATAGTGTGGGGAGAAATTATAAAATATCAAAATTTTTCAAAAAATTCGAAAAATCGAAAAATGCAGGAAATTGTCTAAAACGCGCACAAAACCAAAAATTTTGAACTCCGAATTTTTGAATTTTTTTAATTTTGTGCACTTTTTAGACAATTTCCAGCATTTTTCGGTTATTTGAAAATTTTCAAAAATTTGAAGAAATTTTTCACATTCAACTCCAACCGTTTCGTTCCGCACCCGGTCTCATTCTTACGGACGTGGTGTCTGCCGCACACAGCCTCTGCAACATCCGGTCTCTGATGGGCCATCGATGCAATGCTCGGCTCCTGAAGACCGAGTGAGGCAGTGACAAAGTACAGCAGAGATCGGGTGAGACAGACTAACTTGCTGAGGCCGTGTGGCGGAGGCTGGGTCATGCAGACATCGATTGTGCCAGGAAACCAGTCACGCAGAAGTAGTGTGAGACAGACACCGAGGGCATCATAGACCGACTTTTGCAGAGAGAGTGTGGAGAAATTTTTTAAAAAATCCAAATTCTTCAAAATTTTCGAAAAATCAAGAAATGCAGGAAATTGTCTGAAACGCGCACAAAACCAAAAATTTTGAAAAAATTTGAAAAAAATTTGTAGTTCGAATTTTTGAATTGTTTTACATTTGTGAGCTTTTTATACAATTTCCAGCATTTTTCGATTTTTTGAAAATTTACAAAAATTTGAAGAATTTTTTCACATCTAACTACAAACGTTTCGTGCCGCAGCCAAATTCACAACTAACACTTTAAGCCTTCGTAAAACAGAAGCTGATAGAGAAATACTAAGACAGTAAATACACATAGTAACTTCAATAGTAATAATACTATAGGAAAAGCGCTCAGGTGTGCATAAGAAAGTTTTCCTGTATGTAGTACGTCCTAATCCTTGCCATATTCATTGATCGATTTGGTTCTGTTTTTACATTTTGTTATGTGGTATCTGTCGCATCGTTGATCACATAGTTTCGTGGTAGAGTTTCGTTTTACAGATCTTGTGGTGGTAGCCGTGAACTGCCGGGCTCTGTAATTGCGGGACGCAGTAGTTGGTTCGGTCCTGTCCATGCCCGGTCGTTCATCACGCTTGTGGTGTAGAAATCCAGCCATATATTCTCCCATTTCCACTTCCTCTCTTCAAGTAGTCGCGACGAGATTTCCATAGATGGCAGCAGTAGCCTGTAACGCAGATCTTCCATCAGGAACGTTTTCTTAGCTAGCTCGTAGGCCAGTCTTGATGGCGCGTATTTTGAAATTCCAAGAGTAATTTTCAGGAATCTTGCCTTGACGTTTTCCAGTGATTTTACGTCTTTCAGACTTAGGTTGGACCATGCGATTTCGATTCCATAGGTTAGCAGTGGGACAGTTTTAGCTTCGAATAGTCTTACAGCGGTTTCAAGGCTAAATTGTCTTAGATTTTTTATTTCTAGCTTCCCTTTGGTAGCTGCGATGGCTGTTTTTTTAATGTGGATCCGGTAGGACTTCATTGTAGTCTTCAGTGTTACTCCAATAGCCAGGCTTTCATTTCGTCCTTCTTTCATTAAGACGTCGGTGGGTTTTGTCTGTCTGAGTGTTGTGATACGAGGCGTTATCAATGACCAGAAAGGAGATTGAACGAACAGGTGGCATGTTGTTAACACAGCACTGACACAGACTGTACTGACCGACAGAAACTCCTTCCTTCCTTCATTGAGTGGTCCGCATACTGGGCACTCCGTACAAGGTCAGGGGCCATAATCGGTGGATCCAATTCTATTTGCATGGCACATCAGAATGGTTAGCAACCAGCAGCTTGACTTGGGTCCCATGGTCCTCTTTCCTTCACCTGGTATCACAAGGCAGCCAGCTCTCCCCTTCATGGCTACCTCCCAACACTGACTTTATGTACTTTTGGCAAGAATTTGGGCACGTCTAGTCCTACACATGCCATCGGTTCACATCCCCTTTTCAAGTTGTTTTACATTTTGAATGTCCTAACCTATGCAAACTGAAGTAGCGATAACTAGTCTCACTTCGATTACAACAGCTCTCATGAATACACTGCCAGAATGTCTGTGGATTCTATTATCAGACTTGAATTTGCTAATTTTATGGCTTTAAGCCACAACAGCTCGCATTTATGTCTCTATTAGCAATGCCCAGTGAAATTCAAAGCAATTACACGTAGCCCCCGATTCACGCCGGGGATGCGTTCCTCGACGAACCGGCATAAATTGAAACTCTTTTATAATTTAAACAAATGGGAAGTCAACGACATGCGTTCCCAGCACCCAAACATTCACGAGTAATATAATGGCATTACATTTCAAGCTCTGAAATAACGTAAATAAAATAATGGGAATTTAAAAAAATATATTTTATACACTTACAATCGGCAATTCGTTGGTCCCCACGATTGACTGCGATTATTTCATGTGACTGATGTGTACAGTCATCTCTGCTGTTATGCGACAGTTGCATTCATGTAAGACGCCGACCTATAGAAAATCGCGTAGTAAAAATAACCCCGGTACCTCCGCAGAGATTAAATTAGTCCTTTGAAAGTTTACAGTGCAGGGAATAAAATTGCATAAGAGTATGCAAAAGTTTATATTTCACAAACAGCGGTTGCCGATTCTTCAATCTCATTGGAGCAAATTCGCGTTAACGAGACTTACGTAATTGCAGAGATGACCGTATTTATAATTTTTATTCAAAATCAGCGATGTGAGAATTATGATTTAGTATAAGAATCAGTACGAGATACATTGTAAAACATTATAAATAATAGTAAAATATATTTTTCCACTTTTTGACTTGCTAGTTTTCAAAATCTGTGTTATTCTGAATCGGCGCAAATCGAGGCCTACCTCTATTTTCTACAATGCACCATTAAACAATCTTCAGTTACTTAAAATGAAAATCTTCATAATGTGGAAAACTTAATTACTTCCTTCCCCTGCGACATGCCAAACAATCTGGATAATTCTGTTCCTAATTTTAAAAACATAATAAATTAATAATTTTCCTATATTTGTATCTTCAAGTGGAATAATTTTTGTGGACCAGTTCTCCAAATCTGGCTGTTGTATATGAATTTTCAATAGCCCTGTTCCTAATTTCCAAAACTGAGAACTTGATAATTTTTCTGATATTATCTCTCGAAGAGGAACATTTTTGTACTTATCCCGTTATATATCATGCAAAATGTCTGGCACATCTGATCCGTCTTCATTCAACCCTTTACAGCCTAGAGGAAATTCAATATGCCACATCCTTTGGTATTCAATGACTGCATTTTTCCCACCGAGTATATTTGTGTACTTGTTATGATTCTCAGAACAAACAGCAAGCATTTCCGTAACAGCATCAACAGACTGATCCTGGCAATGGTGGAGTGCTGTGTTCTCTTTGAGGTAGGAGCTGATATCTGAATATTGTTACAACCACCTGGGGTCAAAGGGTTTATTAGACACAGAATATAAAATATGAAGATTTAATTAATGACATAAAATATAAATACTCCATAAAGGAAAATCCAAAAATAGTCACACGACAACGAGTCTGCGATAAACAATTTATGCGTATGATTTCAAAATTTTTCCTGTTAATTCCTCTCCAAAAGACATCAGTTATTCTTCTTCTTCTTCAGAGTTATGTGGACAGGTGACTTCCCTCATAACCTGGTTGCGTGAGGAAGCCGTTTGTCCAAAAGAAGAGCAGGAGAGTACATCTCTTTCCGAAGTCCCAGAGGTCTGGTGGGCTTGATATGCTGTTCTCAGAATCGCTGCTCCTTTTCACTCTAACTGGACCGGTACCAACGGCAGAACCCTGGAATCTTTGATACCAAGCATAAACATTGATTATAATACAATCATCATTCTACACCTATAAATATTTTTAATTTTATTCTAAAGGGTTTTGACGACGGTAGTTTATATCAAAAATTATTCTTTGTCAGGACGTTTTCCATCGTCTGTTGTTTAAAATCACGACGTTTCGGAGGCTGGTTCTGTGACAGAGACTATCTCTATCTAAGGGAACCAACAGAGTAGGTACCTCTCACCTGAAGACGTAGACAGAACCAGCCACCGAAACGTCGTGTTTTAAAGAACAGACGATGGAACAAATAATTTTATTTGTAATTTTGTTTCCCTACTCCTTGTTTATGAAGATCATTTTCTTAACGTTCTTCCATCTCCTCACGAACCTCAAACAGACACTCTCCTACTTTCTTCACCGTATCTTCATTCCTATTTTTTCTTTTTAATTTCAACGTTCCTACATGATCAATAAAGACTGCGTGTTCAGGCACCGAAAACTGCTTTTTAAGCACTTAACATAAGCGCACATGTACTTGAAAATATGCATTCATTTGTTAAAAATATAACAGCGATATCAAGCGACAGGTACACTGGAAAAACATGACGAACCAAATAAACACTAGCAATTTATGCAATTCTATTTTGCCAATGATGTAACTAAACATTATTTACTGATTCTTTATTGAAAACTACAAATTATATTGCAAGATACTTTTGAAAGACAAACTGCATAGAATGTTAAGTCAGGTCTAACAACCTATTTAATTTAATATCCCGTGGAAACCCACAGGAAACTTTCGATAAAGAAGCAAAATTAACGGGTACTTACCACTCTCCATTGCTGGGTTATTTTCATCAGGAAACATATTAGGTCCATGAAATGCACGGTTTCACCGATCTGCGTACCTTGGGACCGCTGCAGAATCATTCAGCTCTTCGGATTCTTCAATATCCAACTTCCTCGATAGATACGAATCTGTAAAATTTTATGAACGCTTGAAATTGTCTGTAGAATATCTCCTGATAAAAGTACATAACATTTATTCTTTAGCTACGATAATCAGATCAAGAAGGATGAGATTGGTGGGGCACGTAGCATGGCAGAGATAAAAAGCACATACAGGATTTAGTTCAGAAGCACTGATTGGACAAGACTGAAGACATGAAGAGGAGGATAATATTAAAATGAATTATGAAACACTGAAAGGAAGAGGAACCTGGATTGATACGGCTCACAACCGACACCACTTGTGGTCTCTCGTGATTCTTACGGTAACAATAGCAACTGAAATCCTTGACAAAATGATGGATAATTTTCAAAATCTGACATGTCTCATTCCCGATAGCCAAAGCCGTTGAAAACAACACACTAAAATTTCATCTTCTTTGGAAGCAAAACTCATTTTCTAACTCGGATGTAAGAACAAATTTTGGGAGCAATTGGTAAAGAGCGCTGAGCAGAATATCTACATTTCTAAAGAGATATGCAGTCAAATGGTAAATGAGAGGACTTCATACTGAGGAAGTTTATAGTATGCGCTCTTCAACTTAGTAAATACACGCAATAAAAGCATACGTACTCTCTTTGTGCAGTTTGTCGATCTCACGCCCCATCCATGAACACATTGCTTGTAACGTCTTAATCACATCTGTCTGGATAGAGATCGTGCCCTCATGCTTCTTCACAACCGATTTCTGAAATCTCAATTCGTTCTGCAGATCCATTTCTGAAACATTTTAAGACAAAGTAAAACAGTCTGCTAAATTCCTTGCATGACAGAATTTCAAGAAACCACGCGCTACAGCACACAGTCTACATAGCTAAAATTTAAACAAAGGATTTAAATAAAGTGAGCATCTTCTTTGAACACCGTTTGTCTACATTACTGGATCCCAAAAACTGTCGAAATCATTAGATGGCAAAAGACCAGTGCCTTTTCCAATTACGGTGGCCTGATGTCATACAATATATACGCCCTTTCATCACCGACACAAACAGTAGGGATGTGGTGGATGGAGCATGTAACAGGCTTCACAAATGAGAAATTCATAAAGAATTAACTTTGTAAGGAAAATGTCACTTTGACAGCCCGGGGATAAGAAGCCGAGTAATATTAAAAGGGATAATAAACACAGAGCGTCTTCAGAATATGAAAGTAAAACATCTTCTTCTTCTTCTTCTCTGAAAGCAGAACTTTATCTGTAACTAACTAAAGGGAGGCGAACAAATTTTGAACAAAATTCCAAGCAAAATATCTGCGCTTCTGAAGAGACATGCAGTTACATGGTAATTGACAAAATTTCATACTAAGAAGAGTCTGCACTATTCAACTTAAAACATAAATAGAATAAAAGCATGCATACCCTCTGTCTGCGGTTTGCTGTTCTCTCTCGCCCTCTCATTCTCCTGCATCTGGAAATGAAGTGCGTCCCCATTCTTCTTCGCAATAAATTTATGGTGTCTGAGTTCATTCCGCAGCTCTGTCACTGTAACATTTTGTGACTACATTAGATCATCTTCTTAGTCTTTTGTAGCTCGAGTTAAGATTATAACTACGGCTTCCAGGAATAAGTCTTGACAAATATCGAGAATGATCCCGCGTTACAGCTGACAATGGAACTACTTCTCTCAGGGTGGCAATGGCTATTTAAATATCTGCCAAAATCTTGGATAAGTTTTAAAATTTGACAAGATTCGTCCCCGAGAGCCATAGTTGTTCAAAATATGACAATAAAATCTGTTCTACTGTAGAGCAAAACTTCATCTTGAACCCACTAGTTAGAAAATTTTTTTTTAAGATAACTGCAACAAACTGCCAAGCAGAATATCTGCACTTCTGAAGAGACAAGTAGTTAATACGGTAATTGACAACATTTCATACCGCGGAAGTATATAATCTGTACTCTTCAACTTTGGACATAAACACAATAAAAATATACATACTCTCTGTCTGCAGTTTGCTGTTCTCTCTCGCCTGCTCTGACAACATTTCTCGTAATTTCTGATTCTCCTGCGTCTGAAATCGAAGTTCGTCTCCATTCTTCTTCGCAATAAATTTATTGCATCTCAATTTATTCCGCAGCTCAGTATCTGTAACATTTTATGACCACGTCAAATTGTGAAATTCCTCCTGTGAGGGTATTTCAGGAAATCAGAAATCAAGCATTACAGTTAAAAGCAAAATTTATACACAGCTATTTGAGTCCACTAGTGAATCATACGAATTTCTGAACCATTGTGTGGCAAACAAGCAGTGGCTTCTCCAATTACAGCGCGTGACATCATACTAAAAACATGTCTCCGAGAGAGACAAAAACAACTGGGATGATGTGTGTGTCGAGAAGGCAGCATGCATGAGCCAGATGCGAAATTCATTAAGAAAATTATATTGGAATAATGTATGGGAAATATCACTTTCATGGGCTGGTAATGACACTGTTCGCCGCCAGGGGCGATATGAGAGAAAATGGCCTTTTGTGTCTTGGATTTCCACATTCACCGGTCTGTTATTAGTGCGCAACGGCGTTTCTGAACCAAGTTTGCGGCAGATCGACCCAGTGGGCATACAATTCGTAAATGGTATTCCGAATTTAAGAAATGGGAGAGATGTAAGAGAAAGTCAACCGGCAGCTCGTCAGTAAGCGAGGAAACAGCGGAGCGGGTCCGTGAAAGTTTCACACGCAGCCCGCATAAATCCACCGTCAGAGGCAGCACAGAGCTTGGTATCCTGCAGAAGACCGTGTGGAAGATTCTGCGCAAACTTGGAGAGTTTCTCTTTCCATTGGTACCAACGTTGTGCATCTGAATTTCATTAAACGTGAGTAGCATGTCTTTCAAATCGGGAACATCATTTAGACTACACCCTGTACTTGGACCTAAAAGAGAGTCGATGATAGATGATGGGAGAAGCGCATAATGTAGAACACCGTACTATGCAGTCTTCTACAACAGGAATCAAATCAAGGGCAATGAAGCAGGTGAGGCAAGTAATACGCATTGGGAAATGAGAACATAAATAACTCTACGGCACACACAACTTTCAACGTGTGACAAGGTTCACCCCGGAAAGCTGAAGTCAACCTACGCTCTTCTTTGGAGGCAAAGAGCTTTGTCTCTAAGCGAGACAGAACCAATTCTCAACGTAACTGGAAGAGAGTACTGGGGAGAATATCAGGGCTTCTAAAGAGACACGCGCAAACACAGAAATTGACATAGAATTAAATCATACATACTGTCTGCATTCAGAGTCCAGATCTCTTTTCCCTGCCTAACGATCTTCTCTTCTGACCATCTTTTGTCCTCAATGTGAGTTTGGAGAGATTCTTCCAATTCCCTCACAATACAGCCACTCTTGTCATTGACTGGGCACACGTGAGCCGGTTTTGACTGGAAACAGAGAAAAAATGGGTCATTCTACAGACTAAGAATTCTCTGTAACATAATGAAGTCAATATTTAATCTGGAAAATCTGTTTCAACTTTGAACCATTACAGCAAACAAGAATTAAATTCAACACAGGAAACCAGGCCCAGGCGTCTAACCAGTAAGCTGACCATAACAAGGCGAGCTCATGACATCATCCACCAGTCACACGGGGCTGGAGCCAGTACCCTGAGGACAACGAACCGTTGGTCTTTTCATGTTTTAACCACTTGGCGCGGCTGATAACCCGAGAGGATTTTCAAGAATTAAAACACTGAAGGCCAGTCTGCCTCATGTCATTTGCTGCCACATTGATGGAGACAAGCAATCATCTAAGAAATGTCTGCGAATTTCTACCAGACTGCGCAGGGCAACAACACGGAAGACAGCCATATTCCTCCGCAGATGGTTAGACAGCAATCATTCAGGTGAAAGAAACTGTGTTGACTAGTTCAAATAAGAGAGAGTGTTGTATCAAGGAACTCGTATATTACGGCTCTACGACATTGCCATTTTGAAGGCATCTGAACCTTGCTACAATGTCACGTACACATTTGCCATGCAGAGACTTAAGAAGCAAATTTTCACTAACATTTATCTTACAAGTGCATGTAGGAAAATACGGTTGCTCAGAAAGAAACATCACTAATGTCTAATGGCCTTATGATTTATTTACGTCAGTGTTTAAATGTCACATCACATATTTGCTTTGTCTTCATACTTACTTGTTTGCAAAAATCTTTATAAACAAATGTGTTCCATTTTGTTATTTTGGTTATGTTTCCTTGCATGTTTGCATACTGATTAATTCATTGTCAGGATCAATGTTAAGATATCAGGTAAAAGAAACAGTTGGAATTCTGAACCCACACGGATGGTTAACAGAAGGAACTTCTGAATTTATACAATTTAAATGTGGTAAAATTGAGGAGTAAAATATACTCTATCTAGATCCATTAAACAAAAGATAAATTGTATTTTGTTTTGTTCTATTAACACAGCAGTGTATCTGAATTTTTCTTACACGAAGCTGCTTGTAATTTCCTTGTTTTCTTTACAAAGCAACAAGTGAGATTTGAGGTTATCATGGAGGTAAGTATGAATATGGCCGTCTTCAGGCTTGTTGCACAATTCAGTCTCATTTCCCTGATGATATGGAGAGCTAGCACCTCTGAAACATCGGCAAGCTTCTACTAAACAATGTATTCCAACAACGCACAAGACAATCACAAATAAAAAAACCTTTCTTAAAAACAATTTTGAATAGTACAAAAAATAATCTAATTACCGGAGGTCAGATTTCAAGTCAAACTATTTGTTCACTTACATCAGCTTCCCAAAATTAAGCCAAAATAATCTAAATACAAATTCCTTTAATTTGACAGTTCATCTTCTCTGCTCACAACTGAACGATAATGGATTCACACACACCACTCATCACATTAGAGATATAGGGCAGATTTTAGATTCTAACAGTAGCACGTATAAAGACAGAGTCCCCCCCCCCCCCCCCTTTGGAATGTTGTATCATGTACTCTGGTACAAACATACAGATGTTTCATGGGTGCTTACTTCCTGTACCATCACCTTAATGATGGAGACAAGCAAGCAACTCCAAAATATCAGTAAATTTATAACAGACTGCATGATACAACATGATGCCCAAAAGGCAAAACTGTTAACAACGAGATGCCATGTTCATGTTCTCTCTATTTACACTATGAACCACACACTGACACACAAAAATAACCATATATAATGATTGGTCTGGAAGAAATTTACCGACCTTTCTGGGATGCTTACTGCTTCAATCATACCACTGATAATGGAGACAGTGCGCAATTTTGAAACATGATGCCCAAAACACAGGCACCTTCACCAAAAAAAAATACTTTAAAAAGACAAACCGTTTACACCAACGCGTCATTCTGATTCACATCAGGAGTTTGACACTCATGCACGAAACTACGACCATCAATAATGGTTCTTCTTAAACTGAAACTGACACACTTCTCTAGGAATTACACATCCTCCTTAGTAAAACCATGCGGAAAAAACAACAAATAAACTATACAATTCAGCACACGTTACTTTATTTGCCTACTGACGCCATATTGGGAACTTCTGTGCAAAATGCAGAAAAGATTTGTCACAGATGAAAACAAGCATTCTTTTAAACGTTTTATATTACTCACAAAACATACGTGGTCGTGATTCTTTTAGATTTCGAAATTAAAGTTGTGAAGGATAACAGACGCTTTATTTTACGAATTACTTGTCTTTAAAATTGGGAGCCAGGAAACATTTCAAAGTATAAGATGGTAAAGTTGCGTCATATTGTGATATAATAAGTATATATTAAATCTTGTCCGTCTAATCACAATAATTCTTATTAAATATTACAATAATTAAGATTTAAAATATTTAAAATATTAAATGATGTTCTTTATCGAAATATTCGATTTACATTATATACACCTGAGGATGGTTCTTTTAGGAACTGAAACATGAAAAATGATGGTCTAATGTAAATCGAATATTTCGATAAAGAACATCATTTAATATTTTAAATGTTAATTATTGTAATATTTTAATATTTAATAAGAATTATTGTGATTAGACGGACAAGATTTAATATATATTTCAAAGTATGTTGTAGGCTATACATTGCATTTGTTGATTAGTACTTAATACAAAGTAATGGCCATGGAAGTGTGAAAGAAAACTTTAAAAAATCGTGTCCACATATATCAGTGAGAAGTATGTAATGTACGATAATTGCATTGCAATAACCACTAACTTCATTTGTGAGGAAGGTAAGTGGGATAAACGTGCATAATTATATCATATTGAAGAGAAACGTGTGTACATCGCCTGTGGACTACAGAGTTTACGATTATTATACTGCCAAATTAATTTTGAATGCAATTATACAAAACATAAAACAACTGCGTACTCTGTTACACAGCCTTTACTTTTTGGTGTCGTGTCGAAGTAGGCAAATACGAAATACGTTACCTCAATTAAGGGCGTTCCATACTTACTTTGTTCAGCGACTTTGATTTGTGACTTCCTTTGAAGTATTTTATTAAATTCTTCATCTTGCAGGGTTCGCGTTCACTGATTAACTTTTGTTTTATCTCACCACTTCGTTAGCTCTATACGGAAGGTTATGCGGCAAAGAAGTGAAACCAAGATCCGTCGCAGGCAGCAAGATTTGAATAACAAATTAAACAGGTTGCAGGAAAGATTTTCACTATATAAAGAATTATCTTGTTCTACAAGCTGCTCACACCAAAATACGTTTCACACTGAGAAGAGCCAACCAACCACTGAGTAGAGATGAGTGGGTGTGTCCTGTTATTTATACCTACATAACCTGTGACGCAACAGTCAGTAGAGGGAGTGCAATACGGTTCATTCAGGCGTGCATAAGAAATGAGAAATGAACCTTATGGCATGCCGGCCGAGATTGTTGCACGTGACCGTCGCAGATATGCTTTACAAATTCCAATCTTTCGCGCAGCTGTTAGTATTTTATATGAGCACCTGCGTTTCATATTTACACATTTTTTGTAGTTAAAGAAATACAAATTGAATTACTCCAAGTTATAATTTTTTGACATTCCATCATAAATGTAAGAAGTCAATTATTAATATTAAATATTTTCTGTGTAAAAGGAAATTAATTTAAAAGTAATGAAATTTTGCAGTTTAAATTGCACGTCGTGTTTTTTTATCCTTTTTTAATTTTAAGACGATTATTGAGGGGCCCGGGCGCTGTTGAACCCATCGCCCCTGCGACAGGGAAAATGTTTCCTTCCTTCGAATCCCGATTATTCATTTTGACCAATAAGAGAACGCAGGAAGGCAAGAACTCTGGAAGAAGTGTCCTGAGTTCGATTTCCTTCAAGGGCGGTTCCTTTGGCTCGGAAACTAAGCGAGACAGAAGAAGGGATCAGAGTTTTTTGCTTCGAAGAGGAGATTTCGGAAACGAAGGCCTCGACACCGAGTTCGAGACCCGACAAAGATGGTTTCTGTTGACGGGAAAGCACCCACGAGAAGAAATCGACCCCAAGGCAAAATTCTTTCGTTTCGGAGAGGAAATTACGGGGTCTAAGGTCACGGACACGAATACACAGTCCTCGGTTCGAGTCTCTCTTAGGATGTTGGTTTCTGCGGTCATTTTTACGGGCGTATTAAACGACGCACGTTTACTGATTAGGCCTTTAAGCTACCGGGTGTCTCCAAATTAATCTGCTGATTCTGTGTGGTTATAGTAGTTAATGATTTTTCATTTATTAAACGACGCATTTTCAGTAGGCGTAGCACACGAGCATTAAATCCATTGATAAATCCTAGCTTAATTCCGTATTACTGTCGACTAACACGGATGCCACCAGATGTCTCAAAAGTAAAGTGCTGTACAATTTGTAGGGTTACTCAAATATCGGAAACGTTTTTGTGGTAATATAATTTCACAGCGGTGAGTCTGAAGATTTCTGTCTTCTGGGTTGTTACGCTGTGTAGTCTGGTCGATGTTAACCAACGCTTCGGAGGTCATACTGCCTCCATCATCAGGACGAGATTTGAAGTTTTCACAGCGGCGAGTCTGAAGATTTCTGTCTTCTGGGTTGTTACGCTGTGTAGTCTGGTCGATGTTAACCAACGCTTCGGAGGTCATACTGCCTCCATCATCAGGGCGATATTTGAAGTTTTCACATCGGTGAGTCTGAAGATTTCTGTCTTCTGGGTTGTTGCGCTGTGTAGTCTGGTCGATGTTAACCAACGCTTCGGAGGTCATACTGCCTCCGTCATCAGGGCTATGAATAACATAGTTAACATCGACCAGACTACACAGCGTAAGAACCCAGAAGACAAAAATCTACAAAAGGTTCTCATGGAACAGGATTCTAGGAACCACAAGGAAGAGGAACTAGGGGCTGCAGAGGAAGAAGAGAGAGAAATATATGAGGAAACAGACGACCCTGAAGTGAGGTTTTTTTTTGCATTTAATCCATTTCCTTTTCAATCCTTTTTTCATTTTACATTATTAAATCCAAGATTTCAAATATTTTTTTCCTAATTCCACGGCACAGTTTTAATTCAAAAGTCAAGACTCATCTGGTCAAGAAATTCCTTGTCATCATTCATCACAAAGTTTCATCCCCATATGCACAAAAGTCCATGATTTTATTTAATCCTGAAGTAATTTATTCAAGTTCACGTCCTCATATCATTCTCCTCTAAGTTTATTTTAAAATAATCATCCTACTTACGCTTTACATCTCCCACGTATCATATCAACGTTTTGATTTCCTAATTTAAAGTTTACATGAATTTCTTCCTTGCCAGAAATGTGCTACATGTCTCCCCAATCACATCCTTCTTGATTACAGACCCTTGTAATATAAGATCACAAACTAAAAAGTGGATCTCTGCTTAATGTAAATTTCTCTGTTATTTCATCTTGAACACACCTTCCGCAGAATTGTGTTCTCAAACACCATCATTTTTCCTTTGGAATGAGATGTCAAGTTCGACATCCACGAAGACCAAAGAGAAGATAATAGTTTTATGTGACTAATGTGTACTTTTAAAGAGCATACAACCAAACTCACCTTTCTCTCTCTACTTTCTCTCCCTCTCCCACTCTCGCCCACTGGTGCACTCCCATACCTGCTCCCATTAGCTCGGGGCAGGCTACACCTTTCACTTCCCGGCCTATAAATCCAGCTCCTCACACCCTATTGGCATATTCATCGCCCTGATGACGGAGGCAGTATGACCTCTAAAACGTTGGTTAACATCGACCAGACTACACAGCGCAACAACCCAGAAGACAGAAATCTTCATACTCACCGCTGTGAGAACCTCAAGTCTTACAGAGCATATGAGAACAAAGAGGGTTGGAAAACTGACTGATAGCTTCTTCTTCATCTGAAGCTCTATAGTCCACTGTGAACTTTGGTTTCCTGTACAATTCTTCTCCAGGCCTGACGATCTTTAGCCACAGAGTGCCAGTTTTTTAATTCCCATAATTTTCAAATCTCCTTCTATTTCATCTTTACACCTTTTACGTGGCCTCTCTTCCCTCCTCCTTCCATATTGGTTATCATTATATTTTTTTTGGAAATTTTTAGCCTAAGTCATAGTCCAAAATTGATCATTATCTCGGGGCTTCCCAAAAACCAACAAAATACGACCGAGGTCCTATTCCATCATTCCATGCACTTGGTATTCAGGTGGCTGCTGCCTGCTTTAAGCACTCTAATTTGGCCCTGAGTGATAGCGGGCATGTTTAAAATTCAATCTGTCCTCAACTACATAAAGCGTAGATCCTCTCAATTAATAATTATTCAATTATTAATGCATGTAGAGCTTTTATGAAGGAGTCGGAGTCAGAGATTTTAGTACCAACTCCGCAGCCCTGCAGTCATCTACTTCAGTGGTTCCTAACCTTTTGTTATTTACAGACCAGGAAAGAAAAGTGGCAGTGTTTGAGGACCTTCTTTGTATTTTGCAGATAAATAATGGTCATAAAATGAAATTACAAGACGCATGCCAAAATATGTTTATTTTCAACCATGAGGGAAAGTATATTAATAAAGGCATTTAAATGAGCACTTTAAACTGGTAAATGTATTGCCAATGTTGGCATTAGTTTTCCCTAATCCCGGTAGAGACTAAAAGTGTTCCAAGTTATCACAAATCTCCCACACTGTCAGGTCAGTATATGCAAAATGGAATGAAAAGGAAGTCTTAACTGGCTTACCTAATACGACCTATGACCTTGTTTCCTTGAACAAAGCTTATCCAGGCAATGCTCAATGTTGCTTAACACGACACAAAGCGAAGCTCAAACAACCAGTCTGTTTCGCTGTTTTGGCTTCTAGCAACTTGATCTAAATTAGGCTTGCATCTGTTACGTTACTGTTATCAAATGGGAATTCTACTCATTCGTTACCATTCTTCAAGAAAGTAAACACTAAAATGCTCTGTAGGATTCGAGGTTTTCACGGCGGCGAGTCTGAAGATGGCTCTCCTCTGGGTTGTTTTGCCATGTAGTCTGATAGAAGTTTACCGACATTTCAGAGGTCGTTTCACTCATTTCCCTAATGATGAAGGCACCAAGAACCTCTGAAATGTCGGTAAACTTCTATCAGACTACATGGCAAAACAACCCAGAGGAGAGCCATCTTCACTAAAATTCTGTGTTAGAGACCACAATGCAATGCTGCTGCTATGTTCTTTGTCTCATGTGGACATAATACAGTTAGTGCGCCAGGTTGAGGTGCTATATATAGCCACTCATTACTCATATGTAAGGGTATCCAAAATGATTTGTCTAATTTTAACACTCTGTATTCACAGCTTGGAGGGATTATGGAAATGGAGGGATGTAGCAAAGTAGCTTCACAATCTGCGTCTGGAACATAGGTGTAAATGGGAATATCTTCTTTGCACACAAATTGCAATATATTTGGTTGGTAACATCCAGTTAACTCGTTAGCAGTCAATTTTCCATAATGTTGATGGATGGGATCACTGAACATATATTCTTTCCATACAACCAAACTCACCTTTCTCTCTCTACTTTCTCTCCCTCTCCCACTCTCGCCCACGTGCTACCATTGGTCCACTCCCATTGGCTCGGGGCAGGATACACCTTTCACTTCCCGGCCTATAAATCCAGCTCCTCACACCCTATTGGCATATTCATCGCCCTGATGACGGAGGCAGTATGACCTCTAAAACGTTGGTTAACATCGACCAGACTACACAGCGCAACAACCCAGAAGACAGATATCTTCATATATTCTTTATTAGAACTGATGTAAGCATAAGTAGAATCATGACTTTTTACAGGAAAAGGAAGAATTCTATAGAGGCGATATGTAGTAGGAGATGTCAAAGGGATTTCTAACACATATACCAAATATTGCTTGTAAGCGTAAGCATGAGGTGTAATAAGTTTTTGTAGTTCAGAAAAAGGAAAGTTAGGGTAGTCCAATCCATTTGGCAGCTTTAGTTTAGTCATCAAGCGTTTGATTTTTTCTGTTGTTATTAAATGTGGCTGTAAAGTACCTTGTTCAGCATGCACAAAGGCATCTATTGAAATTTCAAACGAGTGTTGACTTTCATCCACACCTCTCTGGACTAATCTGATTTGTACATTTATTAAGTTTACATTTTCAATTTCTTCTTGTAATTCTCCAAGTTTTTGAAAACTATAATTTGTTAGTTTCGTGAGACCATCTTTCAACACTTTTTCATTTTGATGTACTTTTTGGAGTGTTAAGTTAACTGAACTAATTGTTGATTTAATAACTATCATCTGTTCTTTGGAAATATGTAAAAATTCAGCTTGTTCCTTTTCTAATTGTGATATTCTTCAGCATCTGACTGTGTCAGAGTACCGAATAAAATTTTAGCTATGTCGCCCACAAAATTCAAAACTCCCCTTTCTACTCTAATTTTATTTGAATTGACTTTTCTTGAATTTGGCGTATTTATCAAATATTCACTAATTAAATTCTTTAAATTGTCGATATATCTAATTTTTGATTTCACGTATTGATCAAAAGCTCCACAATCTGTTAAATGATACCAATTTTTATTATGGACTTAAAACAAAATTCTGTAACTCTACGTTGATGGTCCTTGGTTTGTTTCCACAATTATCTGACTGGTTCTAGATTAATATAAGTAACTACTTTCCATCTCATAGGATAGAATAACAATGTACCTACTTCATCAAAATATATGCCTGTTTTAGACTGAATTTCTTGTACTTCCTGTGCTTGGAACTGTACCCAACACCATGTGCTGATCAATATCATTGACCACAATTTAAGTAGCTTCATTTTTTGCTACCTGTAACGGAAGAGAAATAAGGTTTTAACCTGTTGGTATGTACTTCGTGATGTTTTCTCTTTCCCAATTCTTGAATTATTACATTTGAACCAATGATTTTCTTTATTTCAAATGGACCTTTCCACAAAGGCTCCAATTTATGTCTGTTTTCTACTATTAACAATACTAAATCATTTTCTTCAAATCTTATGGCATTGGATTTCACTTTTTCTCTTTAAATTGAATTAATCTTTCCCTCGCTACTTTATGACAATTCTGCATTTTATTTTTAATATCTTGGACAATGTCATCATAATTATATAATGGTTGAGGTATTTGTTGTAAATTACCAGGTCAGTTGGCTTTTCTCCCAAATAATATTTCATAAGGTGTGTATTTGGTTACCGAATGAGGACTTGTATTGTAAGTAAAGCGTGCAAAAAATATCCAGTAATCCCAGTCTGAAGTCTTAGGATCACAAAAACATCTTAAAAACGTAACTAATGATTTATGGGTTCTTTCAAGTGCTCCATTACTTTCAGGGTGATATGAAGCCATATTTTCTCAATTCTCATTAATTTGCATAATCTTTTAAACATATCACTCATAAAATTTGAACCTTGATCCGTTACAATCGATGAAGGGATTCCATAAATTAAAATAACATGTGTCATGACTGCCGTTGTCAGTTCTACGGTTTGTGTATGTAGTGGAATGGCAATGACATTTTTGCTTAAATTATCTTGACATGTTAATAAGTATTTGTTTCCTTTTTCGGTTTGAGGCAAAGGGCCTACAATATCTAAATAAATTTTATCCCAAGGTGCTGTTTGTGTCAGTAATTTCTAAAGGCTGTTTTACTTTTGGACGGGTGTCTTTCTTTACTTGACAAATTTTACACTCTCTTATGAATTCTGTTACATCGTGTTCAAGTCCAGGCCATGATATATATAATTTTATTCCTTCAATTGTCTTCTGTATGCCTTGATGGCCTCCTACTGGACAACAGTGCATTTCATTTATAATTTTCTGTTTTCTTTCATCCGTTATTTCCTCACTGTGCGTAATTAAACATTCTACAGCAGGGGTGCAAACCCGCGGCCCGCGGGCCGCATGTGGCCCGCCTTGAACATTTTTCCGGCCCGCGAGATTCATCACACTTTTACAAAATATATTTATTTTATAATGGCCAAAGTAGTGAAAACCAATGTATTAAAAAAATACATTATTTGTGCATCCATATATTCAAAAATTATCTGTCGAAATTATGAGAAAAAATTAACTTTGATTTTAAAATAATATTTTACAATTTGAGAAATCTGGCACAAAAAGTTGTTAGCGCTTTTGGTTTAACTTACACCTGCGAATCGTTTTTTTTCGAAAATGAAATTGACCAAACACAAAACACGCTCAAACATAACGGACGCTAACCTGCAACACCAATTACGATGTGCAAATACCCAAATTGAGATCGATTTGCAAAAGCTAAGTGAAAGAGTGGAGAAACAAATATCGCACTAGTAAAATAAATATTTTTTAATGATTTCATTATTTTTATTTTATTCATATTTATATATTTTCTATATTTAATTTTTAGTGCTATATATTTCTTTACAATGTACGCTTAGTATCATTATTATTATATTATCTATGTTTACATGTAAGAATAATAGTACACACAATAATAATAACTCATTATGTTTCAATTTTTCACTCCAAAAAAATGTCTATAGTGTATCTAAATCTAATATGGGGATATATAATTTTATATGTGGCCCGCGGAGTTATGATGCATTTCCAAAGTGGCCCGAAAGATCATTTGGGTTGGCCACCCCTGTTCTACAGAGTACCTACTCAAACTGTCAGCATTACAGTTTCTTTTTCCAGCTCTATATTGAATCTCATAATCATATTCTTCTAACTGTAGCTTCCAACGTATCAAATGTAAACTAGGGTCCTTAACATTAAATATCCAAACCAAGCCACGGTGATCGGTGACTATTTGAAATTTTCTACCTAACAGGTAAGGTCTAAAACGTTTATATGCCCACACAATTGCTAATAATTCTTTCTCTACAGTGCTATAGTTGACTTCTGAACTGTTTAGTGTTCTACTAGCATAAGCTAATGGTTTACCCTGCCCCAATTTACCCTGACTTAAAATTGCACTTATAGCATAACCACTGGCGTCTGTGGTTAATATGAATGGTTTTGCAAAATCGGGATATTGTAATAAAGGAGTATGCGTTAATTTGTATTTTAACAGATCAAAACTTGCCTGTTCTGCTTCACTCCAGTGCCAGTCATGATCTTTCTTTAACAAGTCTGTTATCAATAAATTTCCTGTAATATCCTGCTAGCCCTTAAAATGACTTAATATCTTTTTGTTTTTGGAGTAGGGAAATCGCTAACAGCATTGATCTTTTTAGGATCTGGTTTTACGCTGTGAGCCGTTACTATACGTCCTAAGTAGTTAAGTTCAACTTTCAGAAATTCACATTTATCACGTTCAATCTTAATATTGTATTCCCTTAATTTCTCAATGTAAGCCACGGTGGTCTAGCGGTTAGAACGCTGGCCTTGTAATCCTGGGGTCTCGAGTTCGATTCCCGGCGGTTCCCGAATTTATAACTTGTGTTGGGCAAGGCCGTGGTCTAGGCAACACAGAGTTTTCCTCCGTGGCATCCCAACAATTACTCCATTCACACACAGAAGAAGGCAATGGCAAACCACTTCTGGATCATCTGCCAAGAACGTATATGAACAGGTCCCAGTCCGAGAAGAGAAAAGGATGGAAGGATCCTGTTCATACGGACCTGTCGTCAGACAGAACACTAAATAAAAAATAATAAAAATTTCTCAAATACTTCTCGTAATTTTACATGGTGTTCTTCCAGCGTATCATCCATATACACAAAACATCTATTTCCAATTGATTCTCTTAATACGGCATTCATCATTCTTTGAAATTTTGCTGGCGCTGATTTTAACCCGAATGGCGTACGTATTCAAAGTGACCATCAGGGGTGCTAAAATCTGTTTTGCATTGATCTTCTGGATCAATGGGTACTTGTAAGTATCCGCTAGCACAATCTAAGGCTAAAAAATATCTAGCTATTCCAATTTTATCAAGTATATCTTGGATATTAGGTAAAGGATAACTATCACCTATAGTTATTTCATTAAGTCTGCGAAAGTCTATGCAGATTCTGAATTTCCTTTTTCCGGAAGCATCTAAAATTCCATTCACTTTTACTAGTTGTAATTATACCATCATCTAACATTTGATTTACCTGAACTTTAATCTCTTGTTGGTGTGCTTCTGGGAGCCTATAATTCTTTAAGGTTTTTGCTCTACCTTTTGGAATGGAAGGAGTGGGGATAGAATGCCTTGCTGCTGTTGTAGTAGTTAGTTTATCACCAGGTAATATCAATATATTCTCGGCAAACTTTCCTAATATCTTCTGCTCCCTCATTCATGTGTTCTAACCTTAAATTCTCATTCAACAGATTCAACCTCGTAGTTGTAAACGATTGTTCACAATTATGTGTTTCTTTTAATCGTGTCGGTGGTTTTACTAATTTAGGTGTTCTGTTTATTATGAGTGTCTCATGTGTTGTGTTTACTAATAAACACGGGAAAGTTTGTTCACAACTCACTAAACTAGAAACACAAATAACACCAGGTTTCAAGATTTGATGTTCTATGTAACGTGTACCCTTTTCTAACAAAGTTTCACTATATGGAGGAACTGCCACTGTTCCTGTCATCATATAACCATTTAGTGAAAGCCAATCCTGACCTAAAATTAGATCTAAATTTCTAGGTAATTTATTCACTACAAAATAATCAAACTCGCTTGGTTCTAATGCGTTTTCAAACTTTATGGCCACCTTGCCTTGTATTTTCAGTTTACATCCTGTTATTCCTTGTACCTATAAATTATTCCTTTTTTATTTAAATGAAATTAAAGAATTTTCCTTAACCAATGATACTTGACAACCTGTATCTATAAGAGCTATACCAAGCCCTCCCTTCAGTTGTGGACATACTACATATATTTCATATGGTCCTAACTTATTTACAGAATTCACAAGGTTCCCAGAGGCGTCCCCGTTTACCAAAATTCCTGTTACTCGCAATATTTAATGATTCCTTGTCATTAACCATATCACAGCCTAAATTTTGGACTGTCCTCGGCTACACTGCCTAGTTTCATGACCCTGGCATTTGCATTTTGAGCACACTGTAGCCGATGCTACTTTTGCTTCTCGTTTAATTTGTGGTGGTCTACTTTCTTTCTTAATTGTTCCCGAATAATTTGGCCATCCATAATTTCCTGGTTGTCTATATTTTTGTGATCTAACTTCACTTTCTTCCTGAAGAGCAGTTTCAATTAACTGTGCAAGGGAATCATCTTCACTCCTAGCTTTTACAATGTATTTTACCTTATCGTCTTTAAGTCCTGCCACAATATTACCCTTTAAAAATTCCCCAATCAAACTAATTCCACCTTCAACAAAATTTGGATTTAATCTTTCAAGTATACATCTGGTTTCTCTTCTTAATTCAATATCCGTAGCATCAATACGAGAACCCCACTGTGCCACAGTTTCTGTTGGACCTTGTTTTGCTGTAAATAGCTGACTTGCATAAAATTCTAATGTTCTGCGTACAGAATAGTTCTCTTCTAAAATTGCATTAACTTCCTCCCATGTAGTACGTGCGGTTCTAGCCAGTAATCTATCCTTGGCCTCCCCTGTTATTTTAGACTCGATAAATTTTAATAAAAGTGGTTGCTTAGCCGGAGCTAATACTTCCCTAGCTGATTCTACTGCTTCGCAAAATTCTCGTAAATATTTCGGGTTTCCGTCAAAAGGTCTGGGAATTAATTTTATCGCCTGAGCCACAGAAACGAATTCGTGTTCATCGTCACTCCTATCATCGTCTGCCATAATGGATGTGAACTAACCTGGAAAGTTAGAAGAGTTGGGTAAATGAAGGCCCTGAAGTTCGGAGGTCCAGTGATGGCCACGTTAGCTCCCCTCAGGGTATATCTCCTTTCGCGTCAGGTGCTGCTATCGCCTGGTCACCTCGGGTTGTCCCTCGGGCTGCAACTCGGGTCGCTGATGATAGCCTCTCGCCCACGGACTTGGCTCCAGTAGTCTTCTCCAGGTACCTCGGCGCCTTAAGGATTCCTCTGGAGCGTTGACTCCTCAAAGTAGGCTTCTTCCTGCCTCGGCAAGAATAGAAGTCCCTCTAGCCTGGTCCAACTTGCCAAAATTCTGACCGTCGGTGATGTAGCTCCCTGTTATCCCACTGCTGCCAACATGTAATGTAGTTCTTCTGTTGTTGTAGTAGTAGTAGTAGTAGTAGAGTTTTTGATTGGTTTTCTTTTTGTTGGGACAACTGGATGGTAAGGTGAGGAATCTAAGTTCCTCACACAGGGTGCCAGGAGGTAGGTCAGTGACGTCCAGTACCCAAGTCCACGTAGAGTATATTTCAAATTCTACCAAATGACGGTACAGCAAGTAGCAGTGCTTGAATAATAATGATCCTCCGCCTCAGACCAGATAGTGGTTTATAAAGGATTGGCGGAAATAAGACAACTTCCAAACAGAGATGACTGTACACATCAATCATATGAAAGAATCGCAGTCAATCGCGGGGACCAACGAATTGCCGATTGTAAGGGTATAAAATATATTTTTTTAATTCCCTTTATTTTATTTACGTTATTTCAGAGCTTTAAATGCCATGCCATTATATTACTCGTGAATGTTTGGGTACTGGGAACGCATGTCGTTGACTTCCCATTGATTTACATTATAAAAGTGTTTCAATTTACGCCGGTTCGTCCAGGAACGCATCCCCGGCGTAAATTGCGGGCTACCTGTATTATTGCCGCGAGTAACACAGAATCTAGTAGTAGCTCCTTCCCTAAGAATCGCCCTCAAAAGGATGAATTCGTGTCTTTTATAGAAATCTAATGATCTTTATCCACTTATTCATTTAACATAACTATAATGGTTATAATGTCATTAATAATTGCTTTCATCCAGTGCAAGTAAGTACACACGTTTTTTAATTGGCAAGAATGTCCAAACTTAGTTGTTCAACTGCAGACTGCTATTTGCGGTCACACTGCTGCATAATATTAAACACGTTCTGTAAATTCCCCTAACACAAACATCTACCAGTCAGCAAACGCACTAAATCAATACAACATCGCACCATGTTAGATAAAACCGACTTCTGAGACACGACAAAGAGTATCTATGCTGAGACATAGTAGGAAACTTAACAAGCAGATATTACCCACGAGCAACTAGCTCTTACCGTACCGAATCATAATCTCGAATGCATGTGAATACTGCAGTCGTAAAAGTGGCTAGAAAATGTTCAAAATTCTTAAAATTTTAAAATCAGGAAATTGATAACATTTCGACGTTACGATATGTTATAGATGTTGTAAAGTTATAAATTTTTACATCTTTAAAAATTACAAATATTTTTTTAAGAAATCAAAGTTTTCAAAATGTAGGGGAATAAAGATTTCATTTATATAATTTCGTTAGGTTGTGTTTACATTATTTGGTTTGTACGAACGTCGGCAGCGTACACTTGGGAATGGTCCAGTCGGATCGATGATGTTTATTTATGGACAGACTAAGATTTGTACACGTCTGGTCGGCCAGAGATACTCAGGGTCGAAAACGTGTAGGCTGTTTTCGATAGTTTGACTCGCTTGGACAGCCTGCGATTGACAAGTTTGGTCATGTTTCGCAGGTTTAAACAGGCATGAACAGCGTTAAACAAGCTTTGACTTGTCTGAACAGTCCAAAGTTCAGATCGTCCGGATTACCTTTAACAAGCTCTGGAGAGGTCACCGGAACTTTTGACAGGTTTGGTCAGTTATGGACAAGCTCGAACAAGTCAAATTATCTGAGGTCAGTAACGCGCATGAAAATCCCTGCCTGATCAACATCACACTACGTTTGCCCCCACCTGTCGATTTTTAGCAAATTCACGTCTTTATTAAAGGGTGTAAAAATTTACAAAAGTGCTTTTGCACTAATCACACGTTATAACGTCATCAGAATTATAACACAAATGATTTACGTTAAAATGTATGTCCACCTGAAGCACTACTAAAGGAACTTACTCCACGGAGCTGAGTCCTTCCTGAGAAGCCAGCAGTCGGTCAGCTACTCAAAAATTTCCCAACACTTTATGAACCCAAAGGTTCATTACAGTCTTCTCAAGAGCCAACAAATGGTTCCTGTCCTGTGCTAGATTAATCCAGTTGAGACCACCCCATCCTATTTCTCCAAGATTCTTTTTTTCCCTTCTAACCTACTTCTACACCTTCCTAGTGGATTCTTTCATTCTGATTTGCCAACCAAAACCATATATGAATTTGTCCTCTCTCCCATGCAGGCTACATACCCTGCCCATCTCATCCTCCTTGACCTGATCATTCTCACTATAATTGGCAACGGGTATAACTTACGAACCTAATCATTAAGCAACTTTTTCCATCATGTTATTAGTTCAACCCTCTTGGGTGCATTCTCCACAGCACCTAGTTCTCAAAAACCCTCACTCTGCTTCCTTCTCTTAGCAGAAGAGACAAATTTTCACACCCATACAATACTCACACACACTATTGTGGAAGAAATTCTTTGAAAATTGACCATTACTCGGCTTGTCAAAGAATAAAGCCTACTTTCTTTATGGAACCCGAAGGCTCATCACCGTCTTCACAAAAACCTGCAACTGGACTCTATCCTGAGTTACGTGCATCCAGTTCGCTCCCTTGATTCCTTATCTTTGTAAGGTCCATCTTAATGTTATCCTCCCACCTATGCCTCCTAACCAATACCCTGTAAACACCCCTTCTCCTACCCACTCATGCTGCATGTCCCACCCACCTCCTCCATTCAATCACCCTAACAATATCAGGTCATGAGTACAAGCTGTGAAGCTCATTATTATGCAATTTTTCTCCATGATTCGTCTTCCTCCCTCACAGGTCCAAATATCCTCCTCAACACTGTTCCCAAAGACCCTCAATCTATGTTCCTTCTTCAAAGTAAAATACCAAGTTTCGCACCCATACAGCACAGCCGGCAAAATTCCACTTTTGTATATTTTAATCTTTAGTTTCCTTTTTATGAGACGGGAGGACAAAAGATTTCAGACTGAATGATAGCAATCATTCCCTCAATTTAATCTGCCCTTGATTTCGTCATGAATGTCATTTTGACTTGTTAGTGTCGTCCCCCAGGTACCTGAATTTTGTTGCATTATCGAACAGTTCATCAGCCATCTTTATATTGTGGTTCTGTCCTGAATTCTGATGCTGAGACATGATCACGTACTTTGTCTTTTCTGCATTTATTTCTAGACCAACAACCCTACTGACCTAAAGTCTTTCTGTCTTTGCTATTATTGTATTTATATCGTCCCCCAATAAATTAATATCATCAGCATAGACCAAGAGCTGATGTGTCCCATTCAATTCCTGTTAGAAAATATAATACGTGTTTTCTTGTTCTGGAAACTGACCCAAAGGTATCGTGGAATGCCAGTCAAGTAACAGCTTCTGGCCTCAAAGTACTGAGTCTGTCTTTCAATACCTCTAACATATCTCAGGGGCCCAAAAAACAAAAGCTACTGTTCACTGCAAAATGACATAAACAATGTACTGAATTTATAGTTTAGATGCGTCATGTTTGTGTTTAAAATTCAAATATATATTTATTATTCAAGTCTATACACAAACTTTTAAAATTGTTGATGTTAAAATTTAAAATTAATATTAATATTTTGCGCCATTCATCGTTATCTTGATGTTACAATATTGCGCTTTATACTACTACATGTTTCAGTGTCATAGCATCATCTTCAGGTTTTTTATCTTTAAAACTACTCTATATTTATTAATGCAAGCTTTTCATTGGTTTATTTGTTTTGTAGATTACTGTTGTGGGTGTTCCTTTGATCTTCTATTATTTTGCATATTATGTTAGTTGTTAATATTATTTATATGAACTCAAATGTTAATTAATTGTTTCACAGAATAATGAACAACTAACATAATATGCAAAATAATAAGAAGATCAAAGGAACACCCACAACAGTAATCTACAAAACAAATAAACCAATGAAAAGCTTGCATTAATAAATATAGAGTAGTTTTAAAGATAAAAAACCTGAAGATGATGCTATGACACTGAAACATGTAGTAGTATAAAGCGCAATATTGTAACATCAAGATAACGATGAATGGCGCAAAATATTAATATTAATTTTAAATTTTAACATCAACAATTTTAAAAGTTTGTGTATAGACTTGAATAATAAATATATATTTGAATGTACTGAATGTTTAGTAAAAAAAACTTTGCTCGCATGAGGACAAGTTACCTGGAAACACCACCCCTGTCGATTATGAATGAGGAAGGCCCCCGCAGAAAGTCCTCAAAGGTGAAGATCCCATATTTTAGTGGATGCTTTCTTTCCATACTATGGTTATTTAATAAGAGCATATTTTGCATGGATAGATATTAAATGAGCGTCGTACAGGGGACAAAGGCACTAACCGGCTTCCAGAACTCAGAGGATTCATGTGTCGAGTGTTACGGAAATGCCAGGGGCTGGGCATGTGGAGGCCTCTTGCTATGTCGCAAACAAAGGAGTGTGCAATCCATAATTTGTAAATGCACGCATCTTGTGAGTGGGTGGACTTAACAATCTCAATGCAATCAATTAGTAGAGATAATTTGGAGTGGAATACAAATTGCTGTCACGTTGGTAATGGTGTGTATTTTCACAAATTACAAATGACGTCATGCTGCTGATTTTTATTTTATATTACATGTAATTAACAAACACCTTCCCTTTGGGCCTTACCTGGTGTAAAAACTGGAAAAACATAACTGCATACTTTTAAAGCAATAAGAATGATACATATGAGCACTTCACAAGAAAATAGTTGTGATCTTCTGGAGACATTATCTTTCGGGACTCGAAGCATACACGGGAGAACGGGCATGGAAGGCTATAGGTGACATATTGCAAAGGCCATATTATCTGAGCAGGGTCGATCATATTCGGAAAATTAGGAGCAGAAAGCAAAGAACAGATATCGGGAAATATTCCTTTGTAAATAGGACCATCCAACTCTGGAACCGGCTACCTGCGGATGTTTTAGGGACTCTCTCCTGTAAACCAAGTACTTTTAGGAACAAGGTTAGAAAAGTGATAAATGAGGTGAAGTAAAGGGAATACAAGGGTGGGTGCAGTGAAGGGAGGTGAAGAGAAGGTCCTGATGAAATGTGAGTGCATCAGTTCATGACGTATGTAATTCATTACTGTTACTGTCCTATGTCTAGTTGGTATTAATTTTTAAGTTATCTACTTTAGGTTATCTGTTGTGTTTAAATACTTGTGCCTTATGGTTTTGTAATCTTACGAGTTGTTTTATTCCAAATGTGGTGTGTGTTGTCTTTTATTGTAGGACCACTGCCACCGGGCATAAACCCATTTGCTGACATTCAAATTCAAGGCAGTTTCCCAACCTCTTAGTGACTGACCCTTACCTCAGGGTTACACAGCAAACATATGCCATTTAAGAGTGCATGTTCTGCCATCTATCTGTCCATTCGGAGTCCACTGAGGCTGTAGATGGGGTGCTCCTGAAAGGTAGATGAAGCCGTGGCCCTGTCTTCAACTTGATGGGGCACCATCTTTGCAAGGAACTGATTTCGATATGTAATACTGAAAACTTTTATGAAAGACTGTTGAGGTATTTCAATTTTCATGTAGATCAGAATATTTTAATGCATACTTCATATGAACAGACTTCTGAGCATTTTAATTATATAGATATACATTTGTGGGTGTAGGCATACAGAATTTTTTTTTCCAATTTTACCTTGACTTCTTCAGATCTTCATTCAGTAAGACTAAATTATTACTCTCCCCTCAATCTGATAATTCAAGTGCCACTCTGACACAGCCCGCACAACTCACGAACGTCAGAGATCAAACCGTACCAAAGATGACAGATTTATTACACTATGAATAAATTCTGTGACTTGACAACAAACATTTGAATGATCAGAGTTTTTCTGGATTACTAAGTATTTTGGACTTAACCATCATCTGGTATTGAAAAGAACATAACATTTCAAAAACTAGATCTTTTATTACCCTCAGTTTTAGGGAAGAGGGGCAATGCGAGATCCCATTTTCAAAATGTATTTTTTAGAATACCAGATGATGCAAAAGTCCAAAAACTCAGTAATCCAGATATTAATACACCAACATCATAAACCCACCTAATGAGGTGACTTGTTTGTACTTCCCTGTATCATGTTAGAAAAGGGATTCAAACCCTCGTAAAAAAAAAGGGCTTTTCAGCTCGACCTCACAATAGGGTTTACTGATTTAACGTTATGCTACTTCAATAAACGGATAATCTGACTGTATAAAGGCAGTGGCGCACATTTAATAAAGGTTAATAAGCTACAATTAAATACTACTGGGTATAAAGTGAAATGCATACGAAGTCAGCTTTTAATTGTAAATTTTAAATGAAACTCATTTAATACAGAAAAATAAAATAGATTTATTTATAAAAATTATAAAACAATAGCGATGAGTTATAGCTCTCATTTTTCAAGGACTTAGCGACGTATCGGAAGATAATGAACAGAGACTATAACAATGTAATTAAAATGCATACTGTCGGTTTTACGTGTGAACGATATAATTTTGGTTTTATCTATGTTAAGTTCCATATTCCACTCATGTACGGAATCGATATCTGCTTGAAGAGCTCTGCAGTCATCCACAGATTTAATATCACAATATAGTTTCAAGTCTGTGGGAATCTGAGCTGCCTCCAGGCCTAGGAGCCGCACTGGCCGTAGGCACAGCATCTGACTCCATTGACCTGACAGGCGCGCTCGAGGAGTAAACCTGCTCAGAAGTAAGTCTGCCGCAAAAAGGAGCAATAAGGCACCCATTTGGCCACACACCAGTATTATTAATTAATGGAAACTCATCTTCGTTGACAGAAACATGAAAGGAAGAATAACTGCTAAATTTTTTTTAGCCTGGTGCACAACAAATTCTTAAGGTGTAATTGCTCCTTTAATGAAGTCTCAATATCTGAAGTTGTGACCTCAGGACTAAACCGTGAAACGAACAGGGCCATAGACCTCTCTTTCTTAGAGAGTTTTGGACCCCAATTAAGGGCTGTCTACGTTGCTTTGTAGTGTTGACCACCCGGGTACCGGGGTTGGGCTTCCTTTTACGGTTCACCATTATAAAGCCCTCGGTGTCCACCTGCGTTGGAGTCTCCGTAGATTGTAAATCCGTGAGCGTGAAGTCCTTGTAGGACTTAACGCCCACGTCAGCAGCACAGGCCGAAGTAGAGTTGTCGGATGGTACAGGAACTTTGCGCGACAGAGTGGTTGAAGATCCCTGGCTTGATGAATTACTTTCCGCAACGTGTAAAGGAGCACAGGCAGTACTGCTCCTTCAAATATTCATTATCTTTGCGGAGCTGCTGCACATCCTCAGAAAGTTTGAGGACCAACTGCACCAAGTTTTCTACAAGATTGTGAGTGCTAGCTCCATTGAGTTTCACCATCTCCAGCTTACCAGCGAGAGAGTCGTAATCCCCGTCTGGCAGGATCGGTTCCTTTACAGGAGACACTACCTTCTTAGCAAGCTCCGAGGCAGAGGCAGAACGCGAGTTCATTGGCGGCGTGTTTACACCACTAACGCCTCGAAGTGCCTTTACACACTTTGCGCACTTGTAGGTGGAAACACCATCAGACAAAAGGAATGAATACTCCACCTCACTCATTTTCAAGCAAGTGACATGAAAACGCGAAGCACACGGCCCACAACATCTAATATGTTTCTGCTTTCCGTAGAAAGCCTTCTTGCACATCTCACAAGTATCCCTGCTAGCCGTCATTGCGCCGGAAGGCTGCAGGTAGCAGATTCCTTTACAACTGCACCACGTTTTAAACACACAGCACGGAGCACTAGCAAGACACGTCCACTCACTACGAAGGCTACAGTAAATATAACCTCAGACTTCCGAGAACCACAACTGCACGAGTCTGTATTACAAGAAGCAATGCATGAACTTTGTAAAAGACCAGACTTCCTGAAATTCTAGAAACTGCTGTTAGTGTAGCTGATGCCTTATTTTGCACCTTTAGATTCATTTAATTTTCAATCTTCCAGTGCCAACTGTGCCACGAAAAGACAGAAAAGTACGACCTGATTTATTTTCCATGCACCGCTAAGAATTTCTTTGAAAACTAACTTAGCTGTTATGAGAAACACTTGCACATTTAATACCCTTCTATGTAAAGAATGTAAGCTGAAGGTGCGGTACAAATGTGCATGTGACGTTTATACACCGAAACTGAAGAAACTTCACATGGACAAAGGTCTGGGAAGGCTCCTTTTAAAGATACAGTCCTAATTTCTTTCAGAAATTTACAACACAGTATCACTTTCTCCTTGAACTTGGATTGTAAATTTCATAGCAAACATTCAAAATGTCCTCCATTAACTCTCGGCCTTCTTACTCTCATCATTTGTGTCAATAATAAGAAGCAAGTCCATTATTACTTGAAGTAAATAAAAAAACAGCTATCTCCATTAATACTCACCTCAAATTGATCTGATTTTCAACACCACGACAGCTACACTTTTTACCGCCAAACTTCGTAAAGTCGCCGCCGTATACCATTAATGAAACTAATTCATCTGCCAGGGTCGAGATGTAGAAGTCTGACATTATACTAAACGTGTATCGCTGGAAGTTCATCCATTGTGCCTTGGCGCTGCACCCATCTTGTATCGCCATCGCCTCATGCTGCTACAAGCGCAGACGGTAAGGAACACAGGTGAGATTTTACGACTCAAAGAGTTCTTGAAAGAAGCTGGGAGCTGTAAAATAAATTCCTTAATTATGCAAAGGCAAGGTGTAAGCACCTTTCTAAGACAGGGCACAAACTAATTAGTGTAATGAATTAATAGTGAACTACATTTAAAGAAGCCACTAATCATGAGTTGTTAGTAATCTGCGATGTATTCAGAAAATTTCAGGTTCAAATATTGGCCTCGAGACTGGCTACTCTGACTGAGAAACTGTCAGGGAAATGTTGGGATAGTGAATTAGAAATGGTGCATTAAATTAGGCAATGTTGTTCATAAACCTTACTGACCATGCGTCACGGCTTTACGCACATTCCACCTCGCCATGCGTCATGCTAACATGTTGATAAGACATGAACCTCAGAGTTGAGTTGAAGTTCGGCAGGTGACCCTGTACTATGGGGGGGGGGGGGGGGGGGGGGGGAATTTAAGTCTCCTGTTTTCTGTTTAATTTTGATACAAATCCCCTTTAAACATTTTCTCAAATGAAGACAGAAAATTATTGTTGCACAGACAAACCTTAATGGGATTTGACTGTAAATTAAAAACACATTCACGAATACGTTTACTTATTTCTGAAATGACAGGAAAGAAATTAAGCTAACAATAGAGCAGCTCACTCTGAATAAGAAATGTATCGGTGACAAATGTTTACCTGCATGAATTCTGCTAGAGGTTTCACGTAACCACATTTTAATTAGCCTGACTAGCTTTCTGGCCACAAAAAAACTCAAACAAAATACTGTAAGTAACTTCTCTTACAACTCAGTCATAGGTTTTCTTTAATTCTGTAAATAGCTGAGGTAATTCTTCAGTTAAATACGAAAATAAGAGGCCCTAAGATTTGAAACAGCAACTCATTAAAGCCCTATGACAAGATCACCAGTTTTTCCTGTCCAAAAATTAATTGTAAACCGATGCTTCATTGCTGTGCCCTCTAGAAAGGCACTTGTGACAAGATGATTATAGGAGCTTCATCTAGGCTTGGTTTTAAGAGCAGAACACAGTCCTTGTATATAATATACGTAATTTAGAATCGCCCGTGTATTATGTATTGCAGAAGCTGTCAGACAATTAATCTGCATTTCTTCTTTATATTATTGCATCATAATGCATCATTAATTTTACTGCCTGGCATGAGTTGTGTCCGGCCTATGAGAAATTTGGGATCACTACATTCTTTTTCACCCACTATGAAGACGTACTTCGGGCTCCCAAGAACGAGGCAATTGCAAAAGTGATTTTCGAGATGGAGAAGCAGTTTAAACTGTAAGCTACTAGAGAATGTACAGAAAGTAGTTTCAACAAAACTATATTAATTTAATTATGATATAATAACAGAAACATTACAGCAAAATGACACAATTTTCAATGGTCTTACTATCAGTATATCGGTCATAGTTTTCACACCCCTTTAGTACCTAAAGACCAGGTGGTCTCACTTGTTCTTGAGTGCCAGCTGCAGTTTCTTTGTAATTATTCAACCCTCCTACTGTCTGTCAAGAGTCAACACTTTGCTACTTACGATCGCCACGACTCTTGCCCCATTTGACAATCCTTCATACGATGATATATCAGGAATAATTCCTTTTACCTTCTCATTTTGTTTTTAGGGTTTCCACCCAATTACCATTTTATTAATTAGAATGGGAAAAAAAGCCACAGAAAATAAAACAAGTTCCCAAGACCACAGTAATTTGCCAACAGTTTGAAGTGGACGGAAAATTGTAGAGCAGCTGTTTCTGAATGTTAAACGTCTTACTCTGAAGAACGGTGTTCTAAATGTGTTGTTTTTCCTACTTTTATTTAGTGATGTCACATAACTGTCTTTAATGATGTACACTATTGTGACAGTCAAGAGATGACACCCGCAGATACAAAAATGTATTCCATAAGAATATATGTTGGCAGAACCTAAAAATGATATAAATGGCCAAATATGTAACCATTCATCAAATAAATAGTTTATATTCTTGTGTATGTGTCAATGCATGAGCCGGGATAGCTCAGTCAGTATAGTGACTAGCTATGGGCTGGACGACTGGGGTTCGATCCCCGACGGGGGCAGAGGATTTTTCCTCTAGCCTCTGTGTCCAGACCGACTCTGGGGCCCACCCAGCCTCCTCTACAATGGGTACCGGGGTCCTTTCCTGGGGGTAGAGCCGGCCGGGGCGTGATGCTGACCACTCACCCCATCTAGTGCCGAGGTCAAGGAAGAGAGGAGCTATACCTCCACTCACCCCAAACGCCTACATGGCGTATAGTGGGACAAACTTTACTTTACTTACTATGTGTCAATGCTGAATAATAAAATGTCATTTATTGCGTGAGATTAAATAAACTGAATTCTATGAGTTATAATACGTATATCCTGAAACGACACAACTTCTGATAAATTAAAGGAGCCGAAATTTTATCTATCACTTGCTGAACTTCAACACTGCTCAGCGGTTTCTCTTCAGTACGACCCATTAGGCATCACAGCATGCAAATCCAATAACAAAAGTCACAAATTAGGAAGCAAATTAAAATTAAATGGAACTTACATAATATGGTGTTTATAACATAAAAATTATGTTTTAGTAAGGCATGTAGATGAGAATGCATCTTCATTTTAAAACATGAACTAAACCCATACAAGTCTCGGGTTCGATTCCCGGCGGTGCCCGAATTTATAACTTGTGTTGGGCAAGGCCGTGGTCTAGGCAACACGGAGTTTTCCTCCGGGGGCTTCCCCGGTTTCTCCGTGGCATCCCAACAATTACTCCATTCACACACAGAAGAAGGCAATGGCAAACCACTTCTGGATCATCTGCCAAGAACGTATATGAACAGGTCCCAGTCCGAGAAAAGGATGGAAGGATCCTGTTCATATGGACCTGTCGTCAGACAGAACACTAAATAATAATAAGATGAGGTGGTCTAGCGGTTAGAACGCTGGCCTTGTAATCCTGGGCTCTCGGGTTCGATTCCCGGCGGTGCCCGAATTTATAACTTGTGTTGGGCAAGGCCGTGGTCTAGGCAACACGGAGTTTTCCTCCGTGGCATCCCAACAATTACTCCATTCACACACAGAAGAAGGCAATGGCAAACCACTTCTGGATCATCTGCCAAGAACGTATATGAACAGGTCCCAGTCCGAGAAAAGGATGGAAGGATCCTGTTCATATGGACCTGTCGTCAGACAGAACACTAATAATAATAATAATAATAAAACCAATTTATTAAGTTATGTTTCACTTATCATCACTACATGGCACTTCTTCTGGTTGCAGAGGGAAAAGATCTTCAGATAAAGAGGGCAGCTGGAAATTGGGTGGGATGCTACCAACTCCTCACCACAAAAGGACTAGCAAATTAAGAAAATTTATGCAGGGATGATTTTTTAACTAGACGAATGAGCTGTCAGCTTCTCAAAGACTGATCCATGCATTACAAAGTTTTGTGCACATCTTCATTTGTATTTCTGAATAGGTTTCCTTCACAGAACTCTTTGTGTATTCAGAATGCGACAAAATTAATCAAGCATCTGAAACGTATCCTACTGGAAAACTGACCACAAAGTCCCTCTGTGTATTCATGACGCCTCTTGTCTTCAACTCACGGCTAAGTGATCTCTCTGTCCCCCTCTTTCCACATTCCCAAATCTGGCATTCCTGATCTGCACCATAAATAATTTAAATAGTCATGGGATCTGCCAACATAATAAAGCATGTATGTGAAGTGAATATTTCTCTCATCTATTGTGTATTCAGAAAAAGAACATTCCCTGACCTCATTCTTGTTGCCACACGTTGGCTTGTGACAAAAATGAAACCTTGTTCAATCCAAAATGTTCTTCAATGGAACTGACCTCCTCACCCTCAAAATCTAGTGGGTGTGGCATCACCAGTTGTCTTCTTGACACTTCATCCCAGTTTACGCCCTGCAGGATGATGCATAAATGTTAGTGGCACGTACCAGAAATTTGACTCTAAAGTAAAGTGCGACAAGGCACTAGAGAGAACACCTAGATTAAAAAGACCCTTCAATTTTGCTTGGCTACTAATTTTGGTGTGTACCTTAATTTAATAAACACTACCACATTTACTGGAAGGGATGTTTGACTCATAATCATATCTTCAAGGTTAGAGTTCAATTCACCTGCTGCCCCCAAGGTCATTTCTCAAAGGTCCATCTTAATGCTATGCTCCGCTTTCTTTATTTCCAAAGCTGGCGCTTTACAAGAGATTTTCCCACCAATATTCTGTGGAATTTCTTCCCTCCCTACATGTCCCACCGACTGTAACTGAGATATCCTTACCTGACACTACAATCGCTGGGATGTATGAACCAGAAAATATCTCATTACATAATATTTAATCTAGCCCACTGCATTATCCTTTTCAGTTTTCGGTATTACCCATTTATTAAAATACCTGTACCTGATATTCTTTCTTGAAAGTAAGGCACATGTTTAAATATCTTACATATTTAATGTTTTAACTTTTAAGTGGGGTTATGTTCTTGTTGTCGTCTTCCTACGACTTTCATGTATTCTTGAAAAGTAAACTCTGTATTGTCAAAATGGAGAAAAGCTTCTGACTTAATGAAAGTACAAGTTCCTCTGAAAAATCGCTGATAAACTGAAATCAAAGCCTATTAAAAGGTTTACATTTGCAACGATCAAATCCTAATGCTGCCAAAAAGTTGTGGTGCATTAGTCAATCATATAATGGAGCTGTACCACAATTCCCCCAACACATAATCGTGACGTGGTGGTTAATTAAACATCAGGGATAAATTTACCTTCCCCTTACCAGTTTTAAAATGCTGAGTCATGGCATAACTTTACACACAATCCCTTCCACAGCCAGCAATATCTGATTCATAAATTTCTCAAAAACGGGTAGTTGTAAAAGATACTGTTGTACAACCTACAAGACGCTTCACACATTTAAATTATTTCTGCAACTCTTATATAATAAATATTTTTAAATATGTTAAATGTATTGCCTGAATTCAAAACTCAAGGCCAAACACAGATGATTATGTGCACACACGTCTGCTGTTAATTTAATACATGAAAATCCATTCTGTTTAAGCCTCAATCTAAGCCCATCAGAAAATAAGCACGAAAACACTGGATCTGAGTTCACACTCACATTCATTCATCTTTCCGTCCATAAGATGCACACACCGACATATATTCCAACATGTCCGAAAACGCACAGAATATTCCTGTGCGGTGCGTTTATTAACTGTGACATTTCCTCAAGAGTTTTCTGCATGCTTTAGATTAATAATCTGTGATTTAATGTTTACCAATTGTTTTTCCTACACCACAAAAAAGACTTAGTTCCTATTTTCCTCAACAGATGGCTCCTATAGGACAACAACAAAAACTGTTTTGAACACATTAAAAACGTTGAACCCACAAGTTGACCTCATGACATCCTAACGATATTTGCTTGTAGTTTTCGCTGTAATTTTTTTGCTAAGCAATTTTGTTTTTATTTGAAGTTTATATAGTGCTAATTATACTTTTTCGTAATTTTCTTTAGTTTATTATATACGTATGGTGGTGTTTTTTTGTAGATTTTTCACCTAGGCAATGGCTGGGCCAAGTTCAGTGATGGATGAGGCCGATATTTTTTATTATTTAGATACCACAGACAGTGACTTTGTTCCTGAAAGTGACTCTGATTACACTGAAAGTAGTGACGACAGTGCTCCAGAAGCAACCGCCCGACCTGCTCACACCATGTCCGACAGTGAAGAGGACGACATGAATGGTGACGACTACAGGGAGATTCTGTCACCCGAGCAACCTCTTTCCCTCCCTTTCCAATTTCAAGAATTACCTGGACCCAAACACATGCCCCCTCCCAACTCTCCTCCCATATCTTATTTTCTTTTGTTTTTCACTGATTTTATTCTTTCTCTCATGGTGACAGAATCAAATCGGTATGCCCAGCAGTTTATAACGAGTAAGGGAGGAAATGTTTCTACTCATCTGAAGAATTGGAACAGGATAACAACGCCAGAAATGAAAGGATTTCTGGCATGTATTCTCAACATGGGAATTGTAAAGAAACCCACCATTGCGTCATACTGGTCTATTCTGCCTTCCCAAGCCACCCCCTGGTTTGGGAAAATGTTCTCAAAACATCGGTTCTCCCAGTTACTGCGATTCTTTCACCTGGTGAACAACGAGGGATTGGCGGTCCCTGGAGAAACAGGATATGATCCCTGCGCAAAGTACCAGCCCCTAGTAGACCATGCCAACAGGGTATTCCAGCACCATTATACACCACATCAGCAACTTTGTGTTGATGAGAGTCTCATGCAATACCAGCCCTACAAGCCCCACCACCCATTGGGGATAAAGTTCTGGATGATATGCGACTCTGTTTCCAAATACTGTCTGGGTTTTTATACATACGGAGGTGCCAGATCCCAAGACGACAGAGACAGTATCCAGAAAAATGGTTTGGGGTACACTGTTGTGAAGAAGCTCCTGGGGATTGGTGGTTACCTCAACAAAGGTTACCTTGTCTTTGTTGACAAATTTTTTATGTCTGTGCCACTTGTCCATCATCTGTATCAGCTCGGCACATATGTGACTGGAACCATAAAGAGGAACAGGAAATTTTTGCCCCAACAGTTTAAAAACAAATTTTCAGTCGGTCAGAAAATGTACTTCAGATCTGGTCGAATTCTCGCTTGCGCTTTCCGGGAAAAGAAATGCCAAAGACATCCGGCTATTCTTCTCTCCAGCCACGCAACAGTTCAAGAACAGGAAGTTACACTAACAGGCAATGGTGGCAATAGAAAAACAACAAAACCTGAAATAATAACGACCTACAACAAATTCATGGGTGGGATTGACACCTCCGACATGGTGTTGTACACCTACGTCGACGAAAGGCGAACCATCAAATATTGGAAGAAGGTAGCTTTCAACATCATTGCCAGGATGGTGCTGAACAGCTACATTCTTTACAAGGAGAACTACAGGGGGCCTGACAAAGTAAGATCAAGACGGAGCTACACAGTGGCCATCATTGAGACCTTGGGAGAGGATTGGATGACGTTGAAGGGTGGCACTGTGGACGATCCGAGAGGACCGCCGGGAATAAGAAAACTACCGGAGAAAAAGGAATACCGGTGTGTTGTGTGCAGCACCAAGGAAATGAGGAGGAGATCGAGAACGGTGTGCAAGAGGTGCAACAGGGGGCTGCATGGAGAGTGTTTTCCGAAGCACAGGTGCTGACTCCGAAAGGTACGTGTACATTGTTTTACATAAATTGATGTTTTTCAGGATCCGATAACAATATAGACACCAAACATATATCAAATTATGCAGCAATAAATGTTGTTTCTTGCAGGATGAACTTTGAAGAAGGGAAACAAAAAAACAATTTATGTTTTTACCTCCTAAAAATAATTTTATTTTTATTTTATGTTTCACTTTTTCAGAATTTTCTGTAAGTTAAGAGAACATTAGAATTTATGTGATATTCTTGTTCAAATCAAAATTATTTATTGTATAAATCTGATTTGTGTGTGTGTGTGTAAAATTCTATTTTTGTGAATTTTTACTTTTTCAGCTGTAAATGCATGAAAATTGGCCTGAGTGTTTTAGACCAGAACAGTGGAAATAGGCTGAGAGCGAGAGGGTTAAAGAAATTGGTTACTTTTAACGGCGAATTCGAAATACTCGTGTAATATTAATTTGGTAAACATCGACAAAACCCACTCTTCTTTAAGTGACTGTGACGTCATGCTAGTCATTGTTTCCTTCGGTACAGATATCAAAGCGAACCAAATGTTCAGATATGGTTGATGTGTTTGCAAGCTCTGAGTATTTGATCCACATTTTTAAACAAAGTCTAAACCTTTTGCCATCCTGACAATCCATAACCAGTGTATAAGATCCAGAATGTCACACTGTACAACTGTAAGTAAAATCAGTATCACCCTCAGCTGGGTTAACTATTATTTTCAACTTTTGTGCTGGTCCTCATAACGCTGTCTGAAAGGGACTAAGAGATCTGTGCGAACCCCTAAAATTTTACATTATTGCATTCTTCGAGAAATTTCTGCGTAGAACACGAAATAACATGTAAACTATTGCGGGATATCTGCAGCAGCTTCTGAGAAATGTCACTTGTACTATTGAATAGATATACATCCATCAGTCCATTATGCAGTACCTAGATATATTTATGTTATATAATAATGTGCTGTGAATTAAGAGTTGGAAATTTGACAGTTTTTTTGAACTGCTGCTCTACAAACGCAATTATTAAAAAGTAATTAAAAGTCACAGCCTGAGTGGTAAATATAAACTTTTAGCTAAATCTTCAAATTTACTTTGTTAGTACCTACATCAGTAACAAACCGAAACATAACATCTGACTCGATACAGGGCTGGCATAATGGTATTTGGAGCCTGTAGTACAGCATCCCTATGTGTGTTCTGTTGATTCTTGGTTCTTGACATCAAGCAAAAATGGCGACAGCCAAGTCTGCAACTAAACTGACGCGTAAAAGTAACAGGCAATTACAAATGTGAATTAATCAGCAATCATGACTGTCTTCCTGTTCATAAATCTCATATTTTCTTTCCAGTACGAAAAAAGTTCCCCGAAATTTGATGTTCCAAAAATTCCAGCAACACTTTCTAAAGCGAGGAATCACATTCGTGAAATTACAGGATTGAAGTTTTGATCTCTCTGACTCAATATTCAGAGTTCTGCACCATTTACCACAAAACTTTAAATTTTTAATTTGATTAATGCAGACATTATATATACACAAAATGTATAGATGAAGGGGCATTGAGAATGCCAAAGGTGCAAAGAATGACTGTGGAAATTCTGCGTAAACCTTATCAAATCCTTTTTGTAAGATGTGGCATACATGCATCTGCCCCTCCTCCAGAAACGTTCAAATCAGTGGACAGATTTTCATCAAAATTTTTATGAATATATGCCACTACAGGCAAAATACAGTGTTGATGCAGGCTTCTGATGTGGGTTGCAATATTTAGTGCCACTGAATCTCTAAAGTCCTGAAAATCATTATCATTAGATCTGTCAGCTGAAAGCAAGTTGTGTGAAGTGGAAATTCTTAACACGGGAACTGCGTTAAATGTACATTTGGCTTCCAGTTTGATCGTGATAACTGAAGATTTGTTGAAGCAGGGAATCTGAAATTTTGTATAGAGCAGAACATAGATACAAATTTTGCATGAAGTATTGATACATTACACATATTTCACTGTTATGAGTTTATATCTGATACATCTAGGCAACACGGAGTTTTCCTCCGTGGCATCCCAACAATTACTCCATTCACACGCAGAAGAAGGCAATGGCAAACCACTTCTGGATCATCTGCCAAGAACGTATATGAACAGGTCCCAGTCCGAGAAAAGGATGGAAGGATCCTGTTCATATGGACCTGTCGTCAGACAGAACACTAAATAAATAATAAACATATAATATAGTCAGAATGTTCAGTAATTAAAATTATGGACACTGAATATTGTAATTGTTCATTTATTATAGTTCTTACTAGTGTCACTACATGAATTGAAATACAAAGGAAAACAAGATTCATCAGTTCTTCCCAGGACTTCTTATAATGTAGTTTTGTACTATTACTAACGCATAATTTTATTTTGCAGCCCAGAAGAATAGTCAAACCTCATCAAACAAAAATGAAGCCAGAACATGGAGAACAGACCAAAACCAGAAGTCCAATGAAGGATTGTACAGACTTACTTGAAGCTTCGACTGTTCAACTGTAATAAGAAAAATGAAAATATCTGTGATTCCAGTGAAATCATTTCTTCGCTCAAAAGAAATTACAACTTTTACAGTCGGAGACAGAAATTCTTGAAGCTGGCGAGAAGATAAATGACTTTAGGAGAACATTTGAAGAGAAAGTCAAAGAAGCAGAATGGAAAATGCATGCGCACATAGACAAAGGAAGACACGCTGAGGCAAAGTAGCGACGTGTGAGACGCACAAACCAGGAGAACAGTTTTTGACCTTCCGGAACAAGACCGACACTCTTGCAGCAGAAGTGAGAAGTGTCAGACAACTTTGCGAAGCAGACATACATCAAGAGGCGAATAAGCAGGATGCGACAAGAAATCAGCTAATAACAATGAACACAGAATTACAGAATATGAAGGCCTCCTACGTAGCAGTCCAGAAGAAACTCTTCAACGTCGTGGTCATACTAACGCAAAAGCTAGAAGACAATAAGCAGGGAATGACTCAGTTCAAGACAGACGCTGCTCAGCAGATAGAAAGTCACGTAAAGGTTTTCAATGCAAGCTGGAGAATTGTAAGGAAGAGGGCCAATAAAAATATTGATTCAAAACAACAGATCATAGACTACCAACATAAAGCTGTAAAAATTGTCTGCCAGAATAACTGAAGCAACAGAAACTTTGTCAGCTGCACGACAAAAGAATACTGATCATGAACATGAAATAGTCTCTCTTAATCAGAAGCTACCTGCCACGGTGGTCTAGCGGTTAGAACGCTGGCCTTGTAATCCTGGGGTCTCGGGTTCGATTCCCGGCGGTGCCCGAATTTATAACTTGTGTTGGGCAAGGCCGTGGTCTAGGCAACACGGAGTTTTCCTCCGTGGCATCCCAACAATTACTCCATTCACACACAGAAGAAGGCAATGGCAAACTACTTCTGGATCATCTGCCAAGAACGTATATGAACAGGTCCCAGTCCGAGAAAAGGATGGAAGGATCCTGTTCATATGGACCTGTCGTCAGACAGAACACTAAATAATAATAAGATGAGGTGGTCTAGCGGTTAGAACGCTGGCCTTGTAATCCTGGGGTCTCGGGTTCGAATTTATAACTTGTGTTGGGCAAGGCCGTGGTCTAGGCAACACGGAGTTTTCCTCCGTGGCATCCCAACAATTACTCCATTCACACACAGAAGAAGGCAATGGCAAACCACTTCTGGATCATCTGCCAAGAACGTATATGAACAGGTCCCAGTCCGAGAAAAGGATGGAAGGATCCTGTTCATATGGACCTGTCGTCAGACAGAACACTAAATAAAATATAAATATAAAAATCAGAAGCTAGATCATCAGATCATCAGCAGCGTGAAATAAAATCTAAACAGCAAATAGCAAGTCTGCGGGATCAGGTCCTGGCACTAACTGCAGAGTTGGATCGTGAAAAGAATTCCTCACACAAGGCATACGATCACACTGCGGAACTTGCTGCTGAAATGGCAAATAAAGATAATGTAATCTGTGAACTCGTGACATCAGGTTCGCTGAATCCAGAGAAGAAGATAAGTTGTGGCCGGAGTATTCTATTGGCGCTTCGGAATCATCCTCGATCAAGGAAGAGACCAGAGAATGAACCAGAACTTCGTGTGGATCTGAAGGATAACACAAATCAGGTAAGTTTAAAGTGGCTGCTGCATTGTGGGTTATGGCTCTAGAAATAAATTTTAAGTTACACTGAGCATGCGACGAGGATTCCTTGCGATCATAAATACTAAATAATAATTGTAAATTGGCAGAAATTGGTATAATAAAGTAGTAAGTGCTCTGAAATTGTGTAATTGAATGTGCTTCAGAATTTATCATTTGTTGTGTTCAGATCTGCAATTACCCTGTGCTCAGGCGATTGGCGACGTTTGTATGGCGAGAAAAGATGGTTTCATCTGTGTTTAGAAAACATTGCACTTGATAGTTCTTGAGATAGGACATGAGGCATAAGTATTTAAAGTTGAAAGAAATTTGTTATGGATGTAATAGCAGACTAAGCTCCTTCTCGAAGGTATCACCACCTTGTCGAAGGCAATCTGCCGGGTGAGGAGGCTTGCGTGCTCAAATGACCCTTAGGGCTATGCCGGCCTGAGCTTCGGCTCATGGTAGGGTCACCCAAGCCGGACAGGTCTAAGGAGATGCGCTAGACTAAGAGTGATACCCTGGTCCTCCAGGTTGGGGGTTGGGTGTAGGGCTAACAACCTTTCACCTTTAAAAAAAATATGTGTTACGAAAAAATCAACCAAGCCTCGGATCAGGACGGACTCTTTGGCACGACCACGGCAATTGAAAAAGGACATGAGATTTGGTACTTGGAACATTAGGAGCCTCTATAGGGCTGGGGCACTGAAATCAGTGTGTAGGGAATTAGGGAATTATAAGTTAGACTTAGTGGCAGTGCAGGAAGTGCGATGGGAGGGGGAGGGCATGATCCCAGTGGACAATTTTACATTTTTCTATGGAAAGGGGAATGACAATCATCAGCTAGGGACGGGTTTTTTTGTTCATAGCAGAATTAGGGCAGCAGTTAAGAGAGTAGAATTTGTTAGTGACAGGTTGTCTTACGTAATTTTGGAAGGACGTTGGTGCGACATCATTGTCCTTAATGTTCATGCCCCAACTGAAGACAAAAGCGATGATATCAAGGATAGCTTTTATGAAGAATTGGAATCAGTATTTGATACATTTGGCAAGTATCACATGAAAATTCTGCTAGGAGATTTCAATGCAAAAATTGGGAGGGAGGATATCTTCAAACCCACAATAGGCAGCGAGAGTCTCCATGCACTTAGTAATGATAACGGTCTTAGAGCAGTAACCTTCGCTACGTCAAAAGATTTAATTGTAAAAAGTACAAAATTTCCACACCGTGATGTTCATAAATACACTTGGACTTCTCCAGATGGCAGAACACACAATCAAATAGATCATGTTTTAGTAGATAAGAGAAGGCAGACAAATGTAATTGATGTGAGATCATTCAGAGGAGCAGATTGCGACACTGATCATTATCTGGTGGTAGCAAAAGTGAGGGAGCGGCTTTCAGTAAGTAGACGAACTAAACAAAATTTTGACACAGAAAGATTTGATTTGAAAAAATTAAGTGAGGGAGAGGCAAAGGAACAATATCAAGTTGAAATTTCGAATAGGTTTCAAATTTTAGAGGCAAATGAGGATAATGAAAGTGTGGACATCAACAGGGAGTGGGAAAATGTCAGAAACTGCATCAAAATTTCAGCAAAAGAGAAACTAGGATACTACAGGAGAAAGCAAAATAAACCGTGGTTTGATGAAGAATGTTCAAAATTAATAGATCGAAGGAAGCAAACAAAATTTCAATGGTTGCAGAACCCAAACAAAACAAATGCGGATAATCTATGTAACGTGAGACGTGAGGCTAGTAGAACCTTTAGGACTAAGAAAAGGGAATACCTGAAGGGCAAAATTGCTGAACTTGAGACAAATAATAAGGAAAAAAACATCAGAGACCTGTACAGAGGCATTAATAACTTTAAGAAAGGATATCAACCCCAGACCAATTTGGTAAAGGATGATAGTGGCAAGTTGCTTGCAGATCCAATAAAAATTGTGAATAGGTGGAAAAATTTCTTTAGCGAGCTCTTAAATGTTCATGATACTGGTGATATTAGACAGATTAAAATGCATACAGCTGAACTGTTGGTGCCAGAACCTAGCTTAGATGAAGTGGAACTAGCCATTGGGAAGTTGAAAAGTTATAAATCTCCAGGAATTGACCAGATTCCGGCCGAATTAATTAAAGCAGGTGGCAAAGGGTTGCATATGAGGATCCATAAGCTTATTCAGTTAATTTGGGATAAGGAAGAGATGCCACAACAGTGGAAGGAATCCATAATTATTCCTATTCATAAGAAGGGGGACAAGACTGAGTGTGGTAATTACCGAGGAATATCGCTGCTATCAACCTCATACAAAATTCTATCCAACATTCTTTTGGCAAGGTTAACCCCATATGCGAATGAAATTATTGGGGATCATCAGTGTGGGTTCAGACGAAACAGATCAACGATTGATCAGATCTTTTGCATTCGTCAGATACTAGAGAAAAAATGGGAGTTCGGTGGGACCGTACATCAGTTATTTATAGATTTCAAAAAAGCCTATGACTCTGTGAAGAGAGAAGTGCTATATAATATTCTTATTGAATTTGGTATACCAAAGAAGCTAGTGGGTCTAATAAAAATGTGCTTAAATGAAACCTGTAGCAAAATTCGAGTAGGTAAATATGTATCTGAGACATTCCTCATCAAGAACGGTCTAAAACAAGGAGATGCTTTGTCTCCCTTGCTCTTTAACTTTGCGCTAGAATACGCCATCAGGAAGGTCCAAGGTAGGCAGGAGGGTTTGCAATTGAATGGGACACATCAGCTATTGGCATATGCTGATGATGTTAATTTATTGGGGGACGATATAAATACAATAAAGAGGAACGCAGAAGTTTTACTAGAGGCTGGTAGACAAGTGGGGCTGGAAGTAAATTCAGAAAAAACTAAGTACATGTTAGTATCTCGTCATCAGAAGACAGGCGGGCAAAATTATCTTAGGGTGGCTAATAAATCCTTTGAAAGGGTTACAAAGTTCAAATATTTGGGAACAACAATAACAAATCAAAATGATACTTGTGAGGAAGTTAGGAGGAGACTAAATTCCGGAAATGCTTGCTACTTCTCAGTCCAAAATATTTTGTCTTCCCGTCTGATTTCTAAGAACCTGAAAATTAAAGTATACAAAACAATAATCTTGCCTGTTGTTTTGTATGGGTGCGAAACATGGTCTCTCACTCAGAGGGAGGAACACAGATTGCAGGTGTTTGAGAATCGGGTGTTGAGGAGGATATTTGGGCCTAAGAGGGAAGACGATGGGGCGTGGAGAAAACTGCACAATGACGAGCTTAAAAATCTGTACTGCTCCCCCAGTATTGTGAGGGTGATTAAGTCGAGAAGAGTGAGATGGGCGGGACATGTAGCGCGCATGGATGGGACAAGAGGTGTGCACCGGGTACTGGTTGGGAAACCTGAAGGGAAGAGACCGCTGGGGAGACCTAGACGTAGATGGGAGGATAATCTCAGGCGGGATCTATGGGAGATAGGAGTTGAAGGAAACTGGATTTTGTTGGCCCAGGACAGGGTCCGGTGGAGGGCTTTGGTTAATTCGGTGATGAACCTTCGGGTTCGGTAAGCCATCTAGTTAGTTAGTTAGTTAGCAGACTAAGCTACATGTAAAAGGGAATTGTGTATATTATGGGTCGTCTACAGCGTCTCCCTTATGATAAACATAAAATTCTTGACAAAAATAATTATCATGTTATTTACGGCAAGGGCAAGTTATACATCAGTGACCATTCTTGGCTATCCACTGAATGTAGGCAAGTGAGATCAATATGCTTTTTGAGAGTAGGATAACAAGGTGGAGACTTTAAGATGTTTCCTACATTAACATCAGCAGTAGTGTCTCACTTTTCTGCGGGAAGTGATGGACGCGATAAACTAAAAACAAGACGAGAACCAGATTTCAGTCTTGCTGTGTAGGGCTTTATGCATACAATATTTTTCATTTGCTGGGCTGAAGAAAGCATCTTGAAATGCATGAAATGGTATGTGACTAAACCCAAAAATGGATAGTTTTAACAAAATATATGCAAATTTAGGTGTGAAAAATGTAATCAAACTTGAATTGTTTATGTAAGACTTGAGGTTCTCACAGCGGTGAGTATGAAAATATCCGTCTTCTGGGTTGTTGCGCTGTGTAGTCTGGTCGATGTTAACCAACGTTTCAGAGGTCATACTGCCTCCGTCATCAGGGCGATGAGTATGAAGATTTCTGTCTTCTGGGTTATTGCGCTGTGTAGTCTGGTCGATGTTTACCAACGTTTCGGAGGTCATACTGCCTCCGTCATCAGGGCGATGAATATCCGTAAACATGCGATGAATATCGCCCTGATGATGGAGGCAGTATGACCTCTGAAACGTTGGTTAACACCGACCAGACTACACAGCGCAATAACCCAGAAGACGGATATCTTCTTGAATTGTTTACCTTATAGTGTATTTCAGAATATGTAGGTAGGGCATGGTAGATCGGACATCCTCCACCATGAACAGAACTGTCAACTGACATCATCTCATGACTTACATTTTCCTGACTTCACGAGAAGACACATCTCTCGAGAGGTAAGTGTGCAAATATTTTGTGTAGTTACGTTGTGATATGTACACATGTTTACATTATAAGCTAAGCAGATCTACAGCAATTAATAGAAGTAGGAGTTATTATGCACAATATTCTGCAAAAGTTTCGTTCATGGTGTGAATATTTTATCTGCCAGATAATTTTCAGAACAAGACAACATATAAGAATGAACTCTTTGAGCTGATGTGTTGCTTCACTTTCGTTCACAGGAGCCTGCAGCAGAGATGAACAGCCAACTAAGAAATGCTAAGCGCAAAGTTTACACTGAAGGAAGAAGCGCAGTTGCGGAAGACAGAGGAAATGAGGAGAACTGGGAAAATGAATCATCCCACTGACATTGAAGAGGAGGCAAAGACTCGGGTACGCATCTGGCATTCCTTCACCCCAGGATCACGGAAGCAGTGAATAATGCTGCGTCTACCAAAATGCGAGACGGCCGAACACAGCCCTGCATTAAGATACATTTCTACACAGTAAACATAATTTACAGAAGTATTTGTGTGGCCACCAGCATGTTAATTTAGCAATGTCTGCAGAGAATCAGGATGTTTGCACCGTGGTGCAGTGAGCAGACCCGAGGAATAAAGGACATAATGCGATACTTCGTCTGTTAATTGAATTCTTTCACACAAACTGTAACATGTATTGTCGATTAACAATTAGATTTTGATATGAATTGTTTTTTTCTGTCACTTTAGAAACATCCCTCTGTCATTCTTACGTCTTTTCTTCTTCTCAGCTTTTCAGTTGGTTGTAGTTTTTGCATTTGTTTACCTTGCACTATCAAACTCTTGCTTGTTATGCCCTGCAAACAAATGATTTCAACATGTGATTGAACATCGTTTCCCCCACTAATGACCAATCATGGGATTGGAAAAATCTGAGGTATTTTAGCATTCTTTTATTCATGTGGCATGTGCTGTCAAATTAGGCACTGTGCTTTATGCATCAACTTCTGATTTAGCATTTAGTGTAATGTCAGTGTTAGGCTTGATTTTATAGACGTTATGAGAGCCTTCCACCCACTTAAAATGCAAACCACTGGACAAACATTGTATATCACAACTATACCAACCAGCCTTATAACTGCAGAGTTGTCACTTGTAACTGTGATCTGTGTATATCCTCACGACCTGCGTTGGAAATGCAGCCAGGTTCTTATGGCAGCGAACTTCATGTTGTAGGAGCTGTACAAGAAGGTGCACAGTGTGCTCAACAAGCTCACACATCAAAAATTTGATAGAAGTGATCGCTTGAAGGGCGTCATCAACCTCGTATTTGAAAGGGTGAGGCAGCATGTGTAGCAGATGATGCATTGAAACAGAAATGTCATAAGGATAAAAAATTGTCTTCCTTTTTGAAACACTGCATCTGAATTACCTACTTACTGAAAGTTAATGTGTGTAAATGTGGTTCTGCATCCTTCCTCAGTGTAATTTCAGGGGCTGCAGGAGCAAGTGAAAATTATTAAAATTTGTGTAATCTTAAATAGCAGTGACCTGATTGTTCTTTCATTAAATACAACTCCAAGCATAGAAATTTATCTTCAGTCATATATAAATAATATCTGCCACAACTAATGTCTAATGTGCAAAAAGCGAATGGTCATGAAAAGTGTTTCCAAGCCAATTGTCTTCCATCTCATCGACACTTTGAAATTCTGACATTTAAGGGATGAAAATTTAGTTTTGTAAGATTTGAGGTTTTCACAGCGGTGAGTATGAAGATTTCTGTCTTCTGGGTTGTTGCGCTGTGTCGACTGGTTGATGTTAACCAACGTTTCAGAGGTCATACTGCCTCTGTCATCATCGCCCTGATGACGGAGGCAGTATGACCTCTGAAACGTTGGTAAACATCGACCAGACTACACAGCGCAACAACCCAGAAGACAGAAATCTTCATACTCATCGCCCTGATGACGGAGGCAGTATGACCTCTGAAACGTTGGTTAACATCAACCAGACTACACAGCGCAACAACCCAGAAGACAGAAATCTTCAAATTTAGTTTTGCTGATGCTTTCTTTAGGCTGACAGGAGTTCATAATTTCAGGTGATGCAACATCTTTAGGTATAAATTCAATGCAGTTACTACTATATATATCATACATAACAAACTGACCGTGTTGTGTATTTTTGTGTGTAGGCTGTTGATGAACTAAGCTTCTCTGAGACTTACACACAATTGTGCAAGGTTCTGGCCAGTATGCAAATTCCAGCAGAGTGTGGGAACAAGAATAAACCAGAGGTCACCTTCGGGAAATTGCTGCTGAACCGATGCCAGGATGAATTCAAAAAGATTTCTGAAGCAGAAATAAATCGAGAAGCCAGACTGAAAGAGATCAGGAAACAGCAGACCCAGTCAGTTCTCCTCTAAATGTCTTTGACTGTGGTCAAATATATTACTACTTTTTTTGCCCACTGATTGGGGAATAACTCAATCATCAAGCAACATAGCAAAATAACAGTCAAATAATCACTTACTCTGTATCTTGACTTTGTATGTTGTCATAATATAAAATAGAGAGGTCATATTTTTACACTTTTCACACTAACATATTCGAAGCGCAGACTGCCACAGTTGTTAAGCTCACTTAATGTTTTTTGTCAATCAACTAAAAAGTAAAGTAAAGTTTGTCCCACTATACGCCATGTAGGCGTTTGGGGTGAGAGGAGGTATAGCTCCTCCCTTTCTTGACCTCGGCACTAGATGGGGGTGAGTGGTCAGCATCACGCCCCGGCCGGCTTTACCCCCGGGAAAGGACCCCGGTACCCATTGTAGAGGAGGCTGGGTGGGCCCCAGAGCCGGTCTGGACACAGAGGCTAGAGGGAAAATCCTCTGCTCCATCGGGGATCGAACCCCGGTCGTCCAGCCCGTAGCTAGTCACTATACTGACTGACTGCATACAAATTTAATAAGAATTATTGTCATATAATCGACAACGCATAATGAAGTAACATTTTATCAATATGTGGAAAAACTTTTACCTTTCCATATGTTTAACCACCTGTAACGAGTGAGTGATTTAATGACTTTTTCCAAACACTGTGAACGCTTGTAATAATGGACTCCTGCTGCGCGTACACTCGATATTTTTCCTACTTCCCCTCCCTTGAAAAAGATTTCTCATTAGCTCAAGATACGTTATTTTGTATCACAGTTACATTTAGAGGCGTAAAGGCAGAGGATTTCCTGGCCAGCCGAGTATCATCAGCCACTCGGACACCGATCCATGGAGTAGTAAGATTCAGGCAACTATTAAAATGAAAACTTACATATGTGGAAATTATTTCATAAAAGAAGGGCTCTTACAGATACCTTCATGATTAGTGCTTCCTATTTAGTGGTTTTCTGAATCAGCATTGAAGTCAAACTAAAATGTATTTTACTCCTGTATATTTTTTCCAGGCCGAAAAAGGAACTACAATGAAGTTTTGAAGAGGAACTGCAAAGGAAACAAATTAAATCTGTAGGAAATATTAGGTAAGAGATATCTTTGTCAGTGACTTGAAGCTCTAAGCTTGATTCCTAAATTACATCTGAATGTAGTGAATTAAGAGGAGACACTCAGAGGAAATCTGAAATGTTAATACCCTTTTATCCTCCAGTATGTGAGTCGTGTCTTTTACGCTAAATGTGGTGTCAAAATTAAGATGGTTTGCCAAGACCTGAAAGAGCAAACCTTAATTTGATATCTGATCATTCTAAATTTGGTATAATTTTAAATAATTGTCAATCCCAACGTGACAAGATAGCAGTTTATTTATTCTTTAACCTTTAATAACCAAGAGGGACCTGTGCCCCATTAACAAGGAATGTTGTAGGCTGGATGGTACAAGTATATTCTTCCATGTCGCGACATTCTTAAGGCTATTAAACATTCAAAGAAACTCCTCCTTGTGGCTCTAAAATGCTACTATGGCGACAATGATTGTCAAAGATCCATTTGTAATTGAATATTCCACTTTAAGAGGTAGGTTTTCTTACCAAGATGTGCCTGAAATTTTAAAGAATTTCTAACATTTAAAATAATTCTTTCCAAGAACAACACAAACAGAAAACCAAAACTAAATTACATGCATTTCGTAGGAACTAAACGTGTGAAAACTTATGAAAATTAATCGAACCGAAATATATGTAAAAACTATAATATTTCATCTCAATAATATATACCACACAGAGAAGGCTGATTAAATCCATTTATTTAAATAAAAGTTATAATTTAAGATACAGATATTTCTGTAACTTGAAGATGCAAAGTACCTCATTTCTATTCTGTTATTTAAGTTCGTAACGTCTCAACTCTACCCAAGACAAATATATTTTGTCATGTTCCAGGTTTATTGGCGAGGTCTTCAAATTAGGGATGCTGGCAACAAACATAATGTAGCGATGTGTAAAGCATCTTTTTTCGGAAGGAAATGAGCAGTCCTTGGAGTGTCTGTGTGAAACTTCTGACGACAGTTGGAAAGGATTTGGAGAGCAAGGACCAAGTACGTTCCTGTTAATTTTCAGATAATTTTAGTTTTAATTTGTAATTTTCCTGCTGTATAATCTATTGTCCTCCTTCTAACTTTGTGCATAATCAATAATTATTTTTACCCCCTCCATTTCCTTCCATCCTGCTTGCCCGTCTGCTGGCTGCTTGAAGACGCTGAGTTTGAGCATGGGGTAAAATGCAAAAGGCAATTGGTATCTACCTTTGTTCTGTCACCAGACAACTGTGTGTGATTTACTGCATCTATTGTGCAGAATTCTGTAGTTTTATGTGTAGGCTGATAAGAGTAAGAAGTTCATTTTGCCTGTGAAATGTGACTTGAATTTTCTGTGCTTATGCAGAATCTGTCTGACTGGTTCAGGAAGATGAAGGATCTCTCTCAGAAAAGGGATATCATCTCGAACAAAACGAGATTCATGATTCAAGATGTAACAGACCTCTAGAAAGGCAAGTGGATACCAAGGAGGAGTGACTCGGCCCCCAAGACTATGGACCAGATCGAGAATGAAGCAGAGAAGTGAGATTAGACGATCAACTGGGACTGAATTCTGTACCCCAATTACCTCCTCTGAAAGATGATAGTGGCATATAAAAGACAGAGAGTGTAACAAAACAGCCCCATGGGGCTGAAAGATGTATACAAAATTAAATTGTAAACGTTTGTATTCAATAAACGTGGTTGCCTTGTTTTGTTATTTCAGTATGCTACTACGAAATATGAACAGTATTAAGAAACAACAGTCAGAGCACAGTATTTGTGCAAGAAGACTTTGCACTCAAGCTGTTATTTTTTCAAGGTCATCTGTAGAAAAATTATTAGGAAGCTGGTCATTTTCAAAGCTGAAATCCTCTGAAGCACATATGGAAATAAGAAATTAGATTAAACTTGCAGGAGCACTCTTTTTTGGTGGTTTGGAGTACCTGCCAAATATTTCAATAAAATAGACTTGGATTAAAAAATTAGATAGCAATATTAGAAATCCAAAGTATCTGTCAAAATATGAGGCCCTGTGTAACATTTTGACTATAAGCTGAGTTTCTATGATGCGAAAAGGTTAAACCACAAGTATGGTACCACAAATATTGAAACGTCAAGTTTATGCAAGTCGGAGTTACCAAGTGCACCGACCAACAGAAAAGCAATATACAACGCAGATAAAGTATTAAATGAAAGACCTACTGGTTCAAATACAGCATGGAATGTGAAAACGATTATACTGACGTTGCAACTGGAAGTTATAGCCATTTCTGAGGCAGGTGGTTACATGAAATCCCTGGCAAGAACTCCAACTTGGAAACACAAAAAGCTGCCATTACGGAAACATTTGCCATGATGTAAGCTTTAGGGGTGTACAGAATTCGTGTTTTGCTCTGTGGGCTACAGGTGCCCCAAAATTTAAACTTCCACATTATTCCAAAGGTGCGACCACATTACTAGTGCGCATTTTAACCGTTACATGTTTTGTTACACTCATGGAGAATTATTAAGACATTTGTAAAACAAGTCGTTCAATGTCCATATGCATAAATGGAATACCTCACAGCAGCCATGATGAACTCATGCTGATTGTAAACTTTTGCTAGACAACCATATCACAATCCTTTCATTGACGTTTATTTAAATCAAAGGAGACAAAAGTAATTCTGGCCAAGGTAGTGGAAAATATAATGTTTTTGGAATGACATCTGCCCAATTACCAATCACACACGCTGCATCATAAATCCTGACCAGCCCTGCGAGCCTCGAACACTGCACCCAACATCTGCTTCTCGACTTCGCTTCTTGCAATTTCCAGACTCTTCCATTGTCACAGCTGCGACAATTGACCTTGTGCATGTCTGCGATCTCAGCTCCCGTTTCAACTAGCCACTTATTCTACCTTTAACAATGAAGAAGCTGGATTTCGATGATTGTATGAATTTTTAAACTTAATTTATGGAAGTTAATGGTTTGTGGAGGCTACATGGAATGAATAATCAGACGTTCTCAGCGTTGCTACTTGTCCCTGCACAGGGTCACTTGAGCCCAGCCCATACTATCATATCACACTCCCTTATTCACATCCTAACACCTGCTTTGGGCCACTCAGGCTTTGAGACTACAACTCTGTGTGCATTTCATTTGCCCCATGCATGCTACAGAACGGTGCCAAGGCCAAGTTTGTTTGCTTTGAAGAGGAGATTACAGAACGAGAGGCCACAACAGAGACAAACTGTCTTTGGTTCGAGTCCTGACAGGGCTGGTCTCTCTAGCTTAGAACATATGCAGGACGCAAAAGATGACGCCAAGTCAAATTTGTTCTTTTGGGTAAAGAAATTACATAAAATAAGATCACAGACCCCCAAAACTGTCCTGGTTTCGAGTCTTTGGGATGCTGTTGATTGTAGAGATAATTTTTACTATCGTATTTAACAACACGTTTAATGATTAGGCTTATAAGCCTTGGGGAAATGAACATTGATAACAAATGCAAGCATTTGTCTAATGCTCCTGCACTAATACTGCGGGCACTCTGCTAGAAACAAATCGCCTAAGCGTTTCTAACATTTCAGTAAGACTTATTTTAAGGGCAACCACAGATAAGAGAGCGTTTTGCCAACTTTACGCGACTTATCGGTATGTTACTATCACTAATTCACACTCTCCAAATATTATTTGGTGCAGTTTTGTAGAGCTTCCTGCTTCGTTCCTCGTAGGTACAGATATTCGCTTAATCGCCGGGTTTCCGATCATCCTCAATCTGCGTTCTCCCAGTAGTTTGAGAGACAACTTTCACGTCCGTACATGACAACCAGTAAAATTGTAATTTTGTATACGTAATCTTCACATTATTAGATAGCAAATGGAAAGACAAAAAACTTTCAGCTGCATGATAGCAAGGAAGCTGTAATTTTGTCCTGAATACACTTCTGATTTAATATTGTCATTTTTTAAGTTTGAACTTTGCCACATTTTCAAAGGATTTCCTACCAGCAGCTTGTTACGACCCAGGGAAAAATAACCGCAGGTTATTCTTATTCATAATACATGGCAGAATGACTGGTCTGTTTGAAATTTCAGTTTAAAATTTACTTCAAGCATGTTTTTCATTGTAGTACATTTTTCGTCACTCCTGTGTGTAAGTGATGAAACAGAAAAGTATTCTGCATCTGTATAGCTGCTAGTTTCATGTATGCATATACTCCACAATTTGTTAATTGGAGGCTGGCATTATTACTGGAAATTATGGAACAGTCACTGATGTATATAGTATTTGCACACTCTGTGCAACAAAAATCTAGTGCTCGAAAGCATACAGCTGCCGTAAGTTCCGCTAATATTTGTCAATATATAGCTTGTCTGTATCTCCCATTAATTATGTTTATTTATGCCACATGCCTGTTGAGCAAAGAGACCGGCATGTCGCCTCATTTGAAGAAAATGTGGATTAATACTAATGGCTATTCTAGGACGTGACCAAGTCCCACAGCAGATTGGAGGTGATGAACGTACTTCGCTTCGCCTTCAACATTCTCCAGGAGTGAGTTGAGAATCTGATTGCGTCTGTACTGAGATGAGATGACTGTCTGTGTTGAACCTCGGGGATTCTGGGTATCCTTTTACAGATTTCATGCCTTAAAAATGGGACTTTTCAGGGCTAGGATACTAATTTGTATTTTGTATACAACGTAGTAGTCATTATCTGGTTGTCTTGAACATTTAAAGAGAACCATCTGAAGATGGCCAATTAAGGACGAAACATGCAGTGGATTCTTAATAAACATTAAAATTATAATCACAAATCTTTCCGTAGATGGACCATCAACCCAATGTTCAACACACAACAGGATGCAACTCTTAAAACTACATGTGACATGTTCTGTGAAGTTTAATTGAAGGTTTTCAAGTTCAAGCATTTATTCATGTTTACAAATTTAAAACCCCATTTAATGTGTAAAAGTGCTTTTGTAAGGCAACATGAGCCTGCCTACGGAATGTTAAATTGTGTCTGGCTTATATATGTAGTAGCTTGAAAGTACACATGGGAGGTAGGAAATCAGCTCACTTATCCAGTTTCAGAGGTCCTTGCTGCCTCCACTATCAGGGCGATGATGATGGAAGAAGCATGGACCTCTGAAATGGCAGTAAACTTCTACCAGGCTACACAGCGCAACAACACTGAAGACAGAAATCTTCATATTTAAAATTTACTGTCCACAGGCTTATATCACAAACTTGCCCAATTCCTTCTTTTATGTTTCCAGCCTCAGATGAAAGTTCATTTACATGTCTAAAAGTCTCTTAAAACCCTTGAGAATTAGCCCGACAACTTTAGGTTTCACCATACTGACCCTAGTGGTATAGTTACCAACATCGCAGATGCCAAAAAGTGGAAGTTCCCAAAGTTAGTAACAGAAAAATGGGGGTTGCACGTAGGCAGGATAACTGATCTCCTCAGTGAGGACAGTGACACATAACGCACCAGTCCTTGCTCCTTTGTAGGGTGGTGGTTCATAGGGTAACATTAGTTTATTCAATAATGACACAAATAAGAATAAGGAAAACCATAACATTTAATGTATCAATTCACAATTTTTCACATGTATATTGAGACATACAGTAGACTGAAAAATGCCCTTTCATAAGTTAACAAATAATTTTCTGATGAAAGATTCACTTAACAAAAGCTTCTGCTGGTATTGTCCCTTGCTTACTCATTACAATTAACATATATATCGTTTGCTGAATATCCCAGTTGCCTTCATGAAGACACTTTCGTGCCCACTGCATATTCATTCCAGTCTGAGCAGCAAGACCATCTACCATCCGCTGCTTCATTCCATCATCTATAAGTTCAACCTGACGAGATGCTGCAACTGTAACCCGTGTGGTTGACGGTAACATTTCAGCTGGCCCTGAAGTTCTCAGTCCCACCTCAGTTTGGTTGTCCGTCGCGCATGTCACAGAGAGCTCCTCGTTCATTATGCAGTGACCTTGGCCATGAGGCACAATGACCAGGTCCCTGCTGAATGACCTAAGAAGTTGTTTTCCTGTGGGTCCTAGTTCCCAAAATAAGCCAGTCAGTGACATCAGAATCACCTGTGGTGTGAAAACTTTGAGGTTCGTGACAAATGAATTTGGAACATGCTGCGTCTTTGGCACCTTGGAAAGACAGGCGATAATATCCCTTTTCCCATGATACGATGACTTCTGTCCTCTACTGTCATCTTTCACACTAAGAAAATTCAGGCTCTCTGTGACATGTTTTACAAACTCAGAAGTGTTTTCAGAACTCTGATCCTGCACATAAGTTGATGTCAGTGACAACATGGAATTTTCAAGATAAGCACCGGCCAGTTGTTCCCTGTTATTATTATCATAAAGTTGGTAGTACGCTGCCAGGAACCGATGGACGAAGCTTCTGCCTTCTTCTGGACACGAGTAGTTCTCATTAATTGTTGGCATCTGTAGGGGTTCACTAACATCAGGCTTGATCGGTGGTGACAGTTCAACTCCGTCAAGCTTCAACAGTTTTGGAAACCTCTTCTTCACGTCACGTATATATGCGTTGTGGTCTTGATATTTGTCTCGGAGAGGATTTCCATTCAGCATTAGGTCTTCTAGGGGCAGGCTCTCTAAACAGTCCAGTTGTTGCAAATCCTGTATCCTGTTTCTTCCAATGCGAAGGACTTTGAGGTTAGGTAATTTGATAGAAAGAACACTGAGGTCATGAAGCGAGTGCAGGTTGTTGTCTGACAAATAAAGTGCTTCCAGGTCATGAACACACTCCACAATGATATCCAGTACTACCAACATCACTGCGGGTATGAACAATGGTAAAGCGTAATTGTCAATTAGATCTGGATCTGTGTGGAAGTGCGTCAGGTCTAGGGCTTTTAGGTTAACATCGTAATGCTTAGCCACCACTGTCCTTATTTTGTCCGTTGTAGTAGAATCGATCACCACATATGGTAATCCAGGCCTCACTAATACCAACAGCATATATCCAGTCATAGTTGTAATTTTCTTGTTAACACTGGCCAACTTTTCTGCAACTTTGAAATCGTCAACAAAAAATGAAGAATCTCTTCCTCGAACTTTGTAACTGAGTGGAATGAATACTGTTGGTGCAATCTTGGCCATTAATGTATTCACTATGTAGTCCTTGCTGTATTTGCCTCCATATGGAATTGTTACGTTGAACCATAATGCATCCATTTCCAGAGGTCTTTTTTGTCTGACCTGTGATGGTGCATTACCTGAAAAGAGTAGATTGAAGTATTAGTAATAACACCTATTCATATTGGGGGATTATAAAGCATGGAGCTCCTCAGGGTACAATGTACTTGGTCCTCTGCTTTTCCCCGTACATATCAATGATTTACCACTAACCACAACCCTCACTCTAAACCCATACTTTTCTCAGATGATACTAATATTATTGTTTCACATAAAGAAATTGACTGTTTCTAAATTCTGCAGGAATTATGTCTTTGCTAGGTTGAATAAGTGGATTGCAAACAATAAACTCACATTAAATTTTGACAAAATAAATTTCATGAAATATATTCTACTACCAACAATGACTGTACACATACACATTTTATTACATTCCATGGATCCATAAGGTAGTCAGATGACAGTAGGATGTGGAAAAAGTCATTATAATAATAATAATAATAATAATGCAAACAAAGGATTCACCTAAAGAAATAATAAGTTAAAATTAGAGCTACCCATTACACACTTATCTTCACTGACAGTGTACTAACATCATCCTACTTCAAGTTCGGCTGCCAGTTCTACGAACAGACCGACGGTGTGGCTATGGGTTCCCCACTATCACCTGTCATCGCCAATTTCTTCATGGAGCATTTTGAAGAAATGGCAGTGGACAGGGCGACCCTCAAGCCCCTCTGTTGCTTCCATTACGTGAACGACACGTTTGTCATCTAGCCCCACGGTCGTGGCAAGCTCGCGGAGTTCCTCAACCATCTTAACAGCATTCACGAGAGCATCCAGTTCACCATGGAGACAGAAAAGGACGGCCATCTCCCATTTCTTGACATAGATATCCACCGGAAACCTGATGGCTCATTAGGTCACAAGGTTTACCGGAAACCAACCCATACCTACCTTTACCTCAATTCCAATTCCCATCACCACCCGTCCAACAAACAGGCCGTACTTTCGACCCTGGTGCACAGGGCTAAGGCCCTTTGTGACCACGAGAGCATACAGGGTGAACTGGAGATACTCACCACCACCTTCAAGAAAAACTGATACAGCAACCAACAGATCCAGAGATCCTCAATCCACCGCCTCCTGAAAAACCAGCCTCGGTTGCCTTCCTGCCCTACGTTGGGGCGACCTTCAACCACATAAGCGGGCTGCTGGCCAGGCACAACATCAAGTCTGTTGGTCTTCCACCAAAGAAAATTCCCAGTTTTCTCCGGCCGGTCAAGGACGACCTAGGACTGAAGACCCCTGACGTATACAGCGTTCCCTGCGAATGCGGCAAAGTCTACATTGGCCAGACAGGCCATTCCGTTGAGGCCAGGGTCAGGGAGCACATTCGGCTCGGGCTGCCCGGAAAGTCTGCGTTTGCTGAACATCGCTTCAACATGGGACACCACGTACAGCTCGGAGGCACTTCGTTCCTCTCCTCAAAAACCGGCTACATGGATTGGATAATCAGGGAAGACATCGAGATGGAATTACATCCCGACAACTTCAACAGGGAAGATGGACTTCACCTGAGCCGGTACTGGAAGCCTCTTATTCACACTCTTCGAGTGCAAAAGCATTTTTTGGTTAATAGATTTAAGCACATTGTCTGTTAGCTTGAAGGCCGCATCTTCAGTGGATGCACCTTTCCTGAAGCCAAATTGTTCGGGACCAATATGTTGTTAGTATGCATATGATGACTTAATCTATTGTACATAATCTTCTCATGCACATTAGAAAAAGTAGTTAAAAGTGAAATTGGCCTGTAATTTGTCACACTAGTTTTGTCACCTTTCTTGTACAGTGGTCTTACTACTGATATTTTAAGGCAAATGTGGATTAATGGATGACTAATTAAACCTGAACAAGCTTTCAAAATTGTACTTGTTATTTCATCACAATCTGACAAGTTTTCTTGATTTGAGGTTATGTATTATACTTTTCATATGTTTCAGTGACTGGAACAATCTTAATACCAGGTAATTTTACAGGAAATGCAGCTTTTGAGAATGAAACAGCATATTCTGCCCTGTTTGATATAAATTTATGCTTTCAGTAATTGTTAGAAAAAACTTGTTGAAGGCATTAGCCACTTTTCCAGGATCCTTTACTTTTTCATTGTTTATTAGAAGAGATGGCATCTGTTCTGATAAATGTATTTTTCCTGTCTCCCTTTTTATTATATTCCACGTTGTTTTTATTTTATTGTCTGATTTTGCTATAAGTCTACTGTAATGCTGCATTTTAGCCTCTGTTATAACATTGTTCAGAATTTTACAATACTTAACATAAAATGCTCTTGCGTTTGGGTCATCACTGTTCCTACTGTAGATAAACATACTCCTTCTATGCTTCCAAGATACTTTTATTCCTTGCGTAATCCAGTCATTCTTTATTTTGCCTGTACTTTCATATGTAATAGGAAAACTAGCTTCAAAAATATTTATAAAAGAACTGAAAAATGAGTTAAACTTTTTGTTGGTATCATTGACTTCATAAACAGATTCCAATGTTTCATTCTTCAGAAGAAGCTGAAACTGCATGATTGTTTCATTATTGACTTTTATTTTCTTCTGCTACAAAGGTATCAAGTTAGTATCTGCAACAATATTATTAATCTTAATGTGCTGGACATCGTGGTCTGAAGACCATTTATTATGGAAGGAGAAGAAGTTGAGCTAAGTCTTGTTCTATCCACAATCCATGTAGCGGGTGTGAGGATAAGACAATCGAAGAAGTATAAACAACCAAGTTTCTTAACCTACAAATTGACAGTAACTTAAAGTTCGAAAAACATATTCATTACATTATCCCTAATCTTTGCCAGCATGCTTCTACTTAAATTGTTCTTTGCAGTAGGAGGAGTGAGACAGGAGATGCTATTTTTAGATGATACAGATACAATCTTCACGTGCAAACACTAACCTTAGCAAATACCAAAAAGGTGTTTACTGTATTGTAACTAATCTATTCAGAAATCTTAAAACCTTGCATAATGTGTAGTGTATTTAAATATAAAGTATGTATACAAACAAAACTGTTTACATACTTTCTATTCAGAAATTTTCCCCTATAGAAAGTCTGAATCATGGTACAAGAAGTTGAAGCATCTCCTATCTCAAGCCTACTCCATAGAAAAATTTATTTCAACCAACAATTCTCAGCTGTTACAAACACATGTAAGCAAACGTGGTTATTTTTCTAGTGTAATTATTTTGATGGTAATGTTGTAATTGACTCCAAATTACTGTCATAACTATGTAATTTATATTTGTATTAGAAACAAGTATTCTGTTTGTGCTATGACATTTTCTACATCCTTGGCCCAGACCTATGAAGGATCTATGGAATGTAAATAAATTATATTCTGTTATGATGTACCTCTGTAACCAGAAACCATCCTTCCAATTCTGCTTCCTCTGTAACCGGAACTTGCTGTCTGATTACGGCATCTCCCAACATATGGGTTGAATCGTCGAGAACGTTTTTCACTTTCTGGTGTGCTCATCTCAACATCGTCTTGATAGATAATGGAACAGGGAGCCACTTTCAAAACTGAATTTGTACGCCTTTCATTGTGGTTACGCTCTGAATTAAAACGTCCTCTTCGCATGCCGTTAGTTTTCACACGCAAATCTTGTGTAGAAACGGATGTGCGTACCGATCGTCTTGGTCCTTTCGAATTCCACATTCTTTTAAGGTTATTGCAGTTCTGTAGTATAATAATAAAGTTTTCAAACTTTATTTCTTCAAAATGCAGAAAATATTTTAGGAGCGGCACTGTCAAACACCAGATCCTCCAACACACGCAATCAGACTGTTTGTTTATACGATAAACAACAATGACCAAGCAATAGCATTGCGCAACAATGAAGAAACCATTGTAAGAAACTGATTGTTGCGCAATCTGCGTAGATGCGACCTTGAGGCGGAAAGAAAGAATTTGCCGCCAGTCTGCGCCACTGTCTTCATAACACGATTTTGTTTACAGCTGTGTGAAGATTTTTTAGTTTGTCGTGTAGTGCCATCATAATAAGTTCGTTATTTGTGGTTAAGAACGGAAATATGTACAATACGAAATTGCTATCGTGTTTTGGTGATTTAAAACGAGTGCAGCACCTAAAAACAAACACATTTTTTTCTCAAACTCTGGAACAAAACATGGAGTTCCCCAAGGGTCAATTTTTGGGCCCTTGCTTTTTATAATATACATAAATGACCTTCCTCCAACAATAAAAACAATAAATACTTTAACAGAGCCCATAATATTTCCTGATGACACAAGTGTCTTAATTTCTAATAAAAATTTTGATGATTTCTGTTCAATATCAAACATAGTTCTGTCTCATATGAGTAAATGGTTTACTGCTAACAAGCTGGCCCCAAATCTAGATAAAACGAATATAATAAAATTTATAACAAATAACTCACCACAAAATGATTTAAGTATTGGTTATAATGGGAAGTATATACAAGAGTCAATAAATAGAAAATTCTTGGGTTTGAAAATTGATAATCACCTAAATTGGACTAATCATATTGATGAACTGATACCTAAGTTAAGTGGCGCATGTTATGCAGTTAGATCTCTGTTGCATGTTAGCAACACAGACACACTCAGATCAGAATATTTTGCCTATTTTCACTCGTTAATGAAGTATGGAATAATTTTGGGGGGAAATTCATCAAACATCAAAAAGATATTCACTTTACAAAAGAAAAGTATTAGATTATTGGCTGGTGTAAAACCTAGAAATTCATGCAGGAGTCTATTTAAGAGATTAGAAATCTTAGCTCTACCTTGTGAATACATATTCTCATTAATGAACTTTATTGTAAATAACCAAGAACTCATTCAAACTAATTCTGCTGTACACAGTGTCAACACAAGGAATAAAAGTCAGCTTCATAGACCAATTGCCAACCTCTCATGTTTTCAGAAGAGTGCATATTATGCAGGGATCAAAATCTTCAACAGTCTACCATCAAATCTCACAAGTCTTGTAAATAAAAAGGCACAATTTAAACCAGCATTGAAAAGATACTTAATTACACACTCCTTTTACTCTGTCGATGAATTTCTAATGTTTACAAGTAAGTCGTAATTTATCTATTGTATATAATGGGTGGATTTATTTGTAACTTATCTCTACTTCATGTGAACACTTTGTTTGTATTTTTGTGACATTTATATAATAGTATGACTTGTACTTGTATAACATGTATTGTATTATTATCACTTATTCTACATCCTATTGTCATCTGACTAACTTATGGATCCATGGAATGTAATAAAGATGTATGTATGTACATCATTATTGAGGTGACTATGTTTTTATTGTCTTTCCGATATCCCTGTTGGTTCCTATTTTACGAACTCTCAGAATGTCAGTCAAGAATATGGGTCGCTACGAATCGTGTTTACGTAAATGCAGACTGCATGGAATTCACCATGTCTTAATTTGTGGTGCAGAAGATCCCAGGTTCTTCCAGTGTGCAATATGATGAAATAATATGAAACGTTATATTAATAAATGTTATTTCTGCTAGTGGACATTAGGTCACAGATTAAAAAAGGAAATAGCACAGATCATTCTTCAACAGACGGCACAGTGAAGACAGGCAGAGTTATTTTGCAGTGCCTTGGACATTGGAATTTTGTTACATTGGTATGTACATCTTGTGGTCAGAGAGAGATCAAGGTGAGTTTGAATTTAGTTGCATTATTTTTGTGTTTATTTTCTGATATGCTTATATTGAGGTGACGGATATTGCTATATGTAGGCCTACTCAAAGTCGTTTTTCGTGTTTGAAATTAACAGCAGACGCATGTGCCTAGAATCCTCTCTCCTTGTGTATATTCTGTGTTCCATCTCGAGATGTCAAATGGAGCAACATATTACACACACTTAAAAATGAGAATATAAGAATTGTAGGAATAATTCAGATGTGAGACGACACTAGAGGGTTATAAAACAATTACTTCTACAAGGATCAGTTTTTGAGAAAATTATGAATAACATATTGCTGGTTGTGTTAATATTTCTAGGTTATAATTAATTTTAAAAAGTATGAAGTTGAGGCACGCCTAGGTTTTTTTAAACCATTAAAGGGAAGGCAGATTTATCCCCGATACTTAAATCGGCACATAAAAGTTATGATGGCTCAGTGAATGGTGTTGCTTCCACCTCACAATATCTCAAAGAATGTGCCAACACCACAGTTAATAATGTAGATGTAACTAAGCCATGGTTTTGTTTGATGTGTAAACAGGCCAGGTTAGTTAGGGAACAGGAGGAAACCATTTTGGGTATGTGGAGGGAGTTGGCTTTGGCATATGATCAGATTGCTAGTTTGAAAGTTGATAATAGCTCTACTATTAAATATAACTATTCGTCCACTCTTTGGGCTAAAGTTAAGGCCAAATCACAGCACAGAAACAAAAGTCTTTTCTCCAGTTCAGTGTTAAAACTTTTCCGTGAAACTGAGCAACAAATTTGAGGCTTTGACTGTGTTGGAACCTTCAGGTGTTGCTTAGTTAAAGAAAAAAGTTGCAAAACCAATTGTTAAGAATAAAACATGTAAGAAGGTCCTGCTTTTAGGCAGTAGTCATGGTAGGGGACCTGTGAATGTCTTCACTTGGTCCTAGGGGATGAATATATGGTTACAAATATATTCAAACCCAATGCTACACTTGGCAATGTTGTTGGGGAACTTGAAACACTAAGAAAAAATTTCACTAAGGATGATAATGTAATTATAGTGGGAGGACCGGGAAATAGCCTTGACAGGGACCTAAATTACAAGATTGAAAATGATATGGACAGCATTGCCAGAAACAGCTTACATACTAATGCGGACAGATCACACATTGGATTAATTGATGTGTCATCTGTGAAGAGGTATGACCACACCAGACATGGATTTCACCTGAATTCAAGGGGTAAGGAGAAGCTTGTGCAAATCATTGCCAATGAGATTAGGAGCAAACCAAATACTGGTAAGATTCCTGTAATAACTGGTGTAAGACCTAAGCCTTTTTTAGGTTAAGGCCCAAATGTATCACGAAATTCCTGAAAGATATCTAAGTCGCTGTAGATAAGCCAGTCCTAAATTTAGATCACAATCAAAATAAAAATTTCCTGGTTTTCCATCAGAACATTAGAGGACTTTCCCCCAAAACTGAAGAATTGATAATTTCTCTTAAAAATGCCCAGTTACCACATATTCTTTGTCTAATTGAACATCATTTGAAAGCACCAGATATCTTGCAGGTAAGACAATTACACACTAGTGAGTAGTTTTTGCATGAATAATTTAGCTAGAAGAGGAGTGAGTATATTTGTTAAAAATAATCTGAAATTTAGCCAGATAGAGCCAGTGCAATTTTGCAAGGAGCAGGACATTGAATGCTGTGCTGTACAATTTGATACAAAATTTTCTAAATTATGTGTTTTAGCAATATACAGAGCACCAACAGGTGACTTTGAAACATTTATTAACAGGTTAAACAGCATTATGGACTACCTCTACAAACCAAAAACGGAATTTGTCATCTGTGGGGATATAAATATTGACTATCTCTCTGGAAGCTGCCGTAAGCAATGTCTAAATTCTCTTTTAGCAACCTTTAATCTTACACCTACAGTTAGCTTTCCCACAAGAATTCAAAATAGCTCCATCTCTGCCATTGATAATATTTTTGTAGATATTTATAGGTTAGAACACATTTCCATTTAACCGGTAATAAATGGGCTATTTGATCATGATGCTCAACTATTAGTTATAAAAAACATAAACCTTATTTCTAACTTTCGCAATGATAAGAAGGTAACTAGAGTGATAAATGAAGTCACTTTAAATGAATTTATACAACATCTCAGTAGTGAATATTGGGAATTATTACTCAGTGGTGGTGATATGGATTCGAAGTTCAATTCTTTTCTAAACATCTTTTTAAGCATATTTGCAAAAACGTTTTCCTACCAAGACAGAGAAAAAATTGTCTGAAACCAATGTATGGTTAACTAAACGCATCAAAACATCACGTAAATATAAGCATGCTCTTTACCTTAGTAGCAGGTCCAGTAATAACCCACTATTGAAGCAACACTATAGAATGGATGGATGCATTATGGTTCAAAGTAACAATTCCATACGGAGGCAAATACAGCAAAGACTACATCCTGAATACATTAATGGCCAAGATTGCACCAACAGTATTCATTCCACTAAGTTACAAAGTTCGAGGAACAGATTCTTCATTTTTTGTTGACGATTTCAAAGTTGCAGAAACGTTGGCCAGTTTTAACAAGAAAATTACAACTATGACTGGATATATGCTGTTGGTATTAGTGAGGCCTGGATTACCATATGTGGTGATTGATTCTACTGCAACGGACAAAATAAGGACAGTGGTGGCTAAGCGTTACGATGTTAACCTAAAAGCCCTAGAACTGACGCACTTCCACACAGATCCAGATCTAATTGACAATTACGCTTTACCATTGTTCATACCCGCAGTGATGTTGGTAGTACTGGATATCATTGTGGAGTGTGTTCATGACCTGGAAAAACTTTATTTGTCAGACAACAAACTGCACTCGCTTGATGACCTCAGTGTTCTTTTTATCAAATTACCCAACCGCAAAGTCCTTCACATTGGAAGAAACAGGATACAGGATTTGCAACAACTGGTCTGTTTAGAGAGCCTGCCCCTAGAAGACCTAATGCTGAATGGAAATCCTCTCCGAGACAAATATCAAGACCACAACGCATATATACGTGACGTGAAGAAGAGGTTTCCAAACCTGTTGAAGCTTGACGGAGTTGAACTGTCACCACCGATCAAGCCTGATGTTAGTGAACCCCTACAGATGCCAACAATTAATGAGAACTACTCGTGTCCAAATTCTTTCTTTCCGCCTCAAGGTCGCATCTACGCACATTGCGCAACAGTCAGTTTCTTACAATCGTTTCTTCATTGTTGCGCAATGCTGTTGTTTCCTGATTGTTGTTTATCGTATAAAGAAACAGTCTGATTGCGTGTGTTGGAGGATCTGGTGTTTGACAGTGACGCTCCTAAAATGTTTTCTGCATTTTGAAGAAATAAAGTTTGAAAACTTTATTATTATAATACAGAACTGCAATAACCTTAAAAGAATGTGGAATTCGAAACGACCAGCACGATCGGTACGAACATCCGATTCTACACAAGATTTGCCTGTGAATCTTAAGGTCATGCGAAGAGGACGTTTTAATTCAGAGCGTAACCACAATGAAAGGCATACAAATTCAGTTTTGAAAGTGGCTACCTGTTCCATTATCTGTCAAGACTATGTTGAGATGAGCACACCAGAAAGTGAGAAACGTTCTCGACGATTCAACCCATATGTTTGGAGATGCCGTAATCAGACAGCAAGTTCCGGTTACAGAGGAAGCAGAATTGGAAGGATGGTTTCTGGTTACAGAGGTACATCATAACAGAATATAATTTATTTACATTTCATAGATCCTTCATAGGTCTGGGCCAAGGATGTGGAAAATGTCATAGCACAAACAGAATACTTGTTTCTAATACAAATATAAATTACATAGTTATGACAGTAATTTGGAGTCAATTACAACATTACCATCAAAATAATTACACTAGAAATTTGTTTTGTCAAAATTTAATGTGAGTTTATTGTTTGCAATCCACTTATTCAACCTAGCAAAAACATAATTCCTGCAGAATTTAGAAACAGTCAATTTCTTTATGTGAAACAATAATATTAGTATCATCTGAGAAAAGAATGGGTTTAGAGTGAGGGTTATGGTTAGTGGTAAATCATTGATATGTACGGGGAAAAGCAGAGGACCAAGTATATTGTACCCTGAGGAGCTCCATGCTTTATAATCCCCCAATATGAATAGGTGTTATTACTAATACTTCAATCTACTCTTTTCAGATAATACACCATCACAGGTCAGACAAAAAAGACCTCTGGAAATGGATGCATTATGGTTCAACATAACAATTCCATATGGAGGCAAATACAGCAAGGACTACATAGTGAATACATTAATGGCCAAGATTGCACCAACAGTATTCATCCCACTCAGTTACAAAGTTCGAGGAAGAGATTCTTCATTTTTTGTTGACGATTTCAAAGTTGCAGAAAAGTTGGCCAGTGTTAACAAGAAAATCACAACTATGACTGGATATGTACTGTTGGTATTAGTGAGGCCTGGATTACCATATGTGGTAATTGATTCTGCAGCAAAGGACAAAATAAGGACAGTGGTGGCTAAGCGTTACGATGTTAACGTAAAAGCCCTAGACCTGACGCACTTCCACACAGATCCAGATCTAATTGACAATTACGCTTTACCATTGTTCATACCCGCAGTGATGTTGGTAGTACTGGATATCATTGTGGAGTGTGTTCATGACCTGGAAGCACTTTATTTGTCAGACAACAAACTGTACTCGCTTCATGACCTCAGTGTTCTTTCTATCAAATTACCTAAGCTCAAAGTCCTTCGCATTGGAAGAAACAGGATACAGGATTTGCAACAACTGGACTGTTTAGAGAGCCTGCCCCTAGAAGACCTAATGCTGAATGGAAATCCTCTCCGAGACAAATACCAAGACCACAACGCATATATACGTGACGTGAAGAAGAGGTTTCCAAAACTGTTGAAGCTTGACGGAGTTGAACTGTCACCACCGATCAAGCCTGATGTTAGTGAACCCCTACAGATGCCAACAATTAATGAGAACTACTCGTGTCCAGAAGAAGGCAGAAGCTTCGTCCATCGGTTCCTGGCAGCGTACTACCAACTTTATGATAATAATAACAGGGAACAACTGGCCGGTGCTTATCTTGACAATTCCATGTTGTCACTGACATCAACTTATGTGCAGGATCAGAGTTCTGAAAACACTTCTGAGTTTGTAAAACATGTCACAGAGAGCCTGAATTTTCTTAGTGTGAAAGATGACAGTAGAGGACAGAAGTCATCGTATCATGGGAAAAGGGATATTATCGCCTGTCTTTCCAAGCTGCCGAAGACGCAGCATGTTCCAAATTCATTTGTCACGAACCTCAAAGTTTTCACACCACAGGTGATTCTGATGTCACTGACTGGCTTATTTTGGGAACTAGGACCCACAGGAAAACAACTTCTTAGGTCATTCAGCAGGGACCTGGTCATTGTGCCTCATGGCCAAGGTCACTGCATAATGAACGAGGAGCTCTCTGTGACATGCGCAACGGACAACCAAACTGAGGTGGGACTGAGAACTTCAGGGCCAGCTGAAATGTTACCGTCAACCACACGGGTTACAGTTCCAGCATCTCGTCAGGTTGAACGTATAGATGATGGAATGAAGCAGCGGATGGTAGATGGTCTTGCTGCTCAGACTGGAATGAATATGCAGTGGGCACGAAAGTGTCTTCATGAAGGCAACTGGGATATTCAGCAAACGATATATATGTTAATTGTAATGAGTAAGCAAGGGACAATACCAGCAGAACCTTTTGTTAAGTGAATCTTTCATCAGAAAATTATTTGTTAACTTATGAAAGGGCATTTTTCAGTCTACTGTATGTCTCAATATACATGTGAAAAATTGTGAATTGATACATTAAATGTTATGTTTTCCTTATTCTTATATGTGTCATTATTGAAAAAACTAATGTTACCCTATGAACCACCACCCTACAAAGGAGCAAGGACTGGTGCGTCATGTGGCACTGTCCTCACTGAGGAGATCAGTTATCCTGCCTATGTGCAACCCCCATTTTTCTGTTACTAACTTTGGGATTCCCACTTTTTGGCATCTGCGATGTTGGTAACTATACCACTAGGGTCAGTATGGTGAAACCTAAAGTTGTCGGGCTAATTCTCAAGGGTTTTAAGAGACGTTTAGACATGTAAATGAACTTTCATCTGAGGCTGAAAACAAAGAAGAAGGAATTGGGCAAGTTTGTGATATAAGCCTGTGGACAGTAAATTTTAAATATGAAGATTTCTGTCTTCAGTGTTGTTGCGCTGTGTAGCCTGTGTTGTATACACACCTGGGTGGTGATATTGGAGGTGGGTAAGACGAGTGGTTGCCGTTAATTAATTAAAGATATGCTTCTAATAATATGAATATATATTTTACATGAATAATGCAATTGATTCTACACAATAGTTATACAATAATTACTTATGAACCCAATCTAAACATATAAACCTTATAACCCTAATATAATATATGAATAACCTATACTTAACTTATGACTTACTCATCTAGAACCAGTACCTAACTAATACTCTTTACAATATTCAGAAATATGTTAATACTTTATAATAAGTCTTGACTTGACTCTAATAACTTTTAAGTAAACTGAGAAACAAAAAGTGATTTAGTTCGGGGTCTTCTGGAAATGATGGGGAGGGTGGAGACGCTTCTCACCCCAATCAAAGGGATCCTATTTCTATGTGGTGGCTTCTTTCCCAGACAATGCCTTCTTCCTTTTGCCAACAACTGCCACAAATCCATCGTCGGAAGCAGCCGGGACAGCAACATCAGCATTCTTCCCAGTCGCAGACTTGAGTGGAAAGGTGCTGATATCAGAAACACTAGCAGACACAAAATGCTGACCATGCGAACAGGCGGCAGCCACTTCGCTGTAGGACTTCGCTGCTGGGGGCAGTGACCCATCAGATAAAGAGGGTCCAGAAGGTCTATCTGATAGCTTCTTTAGGTCCCTAATCTGCCTTTTCACAGTCCTTACAAATTCCTTAATACTACTGTACATACCTATTCCTTATTACTACCATGCCTTCTATCCCAGTGACAGTTCTAAATTCCTAATTTTGCACCTTATTTTGTACAGGAAATTCCCTACATTCCTGACCTCCGTGTCATTCGTAGTGCTTAAAATTTTCTTGAAGGCCAACTCTTCACAAACGGTAAACCACTTATTCCTCAGAAGCCGATCCTTCCACTTCCCCGTTTCCGTACACTTTAATAATATGTGAATCTTGTTCTCCTCTGCCCCGCATAACGAGCATATTCTTTCATCCATGCCCCCCATTCGCCCATCTCAGCTCACTCCGAACAGCTGTAAACAAAATCATGTGATGAAGACAGTGGCGCAGACTGGCGGTAAATACTTTCTTTACGCCTCAAGGTCGCAACTTTGCAGATTGCGCAACAATCAGTTTCTTACAATCGTTTCTTCATTGTTGCGCAATGCTATTGTTTGGTGATTGGTGTTTATCGTATAAAGAAACAGTCTGATCGCGTGTGTTGGAGGATCTGGTGTTTGACAGTGCCGCTCCTAAAATATTTTCTGCATTTTGAAGAAATAAAGTTTGAAAACTTTATTATTATAATATAGAACTGCAATAACCTTAAAAGAATGTGGAATTCGAAACGACCAGCACGATCGGTACGAACATCCGATTCTACACAAGATTTGCCTATGAATCTTAAGGTCATGCGAAGAGGACGTTTTAATTCAGAGCGTAACCACAATGAAAGGCATACAAATTCAGTTTTGAAAGTGGCTACCTGTTCCATTATCTGTCAAGACTATGTTGAGATGAGCACACCAGAAAGTGAAAAACGTTCTCGACGATTCAACTCATATGTTTGGAGATGCCGTAATCAGACAGCAAGTTCCGGTTACAGAGGAAGCAGAATTGGAAGGATGATTTCTGGTTACAGAGGTACATCATAACAGAATATAATTTATTTACATTTCATAGATCCTTCATAGGTCTGGGCCAAGGATGTAGAAAATGTCATAGCACAAACAGAAAACTTGTTTCTAATACAAATATAAATTACATAGTTATGACAGTAATTTGGAGTCAATTACAACATTACCATCAAAATAATTACACTAGAAATTTGTTTTGTCAAAATTTAATGTGAGTTTATTGTTTGCAATCCACTTATTCAACCTAGCAAAGACATAATTCCTGCAGAATTTAGAAACAGTCAATTTCTTTATGTGAAACAATAATATTAGTATCATCTGAGAAAAGTATGGGTTTAGAGTGAGGGTTATGGTTAGTGGTAAATCATTGATATGTACGGGGAAAAGCAGAGGACCAAGTATATTGTACCCTGAGGAGCTCCATGCTTTATAATCCCCCAATATGAATAGGTGTTATTACTAATACTTCAATCTACTCTTTTCAGATAATACACCATCACAGGTCAGACAAAAAAGACCTCTGGAAATGGATGCATTATGGTTCAACATAACAATTCCATATGGAGGCAAATACAGCAAGGACTACATAGTGAATACATTAATGGCCGAGATTGCACCAACAGTATTCATCCCTCTCAGTTACAAAGTTCGAGGAAGAGATTCTTCATTTTTTGTTGACGATTTTAAAGTTGCAGAAAAGTTGGCCAGTGTTAACAAGAAAATCACAACTATGACTGGATATATACTGTTGGTATTAGTGAGGCCTGGATTACCATATGTGGTGATTGATTCTGCAGCAAAGGACAAAATAAGGACAGTGGTGGCTAAGCGTTACGATGTTAACCTAAAAGCCCTAGATCTGACGCACTTCCACACAGATCCAGATCTAATTGACAATTACGCTTTACCATTGTTCATACCCGCAGTGATGTTGGTAGTACTGGATATCATTGTGGAGTGTGTTCATGACCTGGAAGCACTTTATTTGTCAGACAACAAACTGTACTCGCTTCATGACCTCAGTGTTCTTTCTATCAAATTACCTAAGCTCAAAGTCCTTCGCATTGGAAGAAACAGGATACAGGATTTGCAACAACTGGACTGTTTAGAGAGCCTGCCCCTAGAAGACCTAATGCTGAATGGAAATCCTCTCCGAGACAAATACCAAGACCACAACGCATATATACGTGACGTGAAGAAGAGGTTTCCAAAACTGTTGAAGCTTGACGGAGTTGAACTGTCACCACCGATCAAGCCTGATGTTAGTGAACCCCTACAGATGCCAACAATTAATGAGAACTACTCGTGTCCAGAAGAAGGCAGAAGCTTCGTCCATCGGTTCCTGGCAGCGTACTACCAACTTTATGATAATAATAACAGGGAACAACTGGCCGGTGCTTATCTTGACAATTCCATGTTGTCACTGACATCAACTTATGTGCAGGATCAGAGTTCTGAAAACACTTCTGAGTTTGTAAAACATGTCACAGAGAGCCTGAATTTTCTTAGTGTGAAAGATGACAGTAGAGGACAGAAGTCATCGTATCATGGGAAAAGGGATATTATCGCCTGTCTTTCCAAGCTGCCGAAGACGCAGCATGTTCCAAATTCATTTGTCACGAACCTCAAAGTTTTCACACCACAGGTGATTCTGATGTCACTGACTGGCTTATTTTGGGAACTAGGACCCACAGGAAAACAACTTCTTAGGTCATTCAGCAGGGACCTGGTCATTGTGCCTCATGGCCAAGGTCACTGCATAATGAACGAGGAGCTCTCTGTGACATGCGCAACGGACAACCAAACTGAGGTGGGACTGAGAACTTCAGGGCCAGCTGAAATGTTACCGTCAACCACACGGGTTACAGTTCCAGCATCTCGTCAGGTTGAACGTATAGATGATGGAATGAAGCAGCGGATGGTAGATGGTCTTGCTGCTCAGACTGGAATGAATATGCAGTGGGCACGAAAGTGTCTTCATGAAGGCAACTGGGATATTCAGCAAACGATATATATGTTAATTGTAATGAGTAAGCAAGGGACAATACCAGCAGAAGCTTTTGTTAAGTGAATCTTTCATCAGAAAATTATTTGTTAACTTATGAAAGGGCATTTTTCAGTCTACTGTATGTCTCAATATACATGTGAAAAATTGTGAATTGATACATTAAATGTTATGTTTTCCTTATTCTTATATGTGTCATTATTGAAAAAACTAATGTTACCCTATGAACCACCACCCTACAAAGGAGCAAGGACTGGTGCGTCATGTGGCACTGTCCTCACTGAGGAGATCAGTTATCCTGCCTATGTGCAACCCCCATTTTTCTGTTACTAACTTTGGGATTCCCACTTTTTGGCATCTGCGATGTTGGTAACTATACCACTAGGGTCAGTATGGTGAAACCTAAAGTTGTCGGGCTAATTCTCAAGGGTTTTAAGAGACGTTTAGACATGTAAATGAACTTTCATCTGAGGCTGAAAACAAAGAAGAAGGAATTGGGCAAGTTTGTGATATAAGCCTGTGGACAGTAAATTTTAAATATGAAGATTTCTGTCTTCAGTGTTGTTGCGCTGTGTAGCCTGTGTTGTATACACACCTGGGTGGTGATATTGGAGGTGGGTAAGACGAGTGGTTGCCGTTAATTAATTAAAGATATGCTTCTAATAATATGAATATATATTTTACATGAATAATGCAATTGATTCTACACAATAGTTATACAATAATTACTTATGAACCCAATCTAAACATATAAACCTTATAACCCTAATATAATATATGAATAACCTATACTTAACTTATGACTTACTCATCTAGAACCAGTACCTAACTAATACTCTTTACAATATTCAGAAATATGTTAATACTTTATAATAAGTCTTGACTTGACTCTAATAACTTTTAAGTAAACTGAGAAACAAAAAGTGATTTAGTTCGGGGTCTTCTGGAAATGATGGGGAGGGTGGAGACGCTTCTCACCCCAATCAAAGGGATCCTATTTCTATGTGGTGGCTTCTTTCCCAGACAATGCCTTCTTCCTTTTGCCAACAACTGCCACAAATCCATCGTCGGAAGCAGCCGGGACAGCAACATCAGCATTCTTCCCAGTCGCAGACTTGAGTGGAAAGGTGCTGATATCAGAAACACTAGCAGACACAAAATGCTGACCATGCGAACAGGCGGCAGCCACTTCGCTGTAGGACTTCGCTGCTGGGGGCAGTGACCCATCAGATAAAGAGGGTCCAGAAGGTCTATCTGATAGCTTCTTTAGGTCCCTAATCTGCCTTTTCACAGTCCTTACAAATTCCTTAATACTACTGTACATACCTATTCCTTATTACTACCATGCCTTCTATCCCAGTGACAGTTCTAAATTCCTAATTTTGCACCTTATTTTGTACAGGAAATTCCCTACATTCCTGACCTCCGTGTCATTCGTAGTGCTTAAAATTTTCTTGAAGGCCAACTCTTCACAAACGGTAAACCACTTATTCCTCAGAAGCCGATCCTTCCACTTCCCCGTTTCCGTACACTTTAATAATATGTGAATCTTGTTCTCCTCTGCCCCGCATAACGAGCATATTCTTTCATCCATGCCCCCCATTCGCCCATCTCAGCTCACTCCGAACAGCTGTAAACAAAATCATGTGATGAAGACAGTGGCGCAGACTGGCGGTAAATACTTTCTTTACGCCTCAAGGTCGCAACTTTGCAGATTGCGCAACAATCAGTTTCTTACAATCGTTTCTTCATTGTTGCGCAATGCTATTGTTTGGTGATTGGTGTTTATCGTATAAAGAAACAGTCTGATCGCGTGTGTTGGAGGATCTGGTGTTTGACAGTGCCGCTCCTAAAATATTTTCTGCATTTTGAAGAAATAAAGTTTGAAAACTTTATTATTATAATATAGAACTGCAATAACCTTAAAAGAATGTGGAATTCGAAACGACCAGCACGATCGGTACGAACATCCGATTCTACACAAGATTTGCCTATGAATCTTAAGGTCATGCGAAGAGGACGTTTTAATTCAGAGCGTAACCACAATGAAAGGCATACAAATTCAGTTTTGAAAGTGGCTACCTGTTCCATTATCTGTCAAGACTATGTTGAGATGAGCACACCAGAAAGTGAAAAACGTTCTCGACGATTCAACTCATATGTTTGGAGATGCCGTAATCAGACAGCAAGTTCCGGTTACAGAGGAAGCAGAATTGGAAGGATGATTTCTGGTTACAGAGGTACATCATAACAGAATATAATTTATTTACATTTCATAGATCCTTCATAGGTCTGGGCCAAGGATGTAGAAAATGTCATAGCACAAACAGAAAACTTGTTTCTAATACAAATATAAATTACATAGTTATGACAGTAATTTGGAGTCAATTACAACATTACCATCAAAATAATTACACTAGAAATTTGTTTTGTCAAAATTTAATGTGAGTTTATTGTTTGCAATCCACTTATTCAACCTAGCAAAGACATAATTCCTGCAGAATTTAGAAACAGTCAATTTCTTTATGTGAAACAATAATATTAGTATCATCTGAGAAAAGTATGGGTTTAGAGTGAGGGTTATGGTTAGTGGTAAATCATTGATATGTACGGGGAAAAGCAGAGGACCAAGTATATTGTACCCTGAGGAGCTCCATGCTTTATAATCCCCCAATATGAATAGGTGTTATTACTAATACTTCAATCTACTCTTTTCAGATAATACACCATCACAGGTCAGACAAAAAAGACCTCTGGAAATGGATGCATTATGGTTCAACATAACAATTCCATATGGAGGCAAATACAGCAAGGACTACATAGTGAATACATTAATGGCCGAGATTGCACCAACAGTATTCATCCCTCTCAGTTACAAAGTTCGAGGAAGAGATTCTTCATTTTTTGTTGACGATTTTAAAGTTGCAGAAAAGTTGGCCAGTGTTAACAAGAAAATCACAACTATGACTGGATATATACTGTTGGTATTAGTGAGGCCTGGATTACCATATGTGGTGATTGATTCTGCAGCAAAGGACAAAATAAGGACAGTGGTGGCTAAGCGTTACGATGTTAACCTAAAAGCCCTAGATCTGACGCACTTCCACACAGATCCAGATCTAATTGACAATTACGCTTTACCATTGTTCATACCCGCAGTGATGTTGGTAGTACTGGATATCATTGTGGAGTGTGTTCATGACCTGGAAGCACTTTATTTGTCAGACAACAAACTGTACTCGCTTCATGACCTCAGTGTTCTTTCTATCAAATTACCTAAGCTCAAAGTCCTTCGCATTGGAAGAAACAGGATACAGGACTTGCAACAACTGGACTGTTTAGAGAGCCTGCCCCTAGAAGACCTAATGCTGAATGGAAATCCTCTCCGAGACAAATATCAAGACCACGACGCATATATACGTGACGTGAAGAAGAGGTTTCCAAAACTGTTGAAGCTTGACGGAGAGGAACTGTCACCACCGATGAAGCCTGATGTTAGTGAACCCCTACAGATGCCAACAATTAATGAGAACTACTCGTGTCCAGAAGAAGGCAGAAGCTTCGTCCATCAGTTCCTGGCAGCGTACTACCAACTTTATGATAATAATAACAGGGAACAACTGGCACGTGCTTATCTTGACAATTCCATGTTGTCACTGACATCAACTTATGTGCAGGATCAGAGTTCTGAAAACACTTCTGAGTTTGTAAAACATGTCACAGAGAGCCTGAATTTTCTTAGTGTGAAAGATGACAGTAGAGGACAGAAGTCATCGTATCATGGGAAAAGGGATATTATCGCCTGTCTTTCCAAGCTGCCAAAGACGCAGCATGTTCCAAATTCATTTGTCACGAACCTCAAAGTTTTCACACCACAGGTGATTCTGATGTCACTGACTGGCTTATTTTGGGAACTAGGACCCACAGGAAAACAACTTCTTAGGTCATTCAGCAGGGACCTGGTCATTGTGCCTCATGGCCAAGGTCACTGCATAATGAACGAGGAGCTCTCTGTGACATGCGCGACGGACAACCAAACTGAGGTGGGACTGAGAACTTCAGGGCCAGCTGAAATGTTACCGTCAACCACACGGGTTACAGTTCCAGCATCTCGTCAGGTTGAACGTATAGATGATGGAATGAAGCAGCGGATGGTAGATGGTCTTGCTGCTCAGACTGGATTGAATATGCAGTGGGCACGAAAGTGTCTTCATGAAGGCAACTGGGATATTCAGCAAACGATATATATGTTAATTGTAATAAGTAAGCAAGGGACAATACCAGCAGAAGCTTTTGTTAAGTGAATCTTTCATCAGAAAATTATTTGTTAACTTATGAAAGGGCATTTTTCAGTCTATTGTATGTCTCAATATACATGTGAAAAATTGTGAATTGATACATTAAATGTTATGTTTTCCTTATTCTTATATGTGTCATTATTGAAAAAACTAATGTTACCCTATGAACCACCACCCTACAAAGGAGCAAGGACTGGTGCGTCATGTGGCACTGTCCTCACTGAGGAGATCAGTTATCCTGCCTATGTGCAACCCCCATTTTTCTGTTACTAACTTTGGGAACTTCCACTTTTTGGCATCTGCGATGTTGGTAACTATACCACTAGGGTCAGTATGGTGAAACCTAAAGTTGTCGGGCTAATTCTCAAGGGTTTTAAGAGACGTTTAGACATGTAAATGAACTTTCATCTGAGGCTGAAAACAAAGAAGAAGGAATTGGGCAAGTTTGTGATATAAGCCTGTGGACAGTAAATTTTAAATATGAAGATTTCTGTCTTCAGTGTTGTTGCGCTGTGTAGCCTGTGTTGTATACACACCTGGGTGGTGATATTGGAGGTGGGTAAGACGAGTGGTTGCCGTTAATTAATTTAAGATATGCTTCTAATAATATGAATATATATTTTACATGAGTAATGCAATTGATTCTACACAATAGTTATACAATAATTACTTATGAACCCAATCTAAACATATAAACCTTATAACCCTAATATAATATATGAATAACCTATACTTAACTTATGACTTACTCATCTAGAACCAGTACCTAACTAATACTCTTTACAATATTCAGAAATATGTTAATACTTTATAATAAGTCTTGACTTGACTCTAATTACTTTTAAGTGACGTTTATAGCTAACAGAATCACAGACAATACTCACAGATGATGACTATCGTGCACAGCATGCTTGTTAGTGTTGGCTTGCCAGTACTCGTCTTGGCGAATACTGTATAAAATCCGCCTTCTTTTATACTTATAAAAGTGGTACAATGGTCATTATGAAATCATAAGATTGCCTCCTGATTGGTGGATAACTAGGTGACTGATGCGTTCGTTGGTAATCACTTCCTAATGGATTACACATAATGCGTGATTTCATAGGTCATCTTGCGTCAGTATGAGCTGTCTATCTTAATACCACAACGTCCTTCCTATGAGTTATCATAATATATTACTCAGTTCACTATTCATACAAGAAGTGAAAGTTACATTGTCGAAATTTAAGGTGTGGAACCATGTGGGTTTCCAAATATAACAACTACCCCAACCTTAAATGAAAGTCATAGCTCGTTTGGGCTATAGTTTCATCAGGTTGATTAAGGCAAGTACATTCATTGAAAAGGTTGCTGTGTTTCGTATTGTCTCTTCCTCAGATTGTGAAATTGTTTTCCCTTAAGTGGTTGTAGTTTTGTTACTTATAATACTATATAATCATAAAGGTTAGTAATACATGCTTTTACATTCAGTGGAACAAACTTTAGTACGGACAATTATACAATTAATTAGTGATTTTTTTTCTCTAATGATAATGCTTATTAGTAAGATATACCAATCTTGACTAAGGAAGTTGTACCATTCCTGGTCGTGAGAACCTAGGCTCGGTATTTCCTTTCCCAGCCGGTAAATCTGTAGTTTTGCTTCTTAAGTCGTGCAGTTCAACCATTGTTGCACGCACTGGACCTGGTTGACACGTTCCATCTTGTTGTGGAAGTAGTTCTTCGGTTATCGGACTAACTTCCTCTGCGATTGTTGAGAGGGCGGCTTGCTTCCGTTGACGAGGTTTCGGCGCAGATTGTTTCCTAGACGCCTTGCCATTTCGCCATGCGAGCATCCTGTTGTAAGTCGTGTTACGAAGTCCTCTGCAATATTTTAAGGTAAGTAACATAATTATTAATATAAATGGAGAACTAACACCAAAGGTAAGCCATTGTGTAGTTCGTTGAGTTGTTTTCTCTCTTTCCATCTTCTGCAGAAGTTGACTTAGCTCTATGTATTTCTGTTGGTGTGTAGATGTGTCCCGTCTCATCACGGACTCCAGAGTAGCAAGTGTGGAATTTGCCTCATCGCGATATGTCTCCAATTGTTGATTTTCCTCATCCGACATCAGTTGAGGTAACTCCGGCGCGATCACATTCCCAGTGGTTAAGGTGAAGTTCGAGTAACTATCGGTAACTGGAAGTAGTATAAAGCTCTCGGAGAAATATTGGCAATTAATATCTTCCTGTAGAATTCCTGCTCCATTTAGGATCATGTCCTTACTATAAGTAGTTCCATTGGTCTTTGTGACACGAGTTGAAGTGGGCAAACTGTATACCCAAAAAGGCATTTTCCCTTTGGCATATATCCAGACAGGTTTAAAATTTGGTCTCAATATAAGTTTTCGACAAAAGTCGTGAGCGACTTCGTCCTGCCCAAAATATAAAGCTGACATACATGATCCAACCCTTTTATGTATGAGTGGGAATGTAGCATCACAGATAGTTAAAAGTCCATGTTTACAATTTTGAATGTCTGCCTGCTTCAACAGTGCGTAGCATTGTCTGTTTTCCGTCACTGCGAAATACTTTACTTGTGGTTCCAGTTGCATAGGTCTATTCAACAGTGCAGAGAAGGTGGGTAGTGGTTCTACCTTGTACAAGGACATTGCTCGATCAGCTCCCCTTAATGGAATACGTACTACTAATCGAATAGAACTTTCTGTTGCATACACTTGTACTTTGGCAATATCGTAGTAAATATACATATTATCTATCTCCGTATTCGTAATCAATGAAACATCACGTGGTAATTTCAACGCAATTTGGCCTAGTAAACTTGACAAATTAGATGGTGGTAAAAGAACTGATGATAATCTTCCCAATGATGTTACATCAATACCTTCCTGTAATTGAATTAATTCCTGTTGCAATCTTAAGGCCGTGAATTCTAACTCTCTCATGTTCCGTGAAACATTTCTTTGAATAGCCACCATAGTGGTCAGTTTATCAACGGCTGTTGCAAACGAAAAATTCGCATTAACATCAATTGTTAACTGTTTCATCACTCTCGCCAAATTCAATAAATCTACTGTATTTTGCCTAGTTTCTTTATCTACAGTTCTAATTAAAGTCAACTGAGCTTGTACTGTGTGAATGATATCATCATTTTTAGTGTCAAATTTCGAAACAACACTTTGCAAGTCTTGAATTTCAGCACTTGTTGCGGTTCCGAATAAAAATTTTAAAGCTTGACCTCCAAAATCAATTAATCCACGTCGCTGTCGTGTAGCTCTACCTGGTAGTAGTTTTTCTAAATTACTAATTTCTTTGTCTAATTCCATTGTAAATTGATTTACACGTGACAGTTCTTCCCAGCTTATCAGTCCTGCACCCTCTGGTTTTTCAGCGTAAATTTGGAGTTGACGCCAAACTAATTTGATTATGGTTAGGGTATCCCTAAACCATTTTACATTAATATTAACTATTACATTCCAGTGGTTTCTGGTCACAAGCAATTCTTGTTCATAGAGGAAGATTGCTCCCTTATTCAGTTGGGGAGTCCCATATACTGATGATAGGAGGCCTGCAAATTAGAAAGAAATTTTGATTTCAATTTTCGTTAGTTGGATTTCTACCTGGCAAAGGCTTAAGGTTATACCTTTGATTTCTGTTTTGATAGTCTCCATTTTGACAATTAATCTCGTTTTGAGTGTGAGGTAATTCATTTTGATTTGTTTCATTGGTTCGTGTTTCTTTACGACTCTGATTACTCTCACTGTCATTTTCAAATGAATCATTACATGTCTGCGGAGTTTGGCTTTCTCTCTCTCTATTTTGAGATCTTAAATTGTATCTGCTCTCTGTAGTAGGTCTTATTTCTTCAGCTTCATCGTTTATATGCCTTTGTCTGTGATATCGACTTGGTACCCATGAAGGACCTCTTCGACGTTCAAAATCTTCATTTTCATTTATTTCAACTTCATTAGTATGATCATTTTCAATTGGTTCTATGTCCCTCATGACAGGTTGCGGAAGCAATATTCTAGATGGAATGCATGGGGTTAATTCAAAATTTTCATCCACAGGTTCTACCTGGCTATTTTCATTGCTCTGACTTGTCATATCCTCAGAGGCCCGCGTCGGCGGTCGCAGGAGGTTTTTACCTGCAGTAACCGATCTACAAAGTTTGAGTCGGTTCACATTGACCACGACCTCCTTATTCGGTTTAGTCCTAATCAGATACGTCAAATCAGATAGTCGTTTCAAAACTAAATAAGGTCCTTTCCATCTCAATCGAAATTTATGGCTTTTGCGTTTTCCAATAGTTACTTCTCTAAGGTAAACAGAATCTCCTTCTTCGAAATGTCTTAGTTTTGTACCCTTATCATAATATTCTTTTTGTTTGTCTCTCCCATGTTGATTATTTCTTAAAACAAGTTGATATGCTTCATTTAACCTATTTCGAAGTGTATTTAAATGTTCCTCAATTTGGCTTTCGTTTCCAGGAAAATCTTCAATATGAGCCCTGGAAGACATAGCGGTTAAGTCATCTACTGATGGGAGGCGCATTTCTCTTCCATACAGAAGGTAATACGGACTATATTTCGTAGTTGTATGGGGTACTGCTCTATGCGCCATCAACGCATAGTTGACAAATTCATCCCAATTATTCCCATACTTGTTAACATAGTGACTAATTGACTGATTCAATCCCAAATGAAATTTCTCAATTTTGCCCTGCATTTTTGGATTAAACGCGGTTGAAGTCAATCTTTTAATTTGTAATAGCTTACACATTTCCTGAAATAGTTCTGACATAAAATTTGTTCCTCTATCCGAACTAAGGATTCTTGGACATCCGTGACGGCTAAACACATTGACAAGTAAAGCGCGTGCTACCGTCTCCGCGTCTTGCTTAGGTATTGCGACTGCTTCAGGAAATCTTGTGAAATGGTCAATGAAGGTAAGGAGATACTTATTTCCTTTTTCACTGACGGGATAAGGTCCACAAATATCTATGGAAGTAATTTCGAAAGGGAAGTGAGTCTCTGGAAGCTCACCTAAAGGTGCGGGAATGATCCGTCCTCCTTTATGTTGTGCACACGAGTGACATTTGTTTATATATTCTTCTACATCTTTATTTAATGTTGGCCAAAAGTAACGTAATTTTATAATGTCCTGTGTTCTTGTAATACCCTGATGCCCTAGATATACCTTATCATGATGGTATTCGATAACTGTTGAAATTAGACTTTGAGGTATAACAATTTTTGCTTTCTGACCTGCGTCCTTGTAACAAAGAATTCCATTGTCATCAAGAAAGAATTTAGCTTCAGAGTTTATTGCGATATCCTTTATCTGCTCTTGACAATAAACATCCTCTTGTTGTGCTCTAAATATAGTTTCACGAGTCAGATCCGTAGTTGTTTCCGGAGTTGAATGTACTGATGCGATATGTCTACTCAACACATCCGCATTGATATGTTTCTTTCCTGGCTTATGTATGATGTCAAATTCATATTCTGAAAGTTTCAACACCCATCGCGTTAATCTGGCACATTGGTGATTTTTCACAGTAATCAACCATTTTAAAGCAGCATGATCTGTAATGACTTGAAATTTTCTACCATAAAGAAAACATCTATGAATTTTAGTTCCAAATACAACAGCAAGTAATTCCTTATGAGTTGTACAATAATTTATTTCGTGTTCATTTAAAACTCTACTGGCAAAACTTAATGGTCGTTCATGATTATTTTGTTTCTGACTTAAAATTGCTGAAATTGCGTAATTTGATGCATCACAACTGAGAATGAAAGGAAGTTCAAAATTTGGATGAGCAAGAACTGATTCTGATGACAAAGCTGTCCTTAGTTTGTCAAAAGCTTCCTGCTGTTTATCTGTCCAATCAAAACGGATATCCTTACGTGTGAGTAAGGCTAGGGGTCTACTGATAGCTGCAAAGTCATGAATGAAAGAGCGATAGTATCCTGCAAAACCTAAGAAGGCTCGGACATCCTTAACAGTTTGTGGTCTCGGAAAGTTTCTGATCACGGTTACTTTGCTTTCATCCGGTGCAACTCCATTTCTGCTGATTTTGTGTCCTAAATAAGCTACTTGTGGTGCTGCAAAGGTACATTTTTTCAAATTTAATTTGAAATTAGCGTCCCTAATTCGTTCAAAAACAAGTTGAAGTCTTCGTGCATGATCCTGAACTGTAGGACTATATATAAGAACATCATCCAGATAAATAAGACATTCAATATCTTTCAAACCTAATAAAACATTGTCCATAACTTTCTGAAATGTGCTTGGTGCTCCTGAAAGTCCAAATGCCATTCTTTCATAGCGAAAACTCCCAAATGGTGTTACAAATCCAGTTTTGTCTCTATCCTCAATTTTTATAGGAATATTCCAACATGCGTTCTCAATGTCAATCAGAGTAAAGTATTTGCTCCCTGCCATGAGTGACAAGTTATTTTTGATATCCGGAATCGGATAAACAGGTGTTTGAGTCACTGCATTGAGTGCTCTGAAGTCTGTACAAAATCTGTATTTAGGAGACCCATCCGGTGATTTCTTGGGTACCAAAATTACTGGTGCTGCCCATGGCGAAGCACATGGTGTAATTACTCCTTTTGTAAGCATCTCATCTAACTGTCTTCTCATCTCATCTTTGAGTGCAAACGGTACTCGGTAAGGGTTCTTCTTAATTGGTAACGCATCTCCTGTGCATATCTCATGCCAACCTTTAATCGTACAAGGTAGCTCTCCTGTATCCTTATCTTTAAATAAATCTCTGTACTCCTCGAGTACTGGGGCTATTGCTTCAAATTCGTCTTTTGTCAAGTGGCTTAGCTTCTTCCCAAATGCATGAATCATATCCTCTTTAAACTTTGACGGTTTCTTGCTTACCGTACTTATCTGATTATGGGCCCATGTGGTTGCAAATAGGTCATTGTGCAGGATTTCCGCGGTTCCCAACACAACACTCTTCCCTATCTGAACATACTCTCGACTTATATTTAACATCTTCATAAAGCAATAACAATCGTTATGCTCCTGAGGTTTCCTTACCTCATCTATTAACATCACTCTACCATGGTTTTCATTTTTAACTTCTTGAGATCTCAAATTACTGCTATTTATTTTTTATTTATTTAGTGTTCTGTCTGACGACAGGTCCATATGAACAGGATCCTTCCATCCTTTTCTCGGACTGGGGCCTGTTCATATACGTTCTTGGCAGATGATCCAGAAGTGGTTTGACATTGCCTTCTTCTGTGTGTGAATGGAGTAATTGTTGGGATGCCACGGAGAAACCGGGGAAGCCCCCGGAGGAAAACTCCGTGTTGCCTAGACCACGGCCTTGCCCAACACAAGTTATAAATTTGGACACCGCCGGGAATCAAACCCGAGACCCCAGGATTACAAGGCCAGCGTTCTAACCGCTAGACCACCGTGGCTCTTAAATTACTGCTACTGAAATTAAATTCCTTTAACTGATCGGTGGTAATCACTTTACTCACCACGCGCGCTACATATATACCTCTGATATCAGGATCTATGGGTTCTACTAATACTTCTGCAGGAATATCGACACCTTGTTTTCCTTTAATTCTACCAATGATGAAATTTTGCGACAATGGAGGGAGAATAGTTGACTCGTAAGTCGTAACACTCCAAACACGGCCGGGATGTTCTCGGGTTCTACCCTGAGCTGGGCACTTGTCCGCCTCTTCTTCGTGATTTACGGTCATAGGGGTGGCCTGCCCCGTGTCTGACTCTACACATCTGAAGTGCAGTTGTCGGGAGATTCCCTCACCGATCTCAGCCTCAAATCCCACAGGATACCGTGTTTTTCCAATCACTAATGTACTATTCTTTAAGTCTACTCTTGCCTCCATATGACGTAGTATGTCAACCCCTAAAATTCCACTGTAATCAACATCAAGGGGTGCAACTATAAATTCGTATTGAAACTTCTTTTTCCCTATTAAAAATTCCACATCCTGAATTCCCATGATGTCCAAAAGATTTCCTGTGACACCCTTTGCCACTTGTTTAGTAGGTTTAATTTCCGTGTTACTTACGCCTAATTTCAAAATAGAAAGACTCGCTCCTGAATCTATGAGAACCTGATGTTCTTTCCCTTCAATGGAAATATTTAACAATAATTCCTTTCCTGCGTTAGTTGAAAATAATTTTACTAATTTCTCCTGGTCATGCCCCCGTTCTTGGGGCTCGGCGGTGGGGGTCGATTCGCCGAACCACTTGAGTTTGGGTCTGAATTAGGCGAATTTCTCCCTCTGTTAAATTTGGAATTTCGACTCAATTTTGGACACTGGCCACGATAATGCCAATTTGAATGGCAGTACGTACACCTTGGCTCTGTGCGAAAGTAAGAATTATTTCCGCCACGTCCTCGCCCTTGCATTCCCTCGGAATGGAAACGGTTTCTATTTAGGAATCTACCTCTTCCTTGATTCTGAAAAGATTTTGCCCTACAATTTCTTGCTATGTGCCCTCGTTGATTACATTGGTAGCAAATTACCTCAGCAGTCGTAAAGACCTGTTTCTCGGAAGTCTTTTGTTGCTCAGCATTTTCAATTGTCACTGCAAGTCTCACAGCTTCATCCATGTTTGCTGGCATTCTGAATTTTACCTGCTGTCCCACTACGCCCTTTAAACCATTAATGTAGGCCGCCACTAACCTACGTTCTGCTTCTTCATTTAAAATCACTTGGATGGCTTCGTCATCCACCTTCCGTATCGTTTTTAGGCATAATTTTCTGCAACGATCTCCGAATACCTCGGCAGATTCACCTTTGTTCTGAACAGCGTCCTGCAGCTGTGTGTAATGGTATTGGTCAGGAAGTTTATCTGTAAATCTCTTGATTAAAGCCTTTTTTATAACTCCATATGGACATGAATCTTTCAACAATTCCTCTTTTCCATTTAGATATTGTAGTGCCAACCCCTGTAGCTTTGACTTAGCTATTAACGCCATATCCACTTCCGTCCAATGGCTAACCTTCGCAAATGACTCAATCTGAGTGAAATATTCTTGCACCGTTCTTCCTTTCGAGTCCCCAGACCATTCTTTCAATCCGGCTACTAATGACACATCTTTAGTCAAATTTCGTGCTAAAGCAGTTTGTAATCCTTCCAGACGTTCTCTTAAAGTTTCTACTTCTCCCGCTATTGAAGTTGCCATTTTGAAAATTAATATTTACTGTTTCTCTTTTGTTTCAGACTGAATCAATACTTCTGGCAGCTGTACGGTTGTACTCAGGGGAAAAGCTTTACATGTAGAGAATAGATGTATGATCACTCTCTGCTTATTAAATTCCTGTGCGTAAATCAAAGTTTCGTTAAGTTCATGTATTGAGGTTTCTCTCGATGTAAGTGTTTAGGAAGATCGTAATCTGATCTTTGAACAGGCACCTCGTATCCTCTGTATGCGGTTCGACTAGACACTCGACGTTTACCTTTCTTATGACTCACAGGTTCAGTTCCACTCTGTGAGGTCCCTGGTGAACAGGTGGTCTGATTTGTTGGGTGATCAACTGTCAAATTATTTACCCCTTCGTAATTTGGCAAACAATCAGTACGTTTGATTTCTAAATCTTCGTACTCGTATCCTGGCGTAATAAATCTTTCAATAATCCTGGTTTCTACCTCAAACACCACTGCCCCGTTGAGGTTTCGTTTGTAAAAACTTTAAATGATGGAGCGGCAAATCCCTTTGGTTTACCCTCGAAGGCAATTTCCAAACGTGAATCGACTTCTAAATCCTCAAAATTATACGCAAATTCGTTAACCCGCTGTTGATTAATCTTAGTATACTTTTTAAAGAAATTTTTGACCAAAGTCCTCGCAAATACGTTGGAGCCTATAAGAGCGCCACTACTGGTTGCTCCTACGACATGTACTAATAAAACCGTAAACTTATGAGTCACGGGGGGAGGTCTGCGACAACAAGACATACTAAAACATTTTGTCAAATTCTACCCACGTTCTCTCTCTGCTTTTGTCGTAAAACAAAACACCTCAATTCACTCACTCAGGTATGTATTATTGTTCCGGAGTGAAGGTTCTTTGTTGTAACACAATCCTTCAAATTTAAAAAGACGTGTTTAATCCCACCGCTGCCACCAAATTTGTTGTATACACACCTGGGTGGTGGTGATATTGGAGGTGGGTAAGACGAGTGGTTGCCGTTAATTAATTAAGATATGTTTCTAATGATATGAATATATATTTTACATGAATAATGTAATCGATTCTATACAATAGTTCTACAATAATTACCTATTAACCCAATATACCTATATATAAACCTTATTAACCCTAATATAATAGATGAATAACCTATACTTATGACTTAGGCCACTAGAACCAGTACCTAACTAATACTCTTTACAATATTCAGAAATATGTTAATACTTTATAATAAGTCTTGACTTGACTCTAATAACTTTTAAGTGACGTTTATAGCGAACAGAATTACAGACAATACTCACAGATGATGACTATCGTGCACAGCATGCTTGTTAGTGTTGGCTTGCCAGTACTCGTCTTCACGAATACTGTATAAAATCTGCCTTCTTTTAAACTTATAAAAGTGGTACAATGGTCATTATGAAATCAGAAGATTGCCTTCTGATTGGTGGATAACTAGGTGACTGATGCGTTCGTCGGTGGATTACACATAGTGCGTGATTTCATAGGTCATCTTGCGTCAGTATGAGCTGTCTATCTTAATACCAAAACGTCCTTCCTATGAGTTATCATGACATATTACTCAGTTCACTATTCATACAAGAAGTGAAAGTTATATTGTCGAAATTTAAGGTGTGGAACCATGTGGGTTTCCAAATATAACACATGGAGACTCTCGCTGCCTATTGTGGGTTTGAAGATGTCCTCGCTCCCAATTTTTGCATTGAAATCTCCTAGCAGAATTTTCATGTGATACTTGCCAAATGTACCAAATACTGATTCCAATTCTTCATAACAGCTATCCTTGATATCATCGCTTTTGTCTTCAGTTGGGGCATGAACATTAAGGACAATGATGTCGCACCAACCAGTGCTTTTTTTTTAACCAGGGTATTACTTTTACTCTGGCACATCACCTTAGATCTGAAACAAACAAAACAAAGACTTTTACAAAAAAAGAAACACCAGTCTGTTCTGGAAAATTAATTTATTTCAATGAAATCTGCGTCTTTGTAGGCCACACCAAGCAGATGGTATCGAAAGGTCAGATAATCTCTTAAGGCTACTCTTTGGGGATAAATTTCACCAAAACTCAAAAGAAATCCCTCTGGGATGAGAAAGCAGCTAACCGCAGTGCACATTTATTAATGAAATGGAAGCTTTGGAAAACTGAGTGGGTATCTGAACTTCAACCATACAGTATCAGGAAGGGCTGGGATGCGAGAAGTAACAGTTTCCTGCAGTATCTTCCTTAAGAGCACTTTGCACCAGCCCAGATCACAAATAGGAACAGCTATTAACTGTGCACATACCTGGCCTACTTTTTTAACACAAACGTTTATGATAACATGGTTGACTAAATGACCAGAGCATGCAACAGAAGTGTTAAACTTTTGTCTTCCACTGCATCATTGCATGATGGGCCCCAGTGACAGCATATGTACCCAGGTAAAAGAGCAACACAGAGTAAATCCATCATATTACCTGAACTTCTGCGGCAAACGACAGGACAAATACATGGACAAAAGTGGGTAAATTAAACTCATATGCCATAAAAAGGAAAATCTACAACTAGTACATCAAAAATGGGGTAGAAAGCATCAAAGTAGTGATTGTCAGTGTCAGATACACAAATGTAAAGTTCAAGAAATGTGATGAGAATAATAACAATGTGTACTGAACAGTGTATTATGTTTTGAACTATGTTTCAACTCAGAACGTAAAATGATGTGCTTACAAAGAAAAATACTCACTGCAACTATGTCTATGTACAGAATTCACACAAACATACCATGTCTTTTGACCCAAGTTGGCTTAACGTGCAAAAGAAACACGGATGGAAGCAATTAGCATTAATTATGGATTACTTCCAAATTCTTCACTGGATATCTGATTCAATAAACGATCACAAAACATACACTGAAAACTGTAATAAACTGTGACTGTAAAACCATAACAGGAGCAACAGAAAACACGTTTACACAAAACGCTTGTAAACCAGAATAACACTCCATCTTGCTGTTGCTGAGTACCAACATGATCAATCTAAAGGCGCAAAATTTAAAATCATTCCATGTATACATTTGTCAAGAACCCAGATGAGTCATTTTAGGTTAATCTCCCCTATCTTTATGTATTTACTGAGTGATAACTGAATTTGCTCTTAACCTTCCATTTAGTGATACAACTGCCAAAGTTTACTGAGCCTGCTACAAGCGTAATGTAGAAAAAGTGTCCACCACAAAAAGTTTACCGACTTGAGGGACAGAAAATATAGATTTTTCTGAACACACAGATTCTCATATGTAACATATTGAATGATTTTTCCGACTGCAAATTTTATTGCCATATAGCTCCTGTAGCAAATTTATTAATATCGATTTTGGACAAAAGACATAAGCTGAAGATTCCCTTTAGGGCTCGGTAATATACTTTTTATACATTTGCAGTTGTCATGATCTAGTCGCTTGATTTTTTACCTCGAGTTTTACTGGATGTTTACAAGTCGTAACGTGTTTGGGCAGAGACGTGGGTAATCGCAATGCTTGTAGCATTTAGTCATCTCAACCAGCCACTGATAACTTCAAATCCTTTTAGTTTAACAGCTCCAAATATGTGTCCTCATCCATTCACAGGTAGTTTTATGTGAGAATGTTTTAATCCATCTAACCAACTTCTGTCCCACTTAGAACGTTTCAGCTTTCTTTTTCTTTTCAACATTAAAGTAACAGCAAGACCGATTAAAATCGCATCGTCTTCACTGAACACGTTGTAGCATCGACTGAAAAATAAGAAGACAGCACAAACCTGCCACAAAGTCTGTACGTTTGCGGACCCTCAGAGGTTTGAGGCTTACCTTCCGACTTTAACTTGGAAGGCAGGCCTTCCGGTAAGCCGTAGCGTATGTGGTCACCCTAAGTTTGTTGCAGTCTGGGGACTACGCAATCTAACCATGTGGAATTCGACATTAAACATTTATCACATGATTAAAGGACAAGCTGTATGTAGCGTAGCGACAAAGGTGCCACCTACCTGCATCATACATTTATATATATGTTGAATAAACAATAACATTTCTTACTCTGCCTCACATAACCTATTCAAAAATATTCACCCCCCCCCCCCCCCAACTTCCCTCTTTTCATTTACATTTCTAAAACTGGTCTGAAATTTACCAACTGTTCACCAGTAAATTAGGTCTTTGAAACTACTGAATCGTTTTCGATGAATGTTCGTACTAATATCTACGCTATAGACTGATAATCAAATTTAAGTTTGTCCCATTAAATCGAAGAAAAATGTTTAAAGTCAGTGGAAGTTACGACAGCTAGAGAGAAGTTAATATAGGCTAGGTTTTCATAAGCAAAGTTTCCAAGGGTATGAGGAATTTTTTATATTTAAATTGAAGGCAGTGCGTGAAAAGCGGCAGGCACTTAGATTCAGTGCAGGTTGAGGTTCACTGCAAAAATTACTATGATTTCTGTGCAAGATTGCAAATCAGTATTGCACAAAAGCTTCCTAATGCACATGAAGAAAAAATGATGGCATTCAAAAAGTTAAAGTGCTATAAAATTTAGGGGCACTTCTTGTTTGGGGACATGTGGTATTTGGATAAATATGGTAATTTAGAAAAATATAGAAAGTTGGTAATCAACAGGACAGATTATTGTATTACTAGTATGTAACTTTTGTAATAATGGTCCTTTCAATACTTAAATCTGGAATATGCCGAGTTAAATACTGCCTTTCCCCCTTTAATTCATTTGAAATACACAACAAATTCTGTATGGACAATTTGAATTTTAAACCAATTTAGAACTTTGAAGTAAGTCTACAATATTCATGTGGAACTCTTCCATTCCTTTGAACTTAAAAATAATTTAATAAGAATCAGTAAATTCACTTTGTTCTTGAAAACAGCACCCATAAATAATCGTATTTCAGATTCCTCGCACCACAGACCCATGCACTAGGGGTGCAGCATATTCTCCTCCCACAGACTTAATCTTACTATTTCATTGCAGTACCTCAATTGGTTATGGTATGCTTCACATTTTCAAAGAAATATAATAAATATATTTGTGACACACAATGTATGCTGACGATGATGAAATAAATACATTAAAGAGGAACGCAGAAGTTTTACTAGAGGCTAGTAGACAAGTGGGGCTAGAAGGAAATTCAGAAAAATCTAAGTACATGTTGTTATCTCGTCATCAGCAGACAGGCGGGCAGAATTTTCTTAGGGTAGCTAATAAGTCATTTGAAAGGGTTACAAAGTTCAAATATCTGGGAACAACAATAACAAATCAAAATGACACTCATGAGGAAGTTAGGAGGAGATTAAATTCTGGAAATGCTTGCTAAATATTTTGTCTTCCCGTCTGATTTCTAAGAACCTGAAAATTAAAGTATACAAAACAATAATCTTGCCTGTTGTTTTGTATGGGTGCGAAACATGGTCTCTCACTCAGAGGGAGGAACACAGATTGCAGGTGTTTGAGAATTGGGTGTTGAGGAGGATATTTGGGCCTAGGAGAAAAGACGATGGGGCATGGAGAAAACTGCATAATGATGAGCTTAAAAATCTGTACTCCTCCCCCAATATTGTCAGGGTGATTAAGTCAAGAAGAATGAGATGGGTGGGGCATGTAGCGCGCATGGATGGGACGAGAGGTGTGCACCAGGTATCGGTCAGGAAGCCTGAAGGGAAGAGACCGCTGGGGAGACATAGATGGGAGGATAAAGTCAGGCGGGATCTCTGGGAGATAGGAGTTGAAGGAGACTGGATTTTGTTGGCCCAGGACAGGGTCCGGTGGAGGGCTTTGGTTAATTCGGTGATGAACCTTAGGATTTTGTAAGCCATCTAGTTAGTTAGTTAGTTAGTGACACACAATGCTATAACTGCAGCCTGTTCTGGTTAAAACACTAGTGCGTGGTGCTATCAGCCCAATAACTTTATTTTAGATATTAAAACTCTAAATGAGATTTCACTGCATTAGAAGGGACAGAGCTATTTTATTTTAGTACGTCAGGAGAAAACGGTCACCGTTTAATAATCTGTAAACATAACATGGTTTTACAGTTAACAGTAGCTAGTGATGAATGTGACCCAAGATGAATCAGGAGGAGCAATAACACATACAACATCCGGAGAAACACATAAAACTTTCCACGAGGATGTAGATGCTCTCCTACAATCGACAAGCTTGCTTGGATTCTTGCCTTTGTCAAACAAGGATCCAGTGCAATGTGGATCTGGTATAAGTTTACACGTGTTTCAAAGGTGCTTGCTAACTCCATCATCAAGGTGCCCTGATGATGGAGGCAGCAAACTTCTACCACACTACATGGTACAACTGCCCAGCCCCAGAATTTCACTTGGATTCCCATTTTCATAAAAAAAAGGTTTTATTTTAATCACACAAGAGACATTTTGGGCACAAATATATAACTACTGCACACATTAACTCTGAGCTTGTCATTTGCCGCTGAGGGTGGCAGAATACATCTCAAGCAGTAAGTGATTTACCAAGTTGCTCACTTTAATATTTATATTCAAAATAAAACAATAGAACAGAAATAATTATATGGTTAAGTAAGCCACAACCAGCAGATGCTCCCAACCTTACTGCTTCTAAAGTACAACATATACAGCTCCATTTGTTAACACATCCTGTCCTGAGAAAGAAAAAAATACATTTTCAGCAAAACGTCTGTCAGTCCTTGATAATATCATATTCAAATACATTTGTAACACAGTGTCTTTAATTAACACTAAGCTGATAAGCAAGACATATATGTTCATCACAAGATTTTGTAGATGTCGGCATATGTCAACAACATGCTTTGTGGACAGAATAAGCCACTGCACTTATCGGTGGAAGATGTGTCTATAGATTAATTCTTGCCGAGGTTAAGAAACTGTTCGAATGCTGCTTGAATTTCTTCATCCATTTCATCATCTGGCTCCCAAACAATATCGCCATCCTCACTGTAACAAGTACAGGTACATTGAACAGTAAACAAATAAAGTAAAGTCATCCCATTAAGTGCCATGTAGGCGCTTAGGGGGAGAGGCGGTACAGCTCCTACTCATTCTCAACCTTGGCATTAGAACGGGGTGAGTGGTCAGTGTCACGCCCCAGCCGTGCTTTGCCCCTGGGAAAGGACCCTGATACCCATTCGACACGAAGCTGGGTCGGCCTGAGCCGGTCTAGACGCTCAGGCTAGCAGAAAACCCTCTGCCTCTGTCGGGGATCAAACCCTGAACACCCAGCATGTAGTCAGTCACTATACTGACTGGGCTACAACGAACAGTACATATAAGAATCATTTAACAAAGTACGTGTGACGTTGAACCTGCACTTGGGTGCTCACATCATGTAGAAATTGACTTGTTGCTCAAATTTTAGAAGACCATGCTGCCTCTATCAACAGGGCTGACAAGACAGACAATGGTCCTCTGAAATGTTGGCAACAGGCAAATTCATAAGTGGTGCCAGTAATCAAGAGCAAATTCAACATCAATAATGAATCACCATGAATGCTTAAACTCAGTTAATGTACATGTGGTTGAACCATATTTAATCTTCATTAATTTAATATTTTTCCTCATCTATGGTTCTCTTTCTCTGCCTGCAATACAGTTATGTCAGTGTGAAATTGCACTTTACTTAGTGGTCAATTCAAATGTCAAAGCAGGAATCTTAAAAAATTAAGATTTCCCTATTCTGAGCCAGATGAATCCAAGCCATATCTCTCAAAACCTAATTTTCTAAGATCCATTTTAATATTATTCTCCCATCCTTGTCTATGTCTTCTGAGGGGTCTCTCCCCTTCAGGCTTTCTAACCTAACCTAACCAACCAAATTTTATATCCATTTCATAACCTCTCCCATCTCATCCCCCCGAGATTTGATCAACCTAATATCTGGTAAAGAGTACAAATTAAGTAGCCGCTGATTATACGGCTATTTTCTTCCAGCCTTCTGCCAATCACCCCCCTTAGGTCCAAATATACTCCAAAGAATCATATCCCCAAAAACCTTCAATCTGTGTTCATCCCTTAATACGGGAGACCAAGTTTCACACCCATCTGCAAACCTTATGGATTTACATATCATTGATCAAATATGGGTTAGCAAGCCCCAATGAGACTTGTAAAATACAATTCAACTATGAACCACTATAAAGAACAAAACACAAAAAACTACTATGTGTTCACCCAGATGAGACAACGGAAAGTCACAAATTCCAGTGTATCACAGATTATTTCAGAGAATGATCATCAGGAATAGTTGTGAAGTGACATACATTCAGCAGAAAGAGAGAAATCAGCTTTAACAGAGATGGTAGATTCACACCAGCAATTCAAACGATCTAACATCCAGACAGCAAACAAGGAAGAAGCATAAGCTTCCAGGTTAAGCTACATTGTGATGGGCCTTCAGAGATGGGGTGACCACTCGGCAATGCCCATCTTCTCTGTGGTTGATTCACGTAACATTTTGCTGGATTAACCCCTTAAGTGGGTGGGTAAAAATTCATGCCATTGCATCACCAGGTGGGGCTCTTTTATTTTATTAAAATAATGGTGAATTTTTGGTACATTACAGACAATACATATTTATTAGGTATGGAAATCAAAATTTCCATGTTGTTTAAATTTTTAGGTATTTTACTAACAATTTCACCACATTTTTAAAACATTTCTCATTTGTTTCCCCCCCGCTATCTCCATTGGATTTAGTGCAGTAATTCACCATAAATTTTTTAATATCTTGCGGGACCTACTGTTCACATAGTTCAAGAAATAATTTGCAATCCCATCAAATTAATTAGGAAAAAATCATTACGCCAAAAACTATTGTTCTGTCTTGCGTGGTTACCTGTTTTTCCCCTGCCATCCAAATCTCGGTGTAGGCGCGCTTACTACGACTTAGAGCACCACCACTTAGTAAAATTTTTTTTCGCTAGATGGCAGAACACTCGATTGAGGCACGACAGAAACAGCACGCATATATGAGCTTAGCCTTCTGAGAAAGAGTATTTTTTCTGAAGTGCGCATATATGCATGCTCACCACCACGTTAATCATCCGCGCATATGTGCACTTAGCCCACTCAAGGGGTTAAGAGAATATTTATTATTCACAAAAATTGACAATTACTCCAGACCTATCTCTCACAATGTAGACAAGGACCGTCTCTTTAAAGCCGAAGTTCTACTCTGCAGTGAGTCAGCTGACTGCCGAAGAGGATTTATTGAATAAAGGATTTATATTTGCAATAAATGAACTTCAAGGTCAGTAAGACAGACAAACCACAAGTAAAGCACCTCAAAAACATATGGAATCAAATTCAAGCACACTTTTCCACCACTGTTAAAATTTGCACGAGGACAGCGTGGAAAATACGAACTGACCCAACACTCACCTGCAATCATCGTACTCCTCTGAATCAGGAATACGACCCACACTCTCTTCTAGGAATTGGCTCTCTTCTGGAGTCATGATCTGTCCATCTGGTCCATAGAAAACAGGATAATTCTGCTGTTAAAGAAAAACATTTCCACAGTCATGAATAAAATTGAAGAAAGACAACTGAAACTGTGCATTGCATTTTATGTTTTACATATCTGCAAAAAAATACATGTTTCTTCGACAGATTCCACACTTCCAAAAATATCAACAAAGGTGAGCATAGAAACATTTGAGTTTTAAAAAGCATTCAGCATTTTTTTAGGTTATGCGCATTAAAAAAATAAAAAAATATATGTTAATGACATTAACTTGTATCGACTTTATGACTAACTGATAAACTGATTCCAAAAATAAATAGTACTACAACAAGTGCATGAATTATAAAATATGCTGACTGAAAAATGCAAGATATGAAGTATAATAATTATGGTACTTGTTACTGGACAAATACATATCAAACATTTTTACATAAGATTAAAACTAGCAAATTTTCAATCAGAAAACAAAGGTGTGACTTACTTGAGACAGTGACATACATGAGCATAAATACAACAATGTACAGCTTCTTAAGTTTATAAAGGATTGAAAATCACAGCAATTACGAACCAGGGCTTAATATAGAATGTACCAAAAGTCACACAACCCAAAGTTCAATGTCATGTTAATATACATATTAAATGATATGCAAGTTTATTATTAGAACATGTTGAAAATATATAAACCCTGTTTGCAGACATGACTCGGCTCATTTCAATACATCTGCAGAAAATCTGCAAAGAGTGGCACAGTTGATTTACGAGTAAAAAAATGTTAAAATTACTTGGAACAGCAGCATCAAGAAAATTCACTTCATATGCCTATTTAACTGCTTCACACTATTGCATTCGAAAACAATGATCAACAATAAACACGCACGGCAATGTTGAAAACAGCATAATGCTCAAGACAGCGCTCTCTTCTCGGCTGTTGCGCCGTGTAGACTGGTAGACTTTTACCAACGTTTCAGAGGCCCTTGCTGCCTTCAGAGGAAGTCGGTAAACTTCTACCAGACTACAGGGCGCAACAACCCAGAAGAGACAGCCATCTTCAGACCTCAAGCCCTACACAGCATAATGATCATTAAAAATGGACTAAAGAGAAATGAATACAAAGACAAGGCATCAAACTAAAAGCTCACTGAGTGACAGGAGTCTAGTATTGCCACTGGGCACAGCAAGTTGAAATTTACCTATCACACTAACAAAATATTTACCTTTAAACTTCAGGTTGCATGACCTTTGGGACATCTCAGTAAGTGGTGGTTAATTACTGCAGTGAGACGATCGTGGTCAGAGAGACAAAGAAGAGATCACTATTAATTATTATTATTACCAGGCATGGATTGGATGGCTGTGTTGTGCTCGTATTTGGCATGAAGCCTGATGCATCACCCCAACCGGCACGTCTCAATTCAAAGACACTGCTGATAAGATGACGGACATTTGACTCGACCATCGGGTTGTTCAGTAAATGCAAAAGGGATTCCATTACTTCATTCATAATCACTGGCTCCTGCACATCCAGAGGCTGACCCGCCAACTACAAACAAAACAAAATACCTAAAAGTTGGTAATGTTTCTAACATACAGTCCACAGACCAAGAGAAAAGCCCTGCTAGGAATTCGATATACGAGCATGCGCAAGATTTCGCGGTGAGTGACGACTCATCCTAAAGGCATTCGTTCCATAACCACTGAATGAACAGACAACAGGCTTTCATGTGTTTAATGGATACAGCTTTAAGATTACCTCACAGTGGCACAGTGATTGAATCTAGAATATTATCACAACACAATACAGGTGCACTCAACTACACGCTACTCTTAACCGCTTGATGTTTTCAGTCTGTGTGTAGTAGCGTAAAACACTTCCCACCAATAGCAGCCCTCTAGTCCACCAGGCAGTAAACATTCCCCCTGCACCGCCCCAGAAACAACTTCCCCCCGTACGGCTTTTCTCCTGGTTTGTGGACACATTTTAATGCACAATAACATGTCCAGTGTTAAGAACAGACTATTGCTTATGTATCAACCACACTGCAGCCTACACCAACATAATACATTCAGTTTATGTACGTCAGTGCACAGCCAATACACAAACAGGACTCTCTTAATCTTATTACCAACCTGAGGTTGTAAATTTTCTTTTATACAAAGAAATGGAAACATACCTTTTGACCAAGTAAGTATGCTATAAACTGTTTTTATTTAACTCAAATGTCAAAAAACAGAAAAGAAAAATTTGACTTCATACAGATAGAGACGTGGGAAATTGAAGTTAAAGTCAACAAGACAACATACCATATTCTTAATAATGGATGCAACATAATTCTCTCCTGCATTACATTCCAAAGAACAAACTTTAAACATCTACCAGACTGCATGGCACAATAACCCAGAAGACAGCAATCTTCAGATTCTACCGCCGTGAAAACCTCAAATACTTACTTACTTAGGATACTCAGGCGACCTGTTCTTCAGTGCCTTGAGCCTCTGCGGGTCCCAACTTTCATTGGCTTTGATCTATAAGACAGTTGGTAGGACTCCTTGGACGAGTGATCAGCCCGTCGCAAGGCCTCTACTTGTACACAGGACAGCACAACACAGAAGGACGCCGACAATCATCCATGCCTTGAGTGGGATTCGAACCCACGGTCCCAGTGACAAAGCGGCACAAGGCCCACGCCTCAGACCACGTGACCACTGTGAAGGCCAAATTATTATAGAAGGGGTAAATAATGATATTGCAGCAAACAATAAATCATATTAAAGGCAAAAACAATTTTAATCATTCAGAGCCAATTTTAAAATCGTAATTAAAATGCTAACCCATGTTCATTACAAATCTGAACTGTAGAGTACATCACACAAAAAAGTTCATGTCAAATTACTAACCTTAAGAACTTGACAGGTACATTTAATATTTTCAGATGTAGGTTCAGTGATTAATAAAGACAGATCTTCCACTAACGCAGTCCCCAGAATTGTTATCCTTTCACCATAACCTTTTGCACACTCCAGTTGCATGAACAACTCTGCCATGAACAATACAAAGCCATGAAGTCTTCTTGGATGTGTATGAATATAGTTTGATATTTGCACGTGCTCCTCTTTACACCTGCGGCATAAACAGAAACAACATGTCAGAGTAGAATAATATATTTTTGGTTAAATTAAACGTTTCCAATATTGGCATTCTGGGTTGTAACACTGGCGGAATTATAAGTAGTGTAAGATTCCTTATTTGGATTTTGAAAGACCAAGTTTTCCTCACGGTCTAAGTGGTTTTGCCTCAAGTCTGGCTGTGCGTTTTGATTTTGTAGTGCGTAAAAGATTTGGTAGCAAAGCCTCCATCAGACTAACAGCTTGTTTGCACTGAAATAGCCTTAGCAGTCTTAAGATATTTCAAAATTCTACAGTAAATAGCAACATTTCAGAGAAACAGTATGTTATCTACCTAGACCGCCACGGTGGTCTAATGGTCAGAACACTAGCCTTGTAAGCTTTGGGGTCCCGGGTTCAATTCCCGGTGGTGCTCAAATTTATAACTTGTGTTGGGTAAGGCCGTGGTCTAGGCATCACAGAGTTTTCCTCCGGGGGCTTCCCCAGTTTCTCCGTGGCATCCCAACAATTACTCCATTCACACACAGAAGAAGGCAATGGCAAACCACTTCTGATCATCTCTGCCAAGAATGTATATATGTATGAGCAGGTCCCTGACAACCTGAAGAGGTTGGAAGGATCCTGTTCATAATATATGGACCTGTCGTCATACAGAACACTACAAAAAAAAATCTACCTAGAAGTCCACATGGCATTACAATGCAAAAGACCAACACTCTGACATCTTTAATGCTGTGAGAAATGGAGCTCTTGATAATGATTTTTAACGATGCTATAACAATCACCAGTGTCATTTACATTTGCACAGTGAGTAGTTTTCAAATTTTCACAAACTTCTAACTCATTTGCAATTGGTAGGAAAGAAAGCTTTAAATTTTATTAAAAGAGAACTGTGACAATGATGATAATTTATTTAATATTAGCAGCTGCTTAACTGCCATCACCACTTACATATGTAAGGAAATGTGCCTGTTTGTTACCTATTTAGAAGATAAGCTCTGAATGTTGATCTTTCTCCTGGAGGAAATTCATTGTTAAGAAAGGAACAAAATCTTGCTCCATTGTATCGGAAATTTGGTTCAGTTATTGACTGAAAATAAATATTAATATTTACATTTTAATATCTCATGGTGGCTGAATGTAATGAAGTGTTCTTGAGAAATCAATCACGTGTGAAAATGAAGTTATTATCAATGTTTCAGAGACTCTCTGCCTCCATCATCAGGGGTTGATGTGATGAATGAAACGATTTCCCATTGTATTTACAGACACGGTTACCTCTTGGTGTCTGATATCCTTGTTTGAGAACAGAGTCAGGTTAGGCTAGTCATCACGCAAAACACAGTTGTGCCCCATCATAACCCCTGATGATGGAGGCAGAGTGTCTCCGAAATAGCGGATACTAACTCGAGTCCCATACAGCTGACTTCCCAAGAAGACTTCACTGTAAGATTAATATCACAACATTATCACACATGATTAGCACTTGACATCATTTGGTAATATATGATTTGAAGCTTTCATGGCAACGTAACTCAATAAAATTTTCTCGGGCGGTCAGCCGCGTCAGATGGTTAAACAATGAAACCGACGTTTCAGGGTTCTGATGATGGGGACAAGGACAGTCCCTGCAACATCGGTTTTAATGTTTAACACGGCTGATCGCCCGAGATTTCATTGAATCGTTACGTAAGAAGAGTTAGATCAAATTATTACCAAATCCAGTTCTTAAATCTATCATCTGTTACCCCCATTATCATAGAAAATCATGATCAGGAATGTGAAGAAATAATCTATCAGTCCTAAAGCTGTTGCAGCCACGGTTGTAATGAAAAAAGAAAAAATAGTGATACCCAAAGTTGCACATCACACAGTGAAAATGGTTACTGGATTTTGGGTAAATGTACGAACTTCAGCGCAGTAACAGACTCATTAACTTAATTTTCTGTAAAACAATTCACAATTATACAACACCATTATTAGTCTTAAATTACGAATCAAAGGAATTAAAAACTTTCTCATTTGCTTATCGTACACACTTACATTACAATGAGAGGCGTCGTAAGCTTCCAGTATTTCTATTCACAAAATTTAGCGTGAAAAGGCATTTTCACTCTTGCGCAATAATGCAAAATGCCAACTTTTGTTGGACTACGTTTTGATTGTATTCTGTCATCATAAGATCTGCAAATTATACATACTGTAAATTATTACAATAGGGTGTTGAGGAGGATATTTGGGCCTAGGAGAGAAGACGATGGGGCATGGAGAAAACTGCATAATGATCAGCTTAAAAATTTGTACTCCTCCCCCAATATTGTCAGGGTGATTAAGTCGAGAAGAATGAGATGGGTTGGGCATGTAGCGCGCATGGATGGGACAAGAGGTGTGCACCGGGTATTGGTTGGGAAGCCTGAGGGGAAGAGACCGCTGGGGAGACCTAGACATAGATGGGAGGATAATGTCAGGCGAGATCTATGGGAGATAGGAGTTGAAGGAGACTGGATTTTGTTGACCCAGGACAGGGTCTGGTGGAGGGCTTTGGTTAATTCGGTGATGAACCTTCGGGTTCCGTAAGTCATCTGGTTGGTTGGGTCCACTATTTGGGAAGCCTGAGGGGAAGAGACCTCTGGGGAGACCTAGACGTAGATGGGAGGATAATCTCAGGCGGGATCTATGGGAGATAGGAGCTGAAGGAGACTGGATTTTGTTGGCCCAGGACAGGGTCCAATGGAGGACTTCAGTTAATTCGGTGACGAACCTTCGGGTTCTGTAAGCCATCTGGTTGGTTGGGTCCACTATTTGGGAAGCCTGAGGGGAAGAGACCTCTGGGGAGACCTAGACGTAGATGGGAGGATAATCTCAGGCGGGATCTATGGGAGATAGGAGCTGAAGGAGACTGGATTTTGTTGGCCCAGGACAGGGTCCAATGGAGGACTTCGGTTAATTCGGTGACGAACCTTCGGGTTCTGTAAGCCATCTGGTTGGTTGGGTCCACTATTTGGGAAGCCTGAGGGGAAGAGACCGCTGGGGAGACCTAGACATAGATGGGAGGATAATGTCAGGTGGGATCTATGGGAGATAGGAGTTGAAGGAGACTGGATTTTGTTGACACAGGACAGGGTCTGGTGGAGGGCTTTGGTTAATTCGGTGATGAACCTTCGGGTTCCGTAAGCCATCTGGTTGGTTGGGTCCACTATTTGGGAAGCCTGAGGGGAAGAGACCTCTGGAGAGACCTAGACGTAGATGGGAGGATAATCTCAGGCGGGATCTATGGGAGATTGGAGCTGAAGGAGACTGGATTTTGTTGGCCCAGGACAGGGTCCAATGGAGGACTTCAGTTAATTCGGTGACGAACCTTCGGGTTCTGTAAGCCATCTAGTATGTTAGTAAGTTATTACACGTTTTTCCATAATAATATGTTTTTTTCTAAATCCTGAAAAATACACTACATATACTAAATCCTTTTAATAAGTGATGTTTTAATTTTGTGCCAGAGGTATATTACAGTTGTTCCCGTTTTATTTTGTCATATGCATCCGCAAAAGCAAACTGTGTTTCTATGATATTAGAGTAACATTTGTGTAAAATGAAGTTTTATTTGTATGGTGCACCTTCCCTATGCACATAACCCTACAACACTATGGTCTATACCATAATACCTTCAAAATAATTCATAAAAATTCTCCAAATAGATAGCAGCACTTACTACTACCACCCTCTTACTGTCCCTTCCCCTTCACTCTCAAACTCAAAGAAACAGGAAACACTGCCATACATACGCACAGCTCCATACAAAAACATGACACGAAGCCAACAACAAACAGTACAAGTAAGACACACTGTATAAATAAAACTTCATTTTACACAAAAGTTACTTCAATATGATGTTAGGAGGGTCCCTTGTCACCACGGCATGCTGCGTCCTCAGGTTGCGGATGGAGGAAGAGGCCTCCAGCTATAGAGGGCAGCTGCAAATATGTTGAATAAGCAGTCACGGACAGCCGACAAGGGATGGTCCTCCAGCTTGGGGGGTTGAGCGTGGGGCTGACAATCCCTCACCGTAAAAACTTAATTTTGTTACTCTAATGTGATATAAACATAATTTATTTTTATAGCCACATATGACAAATGAAAACAACAGAACAACTGTAATATACTACTGGTACATTATTAGAACATCTTACAAAAGAGAGAAGGTATATATACACTTTCTGAAGATATAGGAAAAACATATTATGATGCAAAACCATGTAGCAACGTACATATTGATTAAGTATAGTCAAAACACAGTGTAACAAAAATGTATATTTCAGAATAGCATAAAAAATTATGCAAAAAGTAGGACGTGCAAGAGTGAAGGTGCTTCAAACACGAAAATTAAAAATGGAGAACACGTGACGACACTACATCACACAACAGTAAATTAATGGTATCTAGGTGGCTGGCTTTTGGGCTGCGGTGCTGTGTAATCTGGTAGATGTTCACTGATGTTTCAGAGGTACTTACATGCCCAGAAGACAGCCATCTTCATACTTACCACAGTGAGAACATCAAATATCACTTAATGGTACCGACCCCGCTCAATGCTTTAAAACATACTGTAAGAAAGTGTATTTAAATGGTCTGATATCATCATTACACAATGATCTGTACAGTGTGACAAAGTATCAATAAAAAAACCTTAATTGCAACTCACCTGTTCCACAATTGCGTTAACTATATAAGACACTTTGTCTTCATCCCCCAACCAACAACTGAAGGTGTCCACTAATGGAGTAATTAAGACGTCAAACTTCCCTGGATGAACTGTCAAATGCTGCATTACTTCAATCAGGTGATTTGTTGTAATCAGTTCTTCTTTATTTTCAGACGCTGGATTTGAAGAGTTGTGATGAGGACCACCACCTGTTACCGGTGTAGGCTGTAGCAAAAGATTACTTATAAGGCACAACAGCAGATGAAAGTTAAAAGCAAAACTACTCATTACCTAAACATCAACAGATCAAAATTACAAAATTTAGATTTTGGTATTTTGAGTTCTAACACCATGCAATCCTGTACATTATTACCACTGTTTCAGAAGAATATACTGACTACATCTTCAGGATTCAATGTATGTTGCTTCAAAACGCTGGTGACTGCCTACAATACTACGAGATCCTCATAACGGTAAAGATGTCAATGCTGGTCTTCCGAGACACAGGTAGTGTGTTCCTCTGAAACGCTGGTACCTACAGACAAGCCCACAAGGTGTTGCAACCCATAAGACTGATGTCGATACCTACGAGATCACACGGTGTTCACCCCAGGACAACAATCTGAACTCTCACAGTCATGAAGACTTCAAATCTCGTTCAAAACAGTAAATATGATCATAAGAAACATACAAAGTACACTACCAAATCATACCAAAAACACTAGTGTTTTCCCACATATTAGTACATACAATACAAACTACACTCTCTACCTGTAATCAAACAATCTTGTGTAACAGGAAAGTTCGGGACTTGTATTTTTGAGGTGCCAATTGGAATCTCAACTAGGAACCATCTATCCTCACTGAGGTTGTTCATGGTTATAACCACAAAGAGAATGGATGGATACGTAGATCTTTAAAAATTGATTGCAGAAGAAATTCGGGAATTCCTGAAACAGTGAGGATTGTCACAGAGAGCAACGTTGCTGCTAGACAATGCCCCCTATCATCCGGGCGAGAGAGAGTATTGACTTCTGCCAATGGACTCACTGTTCTAAAGATTTTGGCCTCCCCAATGTCACAACTGTTGTACAACACATGGACCAAGAAGTGATTGTGTCTGTCAAACAACGCTATTGGGCTGACATCCTCAGAACTATGGCCAATGATGCTGGCAACATGACAGCATCATGGAAAAAAATTACGGTGTTGGATGCTATATATGGCATATCTCAGGCACGGAGAATTTTTTTTCAAGGTTTCTGAAGAAATAAGCAAGTCAAAAATTCTTGACTTGGTGCGTGCTTTAAAAAGAGATTGTTATGTCCAAAATGTGTAGTGGTGGTGCTAGCCACTCACCTGGAACATTCACTGTAGCTATAATAAATAAAGTAATGGTAATAAAGTGTCATCCTCGGTGGACTAGTGGCTAGCGTGCTCGCCACTGGACCCAAGGTACGCGGGTTGAAACCCAGTTGAGGACAATGGATTCTTCAGAGGTGATAAACATCCATAGCACAACTTCCTTCGGAGGGGAAGTAAAGCCGGCGGTCCCATGTCGTAGATTTACGGCATGTAAAAGAACCGTACGAGTATGAACGAGATGTCTCGTAAGCAAAATTTCAGCGGCCATTTCTCACCGAAGTCTCTCCTGATTCACTGCTAGATGGCTCTGGCAGTAAAATCAGGAGTGAGTAGAAATTGTGCAGAGTGAGTGGGCTGGTCACTCACTACTCATTAACGCAAGCTTCAAAGACTAGGAAAACATCCGAAAAGGAGGCGGCGAAGAACCACAACTGGGTTGTAGAGCCAAGAAAGAAAGGTATATAAAGTATGCAAGTTAAATGAATAACCTAAATACCATGGATCATGGGTTCTGATGCCATTTAGTCTTGTATGTATACTTTGTCTATAACCAAGAATGATCCTCATGTAAATGGAGGAGTGGAGAATTCACCTCCAGCCATGACACATGATTGGTAGAGAATAACTGGCGCACACTTAACATTTATAAGGTAAACAAACGACGGCATACATTTACTAAATTTAACAGAACATGGAAAGGATTCTGTAATCGTAAAACAAACGTGTTTGTGTCAATCTGCCTCCAAGCACCAATGAATGTTTTTCTTTTTCAATTATGTTAAAAATGATGGATCCTGACAGTATGACATGCATAAACATGATTACAGCATGAGGTGACAGTCCTAGTGTAATATAACACTTTGGTTCAATGAAATGAATATTAGATACTTTGAGGCATGTACGCTTCTAAGATTTATAACTATATTTTGGTATTTTGAATTACTGCATATTTACAAATATAAACACCACATATACAACATAAATTCCAAATTTATAGGATGTATATATATTATCTTCATAACTTTACTCATGAATAAACCTTTATGAAAATATTCAAACTGAGGGTCATCCACAAGAGGTACTCTCACATTTCCAACGAGTTCCCAGTAGATGGTATCCCCCCCCCCCCCCCCCCCCCCGCATCCATCTTTGTGAATCAGGTCAGTCGCCGTGAACCCACAGAAGAAGGCAAAGTGCGTGGAACGGTTCATCAAAACGAAATCAGACACACAGGTCCAAAGACGTTTCAGAACGACGTATCACCAGATGCCTCCATCAAAATCACTGATACATGCCTGGTATAAACAGTTTAAGGAGACTGGAAGTCATTTGCACAAGATAGGTACAGGGCGCCCATGTGCGTCTGATAGAAATGTTAAAAGGATACACAGGATCTTTGTCTGCAGTTCACGCAGGTCAACATGAGCTGCAGCATGTCAGTTGCAAATTCTGCATTTGACAGAGCACTGGATGCTGCGAAAACATTTGTGTCTGTTTGCTTACAAGTTACGAGTGGTGCAGGTAATTATACCAGATGACAGGGTAACCTGTAAGAAATTTTCAGTCACCGTGCTTGAGAAACTGGATGAAGACAACAGATTCCAGAGTAGAGGAAATTAATGTTCTCTGATGAGGCTACATTCCACGTTTAAGGGAAGGTAAACAAACAAAACGCACGCATCTGGGGATCAGAACGCCCTCATTCCACAGCGGAGCACAACAGAGACAGCCAAAATTAATGTGTGGTGTGGTCTGTTGCACGATCGTTTGATCCGACCATATTTCTTTGCCGAAGTGACTGCGACATCCAGCAGTTACCGGGATATGCTGGAAAACTGCATCTATTCACAGTTACAAGAACTGCAGCCTGCCGTGTTCTTTCAGCAAGATGGCGCACCACCACACTGCGGCTTCATTGTGCATGCATCTCATAATTAGCATTTCCAAACCCAACGGAATGGCCGTTCCTGGTCCCATGTCTTGGCTGGCCACATCACCAGATATCACACGTCATTTGCTCCTACGGGGATAGTAAAAGACTGTGTACCAAACTCCAGTGACTGACATCAACAAGTTGAAGGACAGAATTTTAGCTGACATGCTGCAGCATATATGGATGGAGGTTGAATGTAGCCTGGACATTGTACATGCAATAAATGGAACCAACATTGAATGAGTGTAATGTTCAGAGAAAGACTATGAGAGTTTCTCTTGCAGATGACAATCAAACAGTGTTTATATGTCTACTCATAAAGGTTTTATTCATGAGTAAAGTTATTAAGATAATTTATATACACCCTATATAATTTAACACACCATCATGAAAATTGGTGAAGGTAGAAAAAAGTTCTAAGCCACTTGAAATTAATGGAGTATTAAGACAGTCATAATTAGTAAACATACATTTTCTACTATGTTTGGTTAATAGTTTATGTAAGGCAGAAGTTCCTTACTGTTATTTGACACACCAAATACATGGAATATGTATAAAGAACAACTACCAACGTTAAACTTTTCAGTCCATGCACTAACTAACAAGCCTGACAAACCTTGAAAACTAAATAAGGTGCTACAGGCGACCAATTAGAATAACGTATGCCTTCTAGGTATCCCTGTCCAAGTGACGAGTTTGGGACGACTGGCGTTTGGAATGGTAGCACGTTTTGACGGGGCACCTACAAACCAAATATTTTTATTCTTACAAAGAAGAAGAGACTGAATAAAAAGAAATTTTATACAGTACGTAATTATTAGCAACATAGCAATCCATATGCCTTTTATATGTCAGAAGATTTCCAAGAATAATCACGGTTGAAAATACCTTCATATCATACGCACATACAAGCTCCTAATACCCTGACCAAGAATAGGTCAAATATACACACAGGATTCAAACTGGAGATGGAATTTTTATTCATCCATTGTCTGTGAATTCACTCTAAAAATTCTGTGCTCCAGGGATCAGACAAGTGTATACACAGAAGGGAAGACCATCATCACACATAATAATAGCGCTAGGGAAGGGGTTCTCAACCTTTTTCACTGGCGTACCACTAACCAAATGCGTTCAGGGAAAACTTGATGCCTGCCCCCAGTGGCGTAACTAACGTTTCGCGGTCACCACGTGTGCATGTACGTCAATGATAAACAGTTTCTCTCTATAACTGCATTTACTGAAAGAAATCCTACATAAAATATACTGAAAGGTATGTGCAAAATAAGACTCAATTAGTGAATAGTTTAATACCTACTCAAATGCATAATAGTGGAAATTATTGCACAAAAATCACATTTTTGGATACATAACAGGCCAATTTAGGCTTCAGTGTGTTTAGCCAAACATAGCTTTCGAATGCCAGGTTCCATTTCAGTTAATTTCAGCTTTGATCGATTTTCATACTTAGTTCACGTACCACCAGTGGTATGCGTACCATGGGCTGAGAAACGCTGTGCTAGGGTATCCAAAATATTTCAAGTTTTTAGAATAAAACAAACCATCTGTCTTCCTATATATAGCAAGCCAAGTCTTAAGGTGGCGACTGACTTGTAACATTTGCCTGTAATGTAACGTGTTACAAATCGAGCATTATACAAGTGAAGACAGCGAACGGAGCCGCTCGATGCGAGCCGCTCACGCTCGCGGGCGCTCCATCGTGTTGTCGGTTTTTTCGCGAATCCCTTTGAGTGTTACATTACAAGTCAGTCAGTCAGTCGAGCGGCTTCGTAACGAGCATTCACGAGTTCTTTAGATAAGAGTAGCGTATTAAATGGAACAAAGATAACACAACCTCCATGTCCGACATATTGAATGAAATGAATGGAGCACACACGAGCACAGTCGAGCCGAGCGTTCAAAACGAGCATTCGATACGCCTCATCAGTTGTGGTGTAAAGTAAAATGCTCGCCGCAAATGTTACATTACGAGTAAATGTTACAAATCAGTCGCCACCTTTACAAGAAAGCATCAACAGTTGCTGAAGTGAATCGGAGGAAACGAAATACAATTCCACTAGTTTTTCCAGCAAATTTAAGTGAAAAAACATGATCGATGTCAGCCAAGTTTTTGACACTTCTGTGCATCTACTGCCATGTATTCTTGTGAGGCACTCAGCTTCTGGGAATCGATATATAAAGTACTGACCTACTTCAAGCGTGAAGGAGATGCTACCTGTAGGCATAAATCTGTGCCACCTGCCTTTGTACATGTTGATCACTTTGACATAATGTCCCCACCACTGCAACCTCCTAGGCAATATCACTTGCTCAAAAACTGCTTAAAAAATTAAAAAATAAACCTTACAGTCCATGATCTTATTTAATCCATCTCACTAATTGTCATTTAACACCGGTTTGGTTTACTTCGCAAGAAAAAACAAAACTTCACAAAAATCTAAAAATCAAAGTGTTGACCAGTAATACTGTTCTATATTTTAGTAAAAGTAAAGCTGTCCCAATATATGCCATGTAAGAGCTTAGGGGGAGAGGAGGTACAGTTCATATTCATTCTTGACCTCGGCCCTAGATGGGGGTCAGGGGTCAGCATCACGCCCCAGCCTTTTTACCCCTAGAAAAGGAACCCAGTACTCACTGGATAGGAGGCTGGACGGGCCCCACAGCCAGTCTGGATGCAGAGACTAGAGGTCGTCCAGTCCGTAGCCAGTCACTATACTGACTGAGCTACACCAGCTCAATTATAAATTTGTACTAACCAAAATAGTTAAACATTCCCAAAATCACTTTTCTATAGATATTCACCTGTTCTAGAAATCTCTGTGGGAAGGAGGGCTGTCAACTTTACAAACTTTATCTATTAATTATAAGTAATAAAACTGCTTTTCTTAATAAAAGTTCCCACATTCATATTTAAATTAAATTACAGCACTGTAAAACGTTTCACATGATATATTAAAATTATAATACTCTTTATAACTTACACACTGAAGCTGATTCCAGTTATCAAGCAAATCTCAAATATTCTATTATTCGCACTAGAAGATTAGCTGCAGTTTTTACTAAGTTATTTACCGATATGGCTCACAAATTAAGCACATGGAAATCATACCTCTTCATACTGTGAAGAAGAATTGTAGGAATCCTTTGACTGTTGAGACTGATAATTTGGGGGGTAAAATTCTTTTGCATTAGCAGATAATGTTGAAGTCACTGAAATGTCTCCTTCAACACATGGATCAGGCTGAGCGCTGTTATGGATTACTGCGACGTCTGAAACAAGAAACATAATTCAATGCATAGCCAATACAAAATCACAATTACCGCCCTTTCTCAGTTGCTTCTTGATCTCGAGTCTTGATGGTTCTCATGCCAGAATAATCTTGACTCTTTGTTAGAAGCTGGCACGCCCCTAGCTTAGGCAATCGTCTCTCATCTTCAGGGATTTTGTCGACTGTACTATACTATACTATTCATCGACCTGATGACGGAGGCAGTATGACCTCTGAAACGTTGGTTAACATCGACCAGACTACACAGCGCAACAACCCAGAAGACAGAAATCTTCATACTCTGATGACGGAGGCAGTTTTACCTCTGAAACGTTGGTAAACATCGACCAGACTACACAGCGCAACAACCCAAAAGACAGAAATCTTCATACTCATCGCCCTGGTGATGGAGGCAGTATGACCTCTGAAACGTTGGTTAGCATTGACCAGACTACACGGCGCAACAACCCAGAAGACGGAAATCTTTGTACTCATTGCCCTGATGATGGAGGCAGTATGACCTCTGAAACGTTGGTAAACATCGACCAGACTACACAGCGCAACAACCCAGAAGACAGAAATCTTCATACTCATCGCCCTGGTGATGGAGGCAGTATGACCTCTGAAACGTTGGTTAGCATCGACCAGACTACACGGCGCAACAACCCAGAAGACAGAAATCTTCATACTCATCGCCCTGGTGATGGAGGCAGTATGACCTCTGAAACGTTGGTTAGCATCGACCAGACTACACAGCGCAACAACCCAGAAGACGGAAATCTTTGTACTATACTTATTTGTAACAAACAACCAAGCTGACTTTCAGCTGCAGTACACAGACACCCCAACTTGCGTTTCAAGGGATCAGCTCATCCTGCCAACCTGTCCCATTTCGGGATATGACGCAATGCAAGTTCTTCTCACCAAGTGCCTTAAAGCTGTTACATGTGGACAGGTAGTAAATTTTAAATCTTCACAGAACATGGGAGAGGCATGTAGCACATGTGGGGGAGACGAGAAATGCATACAAAATTGTGGTTGGGAAGCCTAATCGGAAGAGACCACTAAGTAAACTCAGGCATAGATGGCAGACGTTATTAGAGCGGATCTTAGGAACATACGGATGGAGGGTGTGAAATACATTAACTGGCTGAGGATAAGGACCAGTGCCAGGCTCATGTAAACATGGAAATCAACCATTAACTGAGAATAATATTTGCACCTAAGAGATCGTATGGAATGAATTACATGACAAAGAAATTAGAAAATTTCCTGATGAAGGATTCTCGGGTTACAAGCCGCGTCAGGTGGCTGAACGGTGAATAAACCACATCTTCTGCCAACGTTTCGAGAACAATCTCTGGTCTCATCCTCAGGGTTGCTTGGTAACCATTCCGATCCTTTGTTACGCTCTCGCTGCTGGGAACTGGCCCGGGAGTCTTTAACCCTTTGAAGCCGAAGATCGTCTGAATATTATTTAAGAATTCAGTCCGTACCGCGAAGAAAACACTACACCTCACCATTACGAAAATCAGCTGGTTAACCCTTTGAAGCCGAAGCTCGTCTTCATAATATTTACTAATCCAGACCGTACCGCGAAGAAAACACTTCACTTAACCATTAGAAGTCGAATCAGGCGGTACCACATAAGATTTAACAAAAGAACATCCCGGGCAAAGCCTTAATCAACTTCAGTCACCGCAGAAGCTTCACTTTATACATTGTAACTTTTATCTTTACTAAATATTATTGGGGTGATTAAATCAAGGATAATATAGATGGAACATGTAACATACATGGGCAAGATAAATGTACGTAACATTTAAATCTGAAAAGCATAAAGGAAATCTTATGCAACAGGAGGACAATACTGAAATGGGTCTTACGAAGTAGGGTGTAACGGTGTGTACTGGATTCAGTTGACTAGGGAAAGGGTTCAGAAATGGGCTCTTGTGAACACAGGAACAGAACATAAAGTTTCAATAAAGACAGGACATTTAACAAGCTTGGCAACAATAATCTCTGCAGCAATAGTTTATGAACATGTTTTGTGCATGATACTGTTACATGGCAATATTCAGCCGTTATATAGACTTATGACAAAGTACCTAGTGCGTTACAACCTGCGCACATCGTTATAAAACTGCATGCCAACTTCAGAAGTACAGATGGGTTGCTTTTCTCATTTTGCAGTAAAAATTCAATTATAATGCAGCTGTTATGAATCTGTGTACATACATCTAAATTATCATTAAGCTGAATTTTTATTTTTTTATTTGTAGTGTTCTGTCTGACGACAGGTCCATATATTATGAACAGGATCCTTCCAACCTATTCAGGTTGTCAGGGACCTGCTCATACATATATACATTCTTGGCAGAGATGATCAGAAGTGGTTTGCCATTTCCTTCTTCTGTGTGTGAGTGGAGTAATTGTTGGGATGCCACGGAGAAACCGGGGAAGCCCCCGGAGGAAAACTCTGTGTTGCCTAGACCACGGCCTTGCCCAACACAAGTTATAAATTCGGGCACCGCCGGGAATCGAACCCGAGACTACTGAACATTAAACACAACAGGCAGAAAATCTGTACATCTTTCTCGTGTCCGTCAGATGTTTACTTGTCTGTCATGCTGTTATTCCACGCTGATCCGCATGTGATTTTCTGTATAAATTGTAATATTTTTTTATAAAAATATCACTGAATAAGAAAAGAAAAATATGAGTGTAGCAGAAAAAATGTCTTATAGACACATATGATACGTTACATTTAAGTTTCTTGTCTCAAAGAGAAGTGGCTGAGAAATTGTGAATTCCTCGGTCAAATTTGTCAAAACTGTTAAAATCTCGTGATGCATTAAATGCTAATACGACTAGTGAGAGAAGAAAAAAGGAAGCATGAAGAAAAATGTTATGCAGTACATAAAAAGTGCTACTGGTTTGGTTCAGGCAAGTCAGTTCTTATAATACATATTTCAATCACAGTATTCTATTACAAAAAGCCAACGATTTGCTGAGAAATTAGAAGAAGATTTTAAACCGACCAATGGATGGAGACACAACATTGTTTAAAAAAAAACTTCCTGGACAAAAACAAAATTCTGATGGCTCGGCAGCTAACGAAATACAAACAAATTTAGAAAGATATTGTAGATGCGTCATATTGTGATTTATAAGTATTAAAAATATATTAAAATTGGCCGTCAATCACAATATAAGATAATTAAAAGTTCCTTATCGAGTACTCGATTTACATGTGGAACATTTACGACATGTTTCGGCTATATATAGCCGTCATCAGGTGTTATATTATAAACTTTTTACTGAATTACTGATTTTTACTAATATTTAATGATGATTTTCAGTTCTCATTTTTTTCTTTTTTTTCTTATCGTGTTCTCGTCCTTCATATTTTATCTTCATCGATTGTTGTGTCGCCTGTCACTAATATGATTGTATTTCGTAGTGATGTTAATGTTGTGTTTATTGGACGAGAACACGATAAGAAAAATGAGAACTGAAAATCATCATTAAATATTAGTAAAAATCAGTAATTCAGTAAAACGTTTATAATATAACACCTGATGACGGCTATATATAGCCGAAACATGTCGTAAATGTTCCACATGTAAATCGAGTATTCGATAAGGAACTTTTAATTATCTTATATTGTGATTGACGGCCAATTTTAATATATTTTTAATATTTTAATAAATTTAGAAACTGTATTAAGCGATTACAGCCCAAGAGAATATCTTTAATACAGGCAAAATGGGACTAAAGAGCTATTCCATATTATTGCATGATTTTTAAAAATGCCTCAGCATCTGCTGGAAATAACGTAAAGGACAGAATTACATGCAGTTCTATTAACCTGCAGTATGAAAGGAACAATCATGAAGCAGCCATTAATACGAGTAGAGAGTAAATTTCCTTGATCTGAAAGGAGTAAAAAACTTTCCTGTTGAATATGCGCACAATACCAGTGACTAGATGACAGCTTCTATAATAGAAGATTACTTTCACAACTGCAACAGACAAATGAATATGAAAAAGAAAATAAATTGCACTAGTTCTGGACAACTGTCCAGCACATCCAAAGCTGAAGAAGGAAAAAACAGAATTAACACTATGTCGCACATTCAACCTGTCGACCAGCAAATTATAAAAACTTGTTGATCGAACATGATGCACAGAATTATCCAGTCCAAAGGTGATTAACTGGGAACTTCATCCAACATCACCAAACAAGTATCACTTCCAAATGCACTGCACAAGACAATGAATGCTTAAGATAAGGTTTCTGGCCATTAAAAGAAAATTTGGATGTCTGTAACATAAATACTGATTTTACAAACCTACAGGAGTACCATTCCTATATTGAAGATTGCTGCTCCAAGTAAGCAAGTCTGTATCCTTCAGGAAAATGAAATCAAATAAATGAGTAACATGTTACTTGATAGTAATGCTGAATTTAATGACATTACTAGCAAAGTGTGCTCATGTTTGGTGCATGAAAATCTTGTCAAAATAGAAAATAATTATAATTTTTTTAACTGAGAATTTTTAATACATATCAGTTGTGAAAAGAGAGAAATATGTTTGCCAGTTCCTGTAAAAATATCAGTATTATATGGCAACTGTTCCAGATTAATCACTATTCTTATGAATCCCTGCATTTTTCAGTAAAATTACTTACCACTTGTCATTTATTCTCTAAATATTGTTTCACATATGACATAACTAAGTTTGCAGACATACCAAAACATTTTGTCGTAGTGCTACATACAGCTGTCAGTCACCGCAGCATAAACACATTCTTACTCGCGCAATTAAGAGTACTGAATGTGTAATACAGCCAAGTGAGACTTCCACTTTTGAGTCAACACATTAACCATATTTATAGAAAACTAGTATTGACATATGTGAAATATTAGACAAATGTTTTATTTTACTTCAATGACATGTAATGACACTAAACAACGAATCAAGTATCAACTAGATATTGTGTTTATGACATGGGAACTCAGTGGATTACATTTGCATTACATAAGTGGGGCATAATATCAAAAGAAAATAGTCTCTCTTTTAACACACATGGACTGAACATAAAGCTCTCTCTAGCTTCAAGTGCTAAATCAGACAAACTGATATGGTCTTCAATTTTCACACTTAAAGAAACTAGAGGGATAGTAAATCACAACACGGCGTTTCCTAATGGTGTTGAACAGGCCTTCGGTTTATAATTTAGGGTCTACATACCTGTTCTATTTTCCGTTTGTGGTCGTCGCAGTTCTTTGTGGTCTTGTCCTTGCCTCCAAATAACACGACCTCTTCCCTTCGCTGTAGACGGTTCTCCGAAAGGGTTCATGGTTGCCTGCAATATGATGAAATTAGGGGCATACTGTGCCTCCAATCGTAAGGTTAAGGTACAGAACATTAACCATGTTATAAGAAATACTCAATTTATTCAATGACATCAGATATGCAAAACAAATTTCGTCCAACGTTTCTTTCTAATGACACCAAATAAATCAAATTTACTCACAGAAGACTTCTATCTATCACGTAGGATTACAGAACCATCATTTTAAGCACGAACACCAACACACCATATTTTACGGCAACCACAGAATATACACAAATACCAACTTCGACATGGTTTATACATATTGGTATTAATCTATTGATTAATATGAACGTAGGCGAGTAATCTAAGTATGATATTACGGGACACAGAAAATTACCACGACTAATTACCTGAAAATAAAGATGACAAAACGGTCAAATTTACCAGCACTGTGGATGAGCAAACAAACTAAGAAAGAGTACTGCGTGCCACAATACATGTTCTTTTCAACCTGCATTTAGAACTATTAAATATGCTCTCGCCTCATACATTTTTCCAAACCAATATTTTATAACCACGGCAAATTACCTCTAGTAATTTGTGTCACATCACTTAATCTACCACCCGAAAAATGAAATTAATCTAAGCTAACCTAACCTAATTTAACTTATGCCAAGCCACATAGATTAATAAACGCCAATCCCACCAGGCCAAATGTAATGTGGAATTATTTCCTTCGGAAACTCAACAGGCAGAAAAAAGTATTTTGCAAGCAAAAGAATATCATTATAATAACGACAGGCACTAAAAAGAGATCCTCACGTAAGGAATTATTTAAGAAATCTAACATTCTTCCACTAGCCCGCGAATTCTTGCTCTCATTATCATTTTTAGTTGACAACAGAAACATGTCAAATCCACAATATAAGTACAACATGCGCATATAACCTTCATGTACCAAACACTAAACTCAGTAAATATCAAAAAGGAGTTTACTAATACTAGAATGAAGTTCTTCAGTAATCTTCCTATCACTATAAAAAGTATGAATCACATAAAAGTTAGTTTAAGTCAGAACTGAAGGAGTATTTCCTACCGTACTGCGCGCTATCTGCTCCATAGGAGAATTTACTTCAACCGAATATTCTCACCTATTATAAATATATGTTCGCAATACTGGCTTTGCTTCCTTGTGTAATTATTTTAGCGGTAATAGTGTAGTTGAATATAAATTATTGCCATAACTATGTAATTTATTCTTGTACTAGAAACAAGTATTGTATTTGTGCTATGACGTGTTCTGCATTCTTGGCTTGGGCCTGTGAAGGCTCTACGGAATGTAAATAAATTCTATTCTATTCCGAATGAAACCTACCCCAACCACTGCTAACAAAATTCGACTGAACTTAACATTTCGCAACGAAACTTGAACTAACCTAATATAACCTCTCCAAACTGTAACCGAACCAAATATAAACACATCTTGGCTCTTTGCCCAATCTGAGATGAGACTGATGGGTCATGTAGTATGCATGGGGAGGGGGGATAAGAAATATATAAAAAAAATTCGTTGGAAGGCCTGAACAGAAGAGACCTCAAAAGACCTAGGCTTGGTTGGAAGGATATTAAAATGGAAGTTAGGGAAATAAGGCTAAAGTTTTGAATTGCATTAAGCTGGCTTAGAAAGTGGGATCTTGTGAAGACAGTAATGAACCTTCAATCTGTATAAAAGGTGGGAAATTTCTTCACTAGCTTCACAAGATGGGCTCAGCTTCATGGAGTTCATGCGTCATAAATGAAAAGACACTCACTGTCCTGTCATGATTTTGAATGCTTGTAGAACATGCCTTTCTTCTTCTCCTTCTTCTTCTATGGCATGACAGCCCAAAGTCAATCCTTGGCCTCCTTAGAACTTGCCTTTACAGTATTGTTATTACATATCTCCATACTTAATATTTTTCATTCTTTGCTGCTATGATTACAAAGACATTTTGTTTTATATTATTCTTTATTTACTACACTCTGTATAACATAACATACTATAGATGAATGACAATCGTATGTAAAAATATGACCGTGGAATACCAGCAGTCTGTTTGAACTATAGCTCATGTCATGAGTATTGCCAACAAAATAAATGCATTATAACCATATGTGGATGAGTATATGAGAAGACTATCTAATTAAGACAGTGCATTTAATTAATACTTGTACATGAAATGAGTACTTCATAAGCCCACCATTTTCTGTTCCTTCAAAACAGTGTTGCACAACCTTTCAACACTTGCGGCACACTAAATACTGTGGAAGAGTCATGTCCACACACCAACCCCATTTTGTATATCATGGCAGGGGAGGTAGATGGTTTATGGCAATGACTGGCCGTGGCAACTTATTATAAATTGACCGCAACCAAAAAATGTTCTATTTGATGTTTACAATTACCCATCTTTATTATTATGTCATTTATTTTAAATGTATTCATTATTTGAAATAAATTAAAATATAATAATTTCCACCATTTGATCAAAAATTTATTAACTATGTCCGAACATTTAAAGTTAAAGATACTTATTCATATCTTTACATGTAGATTGCAGAAAAATACATAGAGTGGATATAAAAGTAAAGGGGAGGTACACGTTTTGCTGCAATGTGTTTGTGTTGCTTTCCAATTCCATTTAGTGAATGTCTGTCCTCAGTCTACCCAATCATAATGAAGCAAATGAAAACTGAGACAGAGCAGAAAACAAGATTAACAGTTGTGTGTCTCATTATGGTTATAATTATAATATGAGGTGAAAATCTTGTGGCACACCCAGATGGCCTCAACAGCACACCTGTGTGCTGCGGAACACTGGTTGCGCATCACTGCTTTAGAAGGTAGAGGTATACAATCACTGTTCCAAAAAATGATATAAGTATAGAATTTCAAAGACTACAGGACTTAAATAATATCAATTTCTTGAGGATCAATGTACAATAATTACATTCCAAAATTATGTTCCATCTTACTTGCCCTTAGTGAATAATGTAACACAATTGGTCATGAAGATTTTTGTCTTCTGGGTTGTTGCGCCATGTAGTATGATAGATGTTTACCAACGTTTCAGAGGTCATACTGCCTCCGTCATCAGGGCCTGATGACGGAGGCAGTATGACCTCTGAAACGTTGGTTAACATCGACCAGACTACACAGCGCAACAACCCAGAAGACAGAAATCTTCATACTCACCGCTGTGAAAACCTCAAATCATACACTTGGTCATGTTCAGGGGTTTAGTCTTAAAGGTAATAGTGCCAGGGTGAGGTAGCATGCTATTCTGGGTTGACACAAATTATGCATTAGGAGAATTGTAATATGGGGGGGGGGGGGGGGAGAAGAGATAGAAAGTTTCACACACATATTTTCCCCTAATTTTATACCAGGTTATGCTGATTACATTATATTCTCAGAGGGGACCTCAGAACCAACTACATCCTTTGTCTAGGTTGCCTATATATGATGTCACTCAAAGAAGTACCAGGGTACCGTCCTGGATTGCCATGGCTTGATTACAGCAAATAAAAAAAATACATTACAAACCATAACTTCATCTTCCTCATTTATGACATCTGAAGGGCTTCTGACAGGAAATGAAAATAGTGGCTCTATGGAAGCAATTTGTACAGTGATTCTTCAACCACTTAGGTTTTCTGCAATATCACTTACTAAGATGCTTTTCTCACTTTGAAATACATCTTTATTTAATTATGATATATTTTTTAAAACTGCTGATATCTGAAATATACCAAAACCAATGATTATTAAAGTCAACTATGAAGGTATTTCTGATATTAAGTTTGACTTTATTAATATGGGAAAGTAAACTAAACTTACTAGCAAGATTCAATTGAATAAAAGTTTTCTTGGATATTATCCATCGTCTAGTAAATATAAAACGTAAAACGACGTTTCGGAGATGGGACTCTATCTCCGTCTTCAGGTTCCTACACAGTTGGGCCCACTAGATAGAGCTAATCCCTATCTCCGGACGAGAGATAGGGATTAGCTCTATCTAGTGGGCCCAACTGTGTAGGAACCTGAAGATGGAGATAGAGTCCCATCTCCGAAACGTCGTTTTACGTTTTATATTTACTAGACGATGGATAATATCCAAGAAAATTTTTATTCAATTGACTCTTCACCATCGTCAAGAAGTTTTAGATTTTTTACTAGCAAGATGTTTGACATCAGATTTGCAACACTGTCAGCAACAAGAAATTCATGATTGATTGTATGTTCTGATATCTGAAATATAATCGTGCAATACAAATCAAACAGTTCATTCATGATTGGAATAAATAATCAATGATGTGAGAATGGTCAACAGGTACTGGACATGTCAGCACAAAGAAATGGTTACTTTAAACTATATTACTTACAGCACTAAAAACCATGGAAATTGTACCTAAGATCTATGGACAATATAAAACACTGCGATATCTTGATTTCTTACAAGGAAATGAAGTTAAATAATTTAATTTAAAGAGTTCTATGCTACATCAGTGACATCATATGAGAGGCAAATGTAGAACTCACTTTACAATAGAGACATTTTACTTACTACTTTAATGCTCGGACTCTATCCATTAGGTTTACAGAGAAGTCAAACTTACAGTAGTGGAAATCATTAATTTAACTTTAAATTCATCAAATTGTCATCAATAATATTAAAACCTTGCATACCACGCAGTGTTGAACATTTATCTAAAATATATAAAATCGTGCATACCAACAAAACTGCTTACACTTTGAAAAACATTTAGTGCCAAACGCGTTTCGACCTTTAGAGATCATCGTCATTGGCAAAAACATTAACTCATTATAACAGACCATCGTCTTATGAACTGTATTATTTTAATAGACAGACTAATGAATTAATTTGTTTGTCACTGATGATGACCTCTTGAGGTCAAAATGCATTTGGTACTAAGTGTTTTTCAAAGTGTAAACAGTTTTGTTTGTATGCATGATTTTATATATTTTACATAAATTGACCAAATTGTGTTGATTGGAAGACATCTTCAGCGTGAACTTACTAACACCAAACTTCCCCAATTAAATAAATCGTCAGTTGAGTTTGTGTGCATGGCAGCTACAAATGAGCTGATCAGAGCTAAAATGATACAAGTCAACAACGGTATAAAATGAGTGTTTTAGGTGTTTATTCTCAATTTACTGCAAACAACAAAAATACATTTTTACTACAACTAATAACATTTCCTAACAAGAAAATGAAATTACCTTACACTTTTCATTTGATTAAAAAAATAAATTATACAACATGAAAAGAATCTGACTTGTACCACTTTAGCACCTAGGAACTGAAATAATTCCTATACTATAATATAAATTCCAGTGTCCTATTTGTGGAAGTTTTCTGTAGAAAAATGTATCTTTTATAACAAACAATGGTACTAAAAGATTTAAAATAAACTCAAAGATAACAATATACATTTTCCATAGTGTCTAGTATAACCTATGTTATTACTGACCACCTACAGAGACATTCTGGGTTCACAGGCCATCATCAATCTACCACTTGCAACATACACCTCATGATCTTTTATCTTCTTAAATCTGTCTTGTTTTTCAAGTGGCAGGATTAACTCGTTTTGATTCCAGTCTGATTTATCCACAGGTCTTCATGTTTTTCTCCCACTTTCTAGCCAACAGTGTAAAATTTTCCTTGGCAGCCAATCATCTAAAATATGCTTTATATATTGTAACCATTACTTTCTGTATGTTTAATTTCACGTTAATATTATAAATACCCAATTTTTACCTAAATAGTTTATCGTCTGTGGATATCAGACGTCCGATACATCAAAATACAACCTGATAATGAACATCAAAATGCATACTCCAAATCAAGATGAAGACTGAAAATTAAAAATCAATAAACGCAATGCACAAAAATGTACAATAGTTTTTAAAAATGTATGAATTGATAAGCCTGAAGATGATGTGGTAAACATCGAAACATGTCGTCAGAATCAAAAGCGCTGTGATAGATGTAATATTATACGACACAGAAAAGCGCCATAAAATATAACATAATGCAATTTATATTGTAAATGTTATAAAAAAAATTAAACAACATTATTTTAAAACAAGTTTTGTGTATAGACTGGAAAAATAAATATATGTATTTCTTATCTTACTTGTTGTCACTCCTAATGCTGATCTCAGAACTCTCATTTGTGTTGCCTCTACAAAGCCCATGCTGTCATCCATAATTTGCTACCATTCTCACTTCCTGGTATATTTTTCCATTAAAAGTACATTTCATAATTTTTAAAAGAAAATGATTACACAAATAAGGTGTGCAATAAAGTACGTGACATATGGAAAATAGATTACAGATGTACACCAGAGTCCTGATTATTGAACCTAAACAGGAGCGAAGGATGGTCAGATACTAAAATGTCAGATAATACAGAAAACTAATGAATATAATGGGTAATATCAACTCAATTTATAACAATCTACAATATTATTAAATTATGACAAAAATACAATATGACATCAAATAAAAAAATGTCAAAAAGACATTTTTTTTTTGAAAAATTAGTAATGAGTATTTGCTTTTGAGCCCCTCCCCCCTCCCAGTAAGGTCATGCCAGCATGTCTGTAACAACCGAGTACATAAAACGCAAAAGATGCACGGCGGGGGAGTGATTCATTCCACTCCAGGCGCAGTAAACTGTTGACAAAATGGAACATTCTGACACGGCACATTGGATAAAGTAGAATGTTGGATAACTGGGAATCTACTATAAAATGATAATGGCCTTTGAGGCCAAAATTCATCTTTGAATAGAAGGAAAATATTGTGATAAGTGTAAGTTATCAGTGGCAGTGATGGTTAAAATATTCTGTCAACATTAACCTCAATGCTACAAAGCAACTACATTTTATGTACCTTGTATAGGTCAAATGAGAAATTACTACACACAGGAGAATGTTTGGAGGAAGAGAGAGAGAATCAAGATGATGGAGGGGAAAACCAGTGAGAAGTCATATAATTGTACTCCACAAATCAAAGATAAGCTGGGCGAGACATGTAGCATACATGGGAATACAAGAAATGCAAAACCTGAAGATAGGGAACCACATTAAAGACCTAGGCTTATATTGAAATGGGAGTTAAATTAATTATTTTTAGTTTACTTAAAGACCCTTTCAGTTTCTCAGATATACCCTGTTCCCCAAAAAGATGTATACACATTATCATATGGAATATTAACCTCATTATCCATCTCTGTGTGTTGTGTTTATGAGGGGAACCTAGTGTGGCCTACACTTAAAAGATGGCACTGTAATATCTTTATCTTGACAACTTTTTCCGACTGATTGTTAGAGCGCAGAGGGTCTGTCAACTGCCCCCACCCAATGATTGACAAATACTTTAAGGATGAAACATACAGCACAAAGCCAGCAGCAGCTTTGGTCGCCATCTGTCCACTCGTCAGATGCTCACTACTTTCAACTGTGCCAAGAAGTTAACAGTGGTCATTCTGAACAGCTACACTATATTCACTAATTCACTAAGCATCAATGCTGAAGTATGAAATGGTTTAGTTTATTAAAATGTCTTTATTTCAATCACTGAGTGCATGCATACATCTTTTTGGGACATTCCGTAAAGTGACAAGTGACAGAATGATTAATAAATAATAAACTAAAAAGGGTGTGGGATAAAGCAGCAACGACCTACTTCACGGTACCATCCCAGAATTTGATTGGAGGAGCTGAGAAAAACCATGAAAACCGCAGTCAGTTTAGCCAGTCTCTGTGCCAAGACTTCAACCAGAAACTTACAAAATACGAGGCGCGTCCCAAAAGTAAGTTTCCCACTCGTCCCACAGCTAGCAAACCTTATATTGCGCGAAGCGACTGTGCGTACGTGATAGAGCAATGACGTAGCATGGCGCATGCACTAACGGCACTTCCCGCGTTCTCACAGTAGCATCGTTGCAGCTGTTGAAGATGGAGGTTCTTATTCCAGCTCCCGCCGACTGTGAACTGCGGTCAGTGATAACGCTAGGCCGCACACGGCTCGACGGACAGCAAGTCTCCTGCAGGAGTTCAGCTGGGAGGTGTTTAATCATCCACCCTACAGCCCGGACCTCGCTCCCAGTGATTTCCATCTTTTCCTACACCTCAAGAAATTCCTGTCCGGTCAGCGTCAGCGTTTTGAGAATGACAGAGAGGCGGAGATGGTTGTCACACAGTGGTTCCAATCCCAGGCGGCAGACTTCTACGACACAGGTATTCAAAAGTTGGTCCCACGGTATGACAAATGTCTCAATTCCGGTGGCGAATATGTTGAAAAATAGCTGGACACTTGCTGTATCTGTTGCAATAAATATTTCCATGAAATTGTGTTTTGTTTCTGTAAACGGCCCCAGGGAAACTTACTTTGTGGACCAGCCTTGTATGAAGCAGGAGTTCTAACCACTTAAGTATAACATTCAGCAATGGATGTTAAGAAAAGGTGTAAAATGAGGTAAAATGGGTCTGAATAAAAAAATATAATTGTGGTTCTTGTGGAAATGGGAATAACACCTTCAGGCACCATGTTCCATAAAAGGCAAAGAATATGGTGATCAGGTGGGTGACTAGTGGCTTTTTCTTAATCAGAGGGATGCTATTCAAAATTCAGAGGACCTTGGAAGCTTGTAGACATAAACACGCTTTAATAAAAATCTGTGAAAATTAATAGCACATCTTATAAAATGTAAAATATTTGTAAAGCAGATTAAGGGAACTGAATTTATGTTTCTTATTTTAATATCTGTGTTGATTTATTTTCATAATTTTGACATAAATTAACTATGTTTATACAGGCAGCTGGAAGTGGAATGGAAATACTTCATAAATTTAAAAATATTCTAAAATTGAAGTTGTTTTTGTAACTACTACCATGACAACAACTTTGAATTTCACAACACACTTTTGGATATGATAAGAAGTTTACTTTTTGATATATGAGTATGTATATCTCTGAACTGTCACAATTATTACAAAGCTGCAAATTTATATATATATGTATATAAGAAAGAAAAACATATATATTGGTAGTGTAAATGGATTTTTGGAGATGATAAACAACAATATCAAGGAAAGACAAAATCCCAAGTATGCAAGTGGAGAAAAAATGTACTTAACAAAATTCTATTTCTGATGATATAAAAATAAAACAACACGTTTAATAAAGAACGGCAGACAACAGACAGTCCACACAAGTGCTGGAGCTGATGCCCCCAGAAAGGAGAAAGACCAGTGGAAGATGGAAAGAGTTCACGATGCAAAGGCAGAAACAGAAGGACAGCGATTGCATATCGGAAGGCATCGGTGACGTCATGAAGTCGATATATATGTACATCACAACGCCGATAGGGAATTCAACATTCCTGCTGAGAATCCTATTATCAATTATGTTTAAACTATTTCTACAAGAGAATATCTGACTGTGGCCACCAGCTGTTTATATTAATGGCAATTTGATATCCACCCATAGAAAATATAATGCCAATATTATCAGCTGAAACGAATGCAGCTTTTCCAAATACTGTTAACAAATATATTTACCTCCATATATTGCGTTCAAAATAAATAAAATAATACGTAAGTCTTGCAGCCACCATCTTATTTGTGGACGGAGTTGGAAATTACCCGAAAACCACTATTCGTCAATTTGTAAAAATGCAGGATAAAATAACAATGTCTTGAAGAGAAAGCATGCAACAACTGCTTTGCTTTTCGGACTATCCAACAAACTGTAATTAATAATCACAATCTGATGCCGTACTGCACAGTCATGCTTAAGGTTATTCTACTTCATGCACTTCGTTCATCGCCCGGCCATTTGTTTTATATCAACAGATCTCTTGTCACGAAGGACTAATGTAGTCTATAGTATCATCTGAGTGATGAGACGGAGGTCAGAAGTTGGACTAGAACTGCCCATACCAGATCATGCTCTTCCCCAGGCTCTGGAACCCGAGGAGAGCATCATGAATACTAGGACGGAACGTCGGGAAGTTCAACGTTCATTGCCTCTGCACAGCCACGATAACGGTTGTCAATGGCAACCAAGTTGAAAAGAAACCCTTGTAACGCACAGTTACAATTTACATACACTGATTAATTTATGTCACAATTCAGATTTTACTGGGAGCGTCTGAAAACCAATTTCACTGAATGTTTCAGGAACTGTAACATGTGCTCAGTCGTGCTATGGACAGTTATCATAGAAAGACGCTGATGACCTTGAAGCGATGTCCATATATTCCCGATTTCCTGGACCGCAGAGTTTGCTCATTACATCTGCTGTTGCCCTCTTCCTGAAAAGCAGTGAAAATTACAGTTCTTAAATGTTTCAACATCAACAAATTTATATTTGGCTAGTCTTGGGAAGCTTATTTATATAAATAAAGCAATGAAAATAAAATAACATTTAAGTTGTCTCACAGAAAGTGACTTACAGTAGTACTGTTGTACCGTCAGCCTTATTCCTAGCCACCGAGTTCAAATTGTTCTTTCAATGTTTCTCTACATTTCTATTCTTTGAATAAATGCCGTATAAACCTTGGGAATGTAATGTCCCGTCAAATTTAATACTGAATTTTCAAAACTACCACATATGCTTTAATAAATTTTGGTTCTGTGGGGTCTACACTAAAAATTCTTAAGCAAATTTAATTTTGTAAGATTTGAGGTTTTCACAGCGGTGAGTATGAAGATTTTGTATTAGTCAATTATAATTTGTGCATGACAGGACATTCAAACTGAACTTCATAAAACCTGTAAAAAAGAAATGCCTCATTGTATAACAGATTAGCACGTGGCATAAAATACAGAAATCATTTCTAACCAATATGTAGTGTCAATAACTTTGAACAGTAGATATATATGAAACATCAGACTGTAATGCCTTTGGCATAAATTCTTTTCTGTTTCTAGAAAAGATACATAGTTATGATCTGAAATTAATATAATGATAGCAAAGGGATATGGAGGAAAACAGACAGTAGTTGATGGTAGTTACTGAAGTAAGTTTACTGTAAAATAGTGCAAAAAATTTAATTAAAGAACTATACTACTCAATGTGTCAATAATACACTGTGATAGGATACACCAATTTAAAGGCATTAATTATATCCTCAGTCTGAGGATGGAGACAATAGATTTCTCCAAACGAATGGTATCGGAAGCACACACAACATTACAACCCAGAAGATGAAGACTGACGTCTTCATTGTCATGAGAAACTCAAATATCACAAGAGAAGCAAATGTTCAAGTATAGGAGTTGCAGTACAACATTACTTGTGCAATTATTATAAACACTGATGGCATACAGCATAAAGGACTGAAGACAGAGGCAGTATGTTCCTCCAAAATACTGGTATTTACCTACAACCCCGCAGACAAATATTAATACTTTCTTCTGACTGTCAGTGTTACAGAGTTAATGGAACATGCCACGATAATTAAATAAATGTTTGTACGTTAACATCATATAACAATATATTAATTAATTACCATACTGATTGGAGTAGGGGCTATCCCCCCCAGAGCCTGCATGGCATAGACTGGTTAGATGGATTGTAGGTAGTTTATAGAATAGCTTTTGTTACTCTTATTATGATTAATAATTTAGTAATTTAATATAATTGTTATTATCAGGCCTGCATTGTCTGACTGGCAACAAACATGTTTATAAAGGCACTAAGAATGGTTTAAAAACAGCGCCAAATTTAATCATATAATAGATCTGTCTCTTTGAAATTCAGCGAGAAATGATGATACATTTACAAATTATGCCGATATAATAATTCATTCACCGTCCATACACAAACTTAAAATGTTGTTAAAATTTACTTAAAATTACATAAAATTACAACATTTTTTATAGAATTAGATCTTGATACATTTCACATTTGACGACATGTTTCGGTGTATTACACCATCATCAGGTCAATCAATTTAAAAACTGTTTTAAAAACTGTTGTACATCCTGCTCCGCGTATATTGATACGTTTGATTGTTTTGATTTTCTTCCTTTTAATGCTTGGATGTTTATATCGGGTTGTAAGTGATGCGTTGTACGTCCGATATTATGGGGCTGTAGATTGCCGATTCTATAAACATATTTAATTGTTATTCATAGGTTTACTTTCCTTTCAGACCATTACATTTCAATGAACTTATGCTGTAGTGGAATCTGTAAGAAGCTGCATGCAGTTTGCACCTACAGTTTGGACACCCTTTCTGTAACAAACTAAATATTCTAGTAATATGATATAGTTGAATTTAATATAAAAGAACTTTAAACTTTTGAATAAGTGAAAATCAATCAACCAGACTGGGAATTAAACCACACTTTATCACTGGTCTGACTGTACATCTCCTTTACTGGCATCAGTCACTCGTTTAATTATATTACATCTCTTCTCATCAAAAGATGCTGATGTCTGCTAGCTGATTAGTAGCATCCCTTTTTAAGCAAGCAATGATCAATTGCTACCCCCAGATAAAAATAAATGTTTAAATAGTTTGAAGCAATGTAATATTTGAGGTTTTCACAGCGGTGAGTCTGAAGATGACGTGTCTTCTGGGTTGTTGCGTCGTGTAGTCTGGTAAAAGTTTACCGACGTTTCAGAGGTCCTTGCTGCCTCCATCATCACGGTGCAACAACCCAGAAGACAGACATCTTCAATATGAAGCAAACTGTGGAAGCAGGAGACCATTCTGAAAAAAAATGATAATTTCAATGGCTTTAATCATGTTCCACATATTTAAAAAAGTAAATATTTTACCTTTCTCCCGATATAACTTTTTAGAAACAATTACACTACGTGTTAACACTGTCAAAACCCTATTTCCTGTTCCTGAGAGCCTAAAGGCAGCTAAACTAACTCACCCTCTTGTTGTCACATCCATTTCTGTGACCTGAATATTAGAAACATAGAGATGATCGTTGCACCAGAAGAAGCAGAGCGAGCGAGGCTGCAGAACGTCCATGTCGTACTCCCAGTAGAACTCTACCTTGTGGACCTTCCCTAAGTCAGTAGGATGCGTCACCACAAAGCTGCGAGACTGTCCATGCTGTAGTTTAACATAACCACTGGACGAAAGGATTCAACGGTATAAGTTTTAGCGCACAATCCAGAACTTTACTTCTTTGTGTAGAAAGTGAAATGCATGGCCATAATTATGCCTGACCACTTTCATATGAACAGTTTATATGATGTAAGATGGTAAGAAGCTCCACACTTACATTCGGGCACCGAGTGTACATCACTATTAGTTCTACGAATAAGTTAGGAAACATATTCGTGGTGTAACAATTTAGGTATACTCACCAGAATTTGAAATTTGACTCATAATGCATGTAAGCCTTCATGTACAGTGCCAGCGGTCCAATTTAAATTGAAATTGGGGAAAGTGTGACAAATGTTAATAAATGCCCCAATTTCAGATATGTTTTAGCATTTTTGATTTGTTACGTAAGGATAAAACTGACAGGAACACAGAGACATGGTAAAACAAAAAGGCTCATAATTTAAACTTTTAGATGAAAATGCGCCTAAATGAAGATTAGTGAAAAAAAATGCAACAATAATATCAAATTCATAAATAAAAATGTCTATGTTAAAATTATTCACAGTACGTTTATACGCAGAGAAGTACCTTCTATACATAGTTGATACACATACACACACATGAAAGACGAGACTTTTAATTCCCCATATCCCACAGTTATGCTACGCTGCATGTTGTAGTTTGCACTGCTCGGGGCTTCAAAGCATTATTCGCACCGAAAGGTCCCATTGCCTGTCTCTCTTGTCTTTCCAGCACACTGCTGTGATGTTGTCATGATCTCAACTTACAGTACCCTTTTTTCTTCTCAGGGTCCTTGAACCAAAATTTTGGGGCAGTTCTTCTGTTATGCCAAACAGTGTCGTAACAGGCACTTTTCCTGTTGTAGAGGTCACTGATGGTAGTTCACCTCAAAGTATCATGAACAATTTAGGTACATTCAGTTGTCAGCTTCCACAGGCGATCCTACTCCTGCGTTTCTCTGTAGTTGGTGTAGGGAGACAACAGCATAATATCGAAATATGAACAGATATGTTTTTTAATAATTGCTTTAGACAAGAAAGATATTTAGTACTGTTTGTGGTGCACCAGCACATCTTCTGGTGTCTCCTACGTAGAATAGGTTGCATGGAAAACTTTCTTTTCTTTGCTTGTGATACCCTGCAGTGGGAGGCCACTAATTTCTTGCAGGATGTAATCCTGATGGCAATACATGTTTGATTCTTGTAATAATAACTTGATCATAAATTACACAAAGAAGAGTTGAGGAGGCTGCAATGGAATAAGAATAATCCTTGATATTAGGTAATGCATTATGAGCCAACCCAACACTGGGTCTTGTAAATCCTTGTATCTGTCCGATACTATCTCTGCTCTCCGTGTACCATCATCTGCAAGTTATTTCGATAAAATCTCTGTAAAAAAATAAGCTATGTCCCAAGCTTCTCTCCTGAATCTTGGTCTAGATACAGTCATCGTACCATATTTTGTTCACTTAAACGGAGACCATTCAAGGGGCGTGATATTTATTAACTGAAAATAAATCACGTTGAAGCAATGTTACATGATGTGATGTGTGCCATGTCTTAAAGTCTATGGTGGGCCAACTAGGGATACCAGTGTAAGGTCTTTAAAGGTTAAAGTTGGTTAACAAGCATTTTGTTTCCATAGAACTTCTCTTTATATCTGCGATATGTTGATATCATAACCGGGAAATTGTATTTTTCAGTTTTGGAGTCACTTATTGTTTCTTCGTTCATGGCCTGACAACCATATTTGAATGTGTATTGGAAAGTAAATCATGCATACAAACAAAACTGTTTACACTTTGAGGGACACTGATGCCAAAAGCGTTTCGACATCAAGAGGCCATCGTCAGTGGCAAAACAAATTAATTCATATAATAAAAATCAAAAATATTATGGTTTTCTAAAGATTTGTATTTATATTTTATTTAGTGTTCTGTCTGACGACAGGTCCATATGAACAGGATCCTTCCATCCTTTTCTCGGACTGGGACCTGTTCATATACGTTCTTGGCAGATGATCCAGAAGTGGTTTGCCATTGCCTTCTTCTGTGTGTGAATGGAGTAATTGTTGGGATGCCACGGAGGAAAACTCCGTGTTGCCTAGACCACGGCCTTGCCCAACACAAGTTATAAATTCGGGCACCGCTGGGAATCGAACCCGAGAGCCCAGGATTACAAGGCCAGTGTTCTAACCGCTAGACCACCTCATCTTATTATTATTTAGTGTTCTGTCTGACGACAGGTCCATATGAACAGGATCCTTCCATCCTTTTCTCGGACTGGGACCTGTTCATATACGTTCTTGGCAGATGATCCAGAAGTGGTTTGCCATTGCCTTCTTCTGTGTGTGAATGGAGTAATTGTTGGGATGCCACGGAGGAAAACTCCGTGTTGCCTAGACCACGGCCTTGCCCAACACAAGTTATAAATTCGGGCACCGCCGGGAATCGAACCCGAGACCCCAGGATTACAAGGCCAGCGTTCTAACCGCTAGACCACCTCATCTTATTATTATTTAGTGTTCTGTCTGACGACAGGTCCATATGAACAGGATCCTTCCATCCTTTTCTCCGACTGTATTATATGAATTAATTTGTTTTGCCACTGATGATGACCTCTTGAGGTCGAAACGTGTTTGGCATTAGTGTCCTTCAAAGTGTAAACAGTTTTGTTTGTATGCATGTTTTATACATATCTGAATGACTGTTGCTAAGGCTATTAAAATATTACTGATAATTCATAAGAGTGGGGGAGTTATTTCTTAATACTTGACAATACTAACATTCACTCCTCACACTTCTGATGTGGAAGCAATGGAATCTGAAAGTTTGAAGACATACAGAGGGGTTAGACAGGAAAGTTTTTTCTGTCTTATGACAATGGATGACATAATGAGAACACTAAAAAAAGGACAAGAAAATTTATCGTGGAAAGTGAAGGAATATGCAGATTACAATGTCGTATGGTAGCAAAACAGAAGCAGTTTAGGGAAGACATTCCAAAAGGTTGTCATAATATGTAAATATTTTGGAGATTACAAGTCACTTTAAATGAAAGACTTGAGGTTCTCACAGCGGTGAGTATGAAGATATCCGTCTTCTGGGTTATTGCGCTGTGTAGTCTGGTCGATGTTAACCAACGTTTCAGAGGTCATACTGCCTCCGTCATCAGGGCGATGACGGAGGCAGTATGACCTCTGAAACGTTGGTTAACATCGACCAGACTACACAGCGCAATAACCCAGAAGACGGATATCTTCACTTTAAATGAATGTGTGGTTATGAAAATCTGCTGTAAGACAGCAGGCATGGGAAAGATAAAATGTAATGTGATATAATCATGAAATAAGATTGGAGAACTTTAAGCACGACACTTAGAAAGTAGAATAGTACAAATGGAAGAAAGAAGGAAGAAAGTATAAAGAGAGGAAAATGTTACCAATTGATGAGTTACGTGCTATGGAAATGGAAAATGTCTAAGGGGAAAATATGCCTACTTAAATGTTGCCACATGTTAATGTCTGAAGCAGAAACTTGGATGTGGACAAAGGCAGACTGATGGCAGCAGAGAAGAGATTTTTTAAGAGGTTCGAGTGAAAGACCAAAACAGAGTAAGAAATAAAAACATTAACACACTGGAAGACAGACTGAAAAATAACTGAATGAGATGGAATGGACATGTTTTAATAATGAATAAGAGGAGAAGTACAAAGAAGATTTTGAACATGAAAGTAAAGGGAAAACGCCCACGAGGGAGACCATGGTCAAGATGGGAACAAAAGGTTAAGAAAGATGTCACACAGATGGAATGAATACCATGGGAAGGAAATGAGGACCTATGGGTAGACACAGGTAGATGGAAGCTTGATTCTCAGATGACCCACTTAATGTTTAAGACAGCACTAACATCCTTACTTGGACCACCGTAGGTTTTAAGACATGGATTTGTGATCATCAGATTGATTCTGATCTATGAAGAGATGTCAGTGTACTCTAGAAGGATGACCGCATAACCTTCATAAATTTTCTTGTCAAAAGGGCCACTTTTCTTTCTTTTATAATTATTTTTACACAGCCTCCCTTATCAACTAGCAGGTAAGAATTTTAAGGGGAATTACCGTCTCATTTTCCGCTATACTCCGAAACTTGCAAATGAACGTTAAGCACAGGGCTGTGAAGTGTTTCCTGATTTATTTATAGGTTGAGTATAACATTATTTTCAGAGTGTAGTTCCAAAGACACGTATGTGTGCTTCATTTAGGGATTCTATGCGATTAAATACTTTCATTAGTAATTTTCTTTTGCAATTCCAAGATTCGCTGAAGCAACAAATTCCGAAGGTTTCATGTCATTTACTGGGAGTCGGGATAGCTCAGTCAGTATAGTGACTAGCTACGGGCTGGATGACTGGGGTTCGATCCCCGATGGGGGTAGAGGACTTTTCCTCTAGCCTCTGCATCCAGGCCTGCTCTGGGGCCCACACAGCCTCCTATCCAATGGGTACTGAGATTCTTTCCCAGGGGTAAAGTGCGGCCGGGTCGTGATGCTGACAATTCACCCTCATCTACTGCCAAGGTCAAGAAAAAGTAGGAGCTATACCTCCACTCCCCCCAAATGACCTACATGGTGTGTAGTGGGATGGCTTTACTTTTTTCGTCATTTACTCTCACACTCATATCTGCATGATCCGATTTGGTGTTCACTTCACTGTACATTTATCATTGGTGTGTGGGCCGATGTCCATTATGTACTTGCATTATTTTTCTCATTTACACAACAAAATTTATTATCAATAAATAAATAGCAGGTCCCTTGAAATGTCTCCACTGAGTGAAGAAAATATGGTATGAGGACTATATCTAGAACAAGAGAGAAGCTTGTAGATGAGGAGGCAACTGTCTGGAATACACGTTCTTTCTTATTCAAAAGAGAAATGACGAGAACAGCAGTGGGTAGCAGCAGCAGGAGTATCGGGCAGGTACAAGGATTTGTAAGACCCAGGGTTGCGTTGACTCGTAATGCAACACCTGACATCAAGAATTATTCTTATTTTAACTGGATACTCCAAATATTCCTAGCACAGTTTTTGGTTACATTATTATTGGTGGAATCAAATCTGTACTCCTGTCAGTGTTATTATATCCCACAAGCAACTCTTTACTTGTGATACCCTGCCACCACAGAGTATCACAAGCAAAGAAAAGGAAGTTTTCCATGCAACCTATTCTACATAGGAGACACCAGAAGATGTGCTGGTGCACCACAAACAGTACTAAATATCTTTCTTGTCTAAAGCAATTATTAAAAAACATATTTGTTCATATTTCGATATTATGCTGTTGTCTCCATACACCAACTACAGAGAAACGCAGGAGTAGGATCGCCTGTGGAAGCTGACAACTGAATGTACCTAAATTGTTCATGATACTTTGAGGTGAACTACCATCAGTGACCTCTACAACAGGAAAAGTGCCTGTTACGACACTGTTTGGCATAACAGAAGAACTGCCCCAAAATTTTTGGTTCAAGGGCCCTGAGAAGAAAAAAGGGTACTGTAAGTTGAGATCATGACAACATCACAGCAGTGTGCTGGAAAGACAAGAGAGACAGGCAATGGGACCTTTCGGTTCGAATAATGCTTTGAAGCCCCGAGCAGTGCAAACTACAACACACATGAGCTATGTTGATACACGTGACAGGATGGGCAAGAGGTCTGGCATAAGTCACAGAGCTTCGAGTGGGAGGGGGGAAAAAGAAACTTTGTGCATTTCAACTTGCTGGAAACTGTACCAAAAAAAACTGACCCTCAAATTTTAGGCTGTCATAAGGCGGAGAAAAGTTGGTTGAAGCTATCTTTGTGTGTGGACAGCAACAAAACATATTCTACATTTGCATGTCTGACGCAAAAGAAACATTTGCATGATAAATTCACATTTAAGGTAAATATATTAATAATACATTTTTCAAAACATGGAACTAATGATGGCAGAAAATGTAAATGTGTGAGACATTCCTTCCAATTAAAAGTAATCTTCCGGAGTTGACAGTCTGACGAATGGTTCCAAGTGGTTAAGTAAGATCTTCTGAACAATATGTAATTTATTTCATTGTTGCATGTGGATTTTTAATAAAGATACATTGTTATATATATATATATACATACACACACACATACACATGCACAGCACAGTGTAACTGGGATTTAATTCAGGCCAGCTTGGAATATACGGATTTAAAAGCCTGGTACTTTAAAGGTTAAGTATAAAAATATTTAGGAAAAAGAACATAAATAAAGTATGTTTCAAGTATCCATAATTTCCCATCTGTACCAAATTTTGCCAACAGTGGTAAATGGATTTACATATTTGCAGTTTTTATTCGAGTGTGGCCAGAAAAGATCAATGTCTTCAATACCAACCAATCCACATTTGCTGTGCGAAAGGCTGTAATGAAATATGAAATCACTTTTATACCTCTCAGATCACCATTGCAATGTTTATTTTATGTCTAATTTATTTTTAAATGTATTATGTATATTCTGAACTTAGACTTCAATAAGTGTTAATAACAGCTATGGTTCCCTTACTCCCAACTTCCCATAAGACCCCCTCCTGCAAATCAGAGTTCTGCACCTGCAGTGTTGTTTAGAAATGTAACCCCTCTGCAGATGGTGAGAAATTAATGTACTTGTATACTGTCAAAGATGAAATGTTGTTTCTACTACACAGCAAAGTATAGTTTCATTCACTATGCATCATCTTTCCATTTAAATGAATGGCAGACTATAAAATCTACAAACTTCACTGATATCAGATATTAATGAGATAGTATAGTTGCGTCATATTGTGATATTAATTAAAATAATTATTATATTTGTTTACCGTCAAATCACAATAAAATAGTAAGATAAGATAATTAAAATGATTAAAATATCATCTTATGTTCCATATCGAGCATTCGATTTACATCGGAACATTCACAACATGTTTCGGTTTATCAAACCGTCATCAGGTGTAAATTATAAACTTTTAAACTCAAATTACAATTATTTATAGTTTTACAATTTTATACTTTTATCATCTTTCTCAGTATATTTTTTGGAAGTTGTGTTTAGATATTATTAATATAACATTATTGCTGAGGTGGTGTTTTGATGTTTTACCTGTCATATATGAAATAGCAATCGGTTCAGATGTGTTCAGAGGAGAGATCCAGAAGTGTTACCATCTCAGAACGAGGTTCGTTATTGACTGTGTCAATAACGAACCTCGTTCTGAGATGGTAACACAGTCAATAACGAACCTCGTTCTGAGATGGTAACACTTCTGGATCTCTCCTCTGAACACATCTGAACCGATTGCTATTTCATATATGACAGGTAAAACATCAAAACACCACCTCAACAATAATGTTATATTAATAATATCTAAACACAACTTCCAAAAAATATACTGAGAAAGATGATAAAAGTATAAAATTGTAAAAAACTATAAATAATTGTAATTTCAGTTTAAAAGTTTATAATTTACACCTGATGACGGTTTGATAAACCGAAACATGTTGTGAATGTTCCGATGTAAATCAAATGCTCGATATGGAACATAAGACGATATTTTAATCATTTTAATTATCTTATCTTACTATTTTATTGTGATTTGACGGTAAACAAATATAATAATTATCAGATATTAAGTTTTAACACTTTAGGCAGAGACGCATACATTTAAATTTAATCACCAAACCGTGCGCTTCGAGGTCAGAGAATGATCATCCCCTCCAAAACATGGATCTGAGTCTGCGGTACAGTGTTGCTTGCTTTGCTATGCTGCAAATTCTGAGCTGTCTTCACTCCTTGGTGTGTGTTGTAATGTTTCATAATTTTACTTTGACTATGAAGCATGCAATTTGGTGACGGCTGCTAAGATTAGCGATAATCTATGTCGCTATTATTCCTTACTGTTCATACCTTGGCGTGAGGTCCAGGTTTCGAATGATACCCGTGTCACTGTGTAGTGATATTCTCATGAAGCCCTGAACCCAATTTTCAGCTCGTGGTGGTTTAGCCAAATCTATCGTCACCTTATAGTGACGACCTAACAGAAGAAAATATCAATTATAACAATTATTTAAACAAAAGTAGTGAAGCAGGATTTGAAAATCAGTTCAACTTAGAATGATCATACTTCCTGGAGTTTATGGAAATTATAAATTTATGTATAGCGTTGTGTCCTGATTGCTTTCAGGGTGAGCATTTGTCCATGACATTTGTGATGGATGTTAAATTGAAAACAATATGCAGCGTAACATTTAAATAGCATGTCCACTGATTTCAGTTATTTACATTGCTAGCAACGACAACTCACACAGTTTATATTTTCTATAAAACACCGGGGGTATAATGCTGAAACTTCTGTTTCGTATTTTTGCATTTTCTTGCATACATTTACTTCATAATATTGTACTGTTTCTTGAGTAAGTGAAACACATTTTATCAGCTGCATATGTTACAGTATTGATGATTGTCAATGTGAAAGTGAGTAGGGCATGCGCAGAAGAAAAAAACATCGTTCAATCTAGCTGGTTTCTGGATCAAGAACCAAACCCAGAATCTTTCAACTATGAAGGATGAGCCCAGACTGTGGTCATCTGGGTTCACAAACCATGTAATCCTGAGGAATGAGGCAGTAGGTTCCTCCAAAATGTCAGTATCCACCTATAAGACTACACAGTGACACAACCCCAAAGAACACAACCTGAACTCACACCTCTGTAAAGGGCGAAAGTAACCTAACCAGCCAATTTGGCTTAAAGCACGTGATTTTCATTTTATCAACATACATAAATCATACTGGCACAGATGCTCATGTAAACTACAAAACTTGTGCAGGAAGTATTTAAACGGGACTAACGTCTACAAACAGAATAATATATATTAATAAATGCAGGAATGAAACTCTTCATATGGGGAGGTTAAACATACGTACGGCAATATGGGAAATCTTTTCCTGTAGTGATGAAATACTTTCCTCCAGGGACGAGTTCCCCATTGTCAAGGGAATTGCTTAGCATTTCGTCTGCTCTCAGTCCCATCACTGCACATTCACTGGCATTAGAACCATGACAGGAGAAACAGCGGCCCTGCAATGAACATACTCACTGAAATGAACGGCTAATGACCTAGAGCATCCACCAATTACAATCAAAGTTTTCTTATGCTGAATCTTCCTTCACTCTTTCCAATATGAAGCACATAGCAATGTGAAAGTTTTGTATGATATTAGGCAAGATGTTTTATTGTGTATTATTACATTGTAAAAATGGCAAACAACATATTCATCGCCCTGATGACGGAGGCAGTATGACCTCTGAAACGTTGGTTAACATCGACCAGACTACACAGCGCAAGAACCCAGAAGACAGAAATCTTCATACTCATCGCCCTGATGACGGAGGCAGTATGACCTCTGAAACGTTGGTAAACATCGACCAGACTACACAGCACAATAACCCAGAAGACGGATATCTTCATACTCTGATGACGGAGGCAGTATGACCTCTGAAACGTTGGTAAACATCGACCAGACTACACAGCGCAACAACCCAGAAGACGGAAATCTTCATACTCACTGCTGTGAGAACCTCAAGTCTTACAACAACACTGTAACCACATGAAATAAAGATTACTTTACTTTCAACAAAAATAATTACAAACCATTATAGGTACAAATGTGAAGCATGGCAGACTATTCCGGGATGTAATAAACAAGTGAAAAGACAGAAAATACACCCGTATTTCATGACAGTCAAGCTTTACAAATTCTAAACATATCATAATGCGTATCATGCTGCCAAACTAATAACATCATGTGACATTTTATGGAATGCAAATAAAGTTGTATTCCCAGCTGAGGTAAAAAGTGCAAAATGATAGTGCAGCTAATAGGCACTGATTAATGATTGTGGTTTTGCATAATTTTTATTTTTGATACATTTACGATGACTGTTATCCAGAATCCAGTCTGTCATTGTGTCTCTTGTGTGTCTGGGTTTAAAAACTACTTTAACAATGAAAACTGCCGTCTTCTCGGTTTTAGCGCTGTGTAGTCTGGTAAGGAGGAAAGTGAGAAGCCTGGCTTGTCCATTAATAAGGATAAGACAGAGATTATGATAATAGATCGAGCTGAGTCCCTGCCACAAACAGACTTACTGCAAGAGTATGAAAAAGTGAATCGTTTTATCTACCTAGGTTCCATGGTTGGGAAAGGTGGTGGTTCTACTAAGGAAATACGTCGAAGAATAGTACTAGCTAGAGATGCTGTATCAAAGCTGACTGTCATTTGGAAGGATCACAATATAAGTAGATGCACTAAACTGAGACTGTTGAAGACTCTGGTGTTTCCATGGCGCAGAAACGTGAACAATTAAGGCAGAAGACAGAAGAAGAATCGATTCTTTTGAGATGTGGGCATACAGGAGGATGCTGAGAGTATCATGGATGGAGAAAAGAACCAATAACTCGATACTCAACGAACTCAATGTACAGAAGAGACTGTCCTCCATGTGCTATTAGCGAATTCTACAGTTCTTTGGGCATATTGTATGACGGTAGGATGATAGCATGGAAAAAATTATTGTCCAGGGAAAGGTTGAAGGGAAAAGATCGCGCGGAAGATTCTCAAGGCGATGGGTGGACCAGGTGGAGGAGAAGTCGAATCTGTCGCTTGGCCTCCTACTGAGAGAGGTAGAAGATCGGACCGATGGAGACAGATTGTGAAACGAGTCTAATGATGGGTGACCAACTTTCAACATTGGAAGCCGGACTAATGATGATGAGCCTGGTAAAGGTTTATTGATGCTTCACAGGCTCTTGCTAGCAGCGGAACTGATTTTTCAACGCGAAAGATTGAAAATAGACTAAAATGTACAGCACAGAAGACTTACACATTGTTAAAGTAGGATTTGAGGTTTTTATGGCAGTGCGTTTGAAGATGGTTGTCTTCTGGGTTGTTGCGCTGTGTAGTCTGGTCGATGTTAACCAACGTTTCAGAGGTCATACTGCCTCCGTCATCAGAGTATGAAGATTTCTGTCTTCTGGGTTGTTGCGCTGTGTAGTCTGGTAGAAGTTTACCAACGTTTCAGAGGTCATACTGCCTCCGTCATCAGAGTATGAAGATTTCTGTCTTCTGGGTTGTTGCGCTGTGTAGTCTGGTCGATGTTAACCAACGTTTCAGAGGTCATACTGCCTCCGTCATCAGGGCGATGAGTATGAAGATTTCTGTCTTCTGGGTTGTTGCGCTGTGTAGTCTGGTCGATGTTAACCAACGTTTCAGAGGTCATACTGCCTCCGTCATCAGAGTATGAAGATTTCTGTCTTCTGGGTTGTTGCGCTGTGTAGTCTGGTCGATGTTAACCAACGTTTCAGAGGTCATACTGCCTCCGTCATCAGAGTATGAAGATTTCTGTCTTCTGGGTTGTTGCGCTGTGTAGTCTGGTAGAAGTTTACCAACATTTCAGAGGTCTTTGCTGCCTCCAATATCAAGATGAGGAGTCATCACTCAAATCCTACTTTAACAATGTGTAAATCTTCTACACTTTAAATTTTGGTTTATTTTTAATATTTCATGCTGAGAAATCAAATATGTTGCTCTTGTTTTTGAATGTCAGTGACAGAAGAAAGAAAATAAATTAATACAAAAACTTAAAAGAAACAAATTAAATTTTATGGCCTCCGAAGCCATTATAAACACGGTGATTAAAAGAATACCAACTAGGAAATGAACCTGGGTTGCCTGCACCATAGGCAAACAAGCTACTGACTGAGCTTTCGTGGTCAATGTGAGGCTGCCTCCCTTTACAAGACTTACAAAGCAACAGCAAGGAATGTGAAAAATAAATCTGTATATTACAAAAAAACAATGGAGTGTCAATACCTAATACTTTGGCCAAGAAGTCAGAAGGTCCATTGCCATGTTGCAAAACTGGAGCTGAAATCAACCAGGTAACCTTGTAAGTTGTTATGCATTCTTTGCACAAAGTGCATAGGGAGAACACATCACAGGCTGGTCATGTATGTCCATCTATCAGTTCAAATGATTCTACTCGAGAACCACAGGACAGATTGGGATGAAATTTCATGTGAAGGTTGTGCCATTCTGCACAACCTCAAAATAACATACTTTTGAATATCCTATCAGCAATGACAAGAAAGTGACAGATGAGGAAATTCGAAAGGTAGATATTGCAAAGCTGCAGCCTGTTGGCCAAAATTGGAACTACTAAAGTTCGAATTTGTTTGCTTACAGTGGTTACCATATGAGCCGGGATAGCTCAGTCAGTATAGTGACTAGCTACGGGCTGGACAACCGGGGTTCGATCCCCGACGGGGGCAGAGAATTTTTCCTCTAGCCTCTGGGGCCCACCCAGCCTCCTCTACAATGGGTACCGGGGTCCTTTCCCGGGGGTAAAGCCGGCCGGGGCGTGATGCTGACCACTCACCCCCATCTAGTGCCGAGGTCAAGGAAGAGAGGAGCTATACCTCCACTCACCCCAAAAGCCTACATGGCGTATAGTGGGACAAACTTTACTTTACTTTTACAGTGGTTACCATAGAGTCAGAGTAGCTGTCAGTACAGTGACTGATTATGGACAGGAATGGGTTTCGATCCCCAACAGGGGCAAAGTTTTTTCTAGCCTCTGCATCCAGACTGACTCTGAAGTTCACCCAGCCTCCTGCCCAAAGGGTACCACAGTCCTTTCTTGGAGGTTAAGTGCAGCTGGGGTGTGACGCTGACTACTCACCCCTATCGAGCCGAGGTTCAGAATGAGTAAGAGCTATATTCATGTGCCTACTTGGCATACAAACGGACAGGATTACTTACTTATTTTTACTATTTACAATGGTCACCATTCCTGACCGCTGTTATGCATTCCTTTAAATGTTTGCTGTGGTTGCTATGGTAAGAGTGTTCTGTATTCACGTAAGTGGTAATCGTCAAAATGTTTGTTTATGTTAAGAGTGTTTCTGTTGAAACAAGTTAGGTTATTAAATGCTAATTTCGGCTAAGTTAGGTTATGTCACGTCCATTAGGTTAAGTTGAGACATGTTATGTTGGGTTATGTTTGTTTAATTTTAGTTTAGGAAGTTTTGATTAGGGCAGATGTTTAAATATAAAGTTTCTATGCTGGAATTTAGAACAAGGGGATTGTGAAATTTTTAATTCTTTAGTTTAAAATTTCGGAAAAACTGAAGAATTTAAAATGTTGGGTATTTATACATTTCGAAAATGTTGAAAATTCAAAAAATTTTAAACCATGAAAATTGAAAAATATACAATTAATAAAATCTGACAATGTGGTACGATTATTTAAGGCTAGGTTAGTTTGGGTTAGGTTTAGCAAATTAAGACAGGTTATGTCACTGTAGGTTAAATTAAATCAGGTTAGAAGAGGGTAGTTTAATTTATGTTATGTCAAGTTTGTTTGTTTACATACAGTTAGGAAAGTTAGGTTAGCTTAGACATTATTAGGTAATTTCTTGATTTAGGTTTTGTTTGGCCACTTTAGGTTACTTGAGGTTAGGGCAGGTTAAATAAATTTTGGCTAAATTGGGTTCCATTGGGTAAAGTTAGTTTATGTTATGACAGATTAGGGAACATTACTTGCATTTATGCCACATTACGTTAGGTTTGGTTGTTAAGTTATTTTTGAATATTCAAAATGTGGGACAAACTTATTTCACACAAGACGAGTTTAATAACCCTAAATGTAGTTGCAAAGAATGCATGAGAATATCCTGTGTATTCCAGTATGGAATAAGCCTGTTTCTTTTGCCTTTATGAAGTATATTACGGTCTAGAAGTATAAAAGATCTGTATGCAGAGTAGCAATTTTGCTTACTTTAGGTCTAATACACCTAAGAGTGTAACTGTTTCTCAAGAACATAAAATTGTACTATGTCTTTTATATAACTTTATCTGGAAACCTAGTAGCGAGCGGTTACAGGTCACTAACTAACATAATAATTGAACTCTTTTTGTGTGAAGCTAGTGAGACAATGCAGATACAACTCACAGAACCCAGACTTACTTTTTAATTTTGATATGATAGCAAACTGTAATAAAGGTTTTCTTTTTCTGCCATACTCTATAGTGATATCTTCATCATCCACTACTGTGGGTTGCCTTACACAAAACTTTCTAAATACTTCAATACTGCTTTAGTAACTGATAACAGCAGACAAGGGGCTGGAAACCTTCAAAGGCCACATCTGAATTTTGAATCACCTTACAGCGACTACATGGTAATGGTCTCTCTAAAGTTTCCACTTTCAGACATTTAATACTTAAAATTAATTTTTAGACATGTTAAATTACTAATTTTTATAAATATTTGCAACTCAAATTACCATAACAAATTAAACCATCAAGAAACAAATAAAATGGTAGCTATTTTGAGTATGAAAATTGTACTGTAGGGATTATTTTAGCTGTGAGAGTCAATTAGCAAAAAACATAGATGGGTTGAATACTTCAATAAAAACTTGTGTCACTGCAATCTTAAAAATGAAAATCCGTGCTCTTGTAACGTTTATCAGTCACATATCATGTCTTTCGTGCAATGCAGCTGGCCACGCTTTGCACTAGCAAACCACTAAACTTGGAGTTAAGCCCAACCAATAGCTCCATTGTATTGGGGTTTAAATTGCCTTCTGCCATATAATGAAAGCTAATAATATTAGGAAAAAAGCTGAAATGTCAAAAAGAACGCCATTTTAAGTGCCACCTGCCTTTACCATAACATAATATGTTAAAATCAGTAGCGTCTGTAACACTTATACTAAAATACAATGCAAGGCTGGACATTAAAATTAAATGGTCCAATAGTGTCAGGACATTGTGAATTAAAAAAATGAGAACAGAGGGTTAACATCTCATTAAAACACGTCTTTGATTTCTAACCACAGGCCAAAAATAGAAGTTAATGGAGCATTAAGAAATTGTTATTAAAACTGATATATTTATCACATTTTGATTTCTTAGGTCATTGAAAATTTTTAACTACAGTGGATTCCAGTTAATTGGGACACATCGGGACTATAACACTTTGGCCAAATTAAGTGAATGTCCCAATTATGCGAAGTTTCACGTAAAAAGTTAAAAAGGTTTCTTCTTTAAGATTTGCCCCAAATAAACGGCTGCCCCGATTAACCGATGGCCCAATTAACTCAAATCTACTGTATTGACTATCAAGTGTCAAGAATTGTATACAATCCTAATAAAATTAATATTCATTAACTGTAAATGTGTATGATTTGGACTTACTATTTTCACTGTCATAATATGTATAAATTACTTGCCTGCAGAAAGTGCTGATAAGAGTCACAACGATGAGCCACGTAAGGGCACTTTGAGTTGATGGAGTCGATGAAGAGTTTGATGGCTCGGATGTGATTACAAGCGACGAGTACTCTACTAGCCTCCTCGATGCCATCACGTATCAACGTGAGTGGCAACGGAGTTTCAGTCAAGTCGCAACCAGGTTGTTCCTTGCCATTATTTGGATAGAAGTCAACGTGGCCGCATGGCTGCCGCATTCCATAACCTGTCATATGATTACGAATCGACAACAAAACTGGAATAAACATCTTGATAACAGTCACAAAGCTGACAATATAAGACACTTATCCGTGAAACAATGAAGACTTACACTGATCACCTCTCCCAAGGGCATTTTTTTTGGTTTTTAAAATGCTTAATTGTCTCGAGGTTAATGAAATGTTGAAAATAACCGTATATTCTTCCTCACCTGTACATATAAACACATCTCTGCATGTTCCTCAGAGTTGATGATTGAAGTACTAGTTTTATTTTTATTATGTAGGATTTGAGGTTTTCATGGCGGTGAGTCTGATGATGGCTGTCATCTTGATTGTTGCTCCGTGGAAGTTTACCGACGTTTCAGAGGTCGTTGCTGCATGCATCATCAGGGCGATGAGTCTCATTGCCCTGATGATGTAGGTAAACATTTACCAGACTACAGAGTGCAACAACCCAGAAGACAGCCATTTTTATTACTAAGTGAGCAGCACATATAGTAGTTAACATAAGTGTAATACAATAAATAAATTACTTTTGTTGATAATTAAAATTCTGGAAGTAATCCTTTTGTATGTATTTTCATCATCAAAGCCTTTACACAAATTTTCAGTTATTTATTTATTTATTTATGGTTTATTTAGCAAAGCTATCAGTAGCTCAGGATATAGAACACTGGATGATTAATGAATAATGAATTGGAATGGATATGGAAGGCAGTGAACATGGACTAGTTTAAGGTACTATTCTGGAAATTGCTACAAGGACTGAGGAAAATCACAAGAAATGTCATCCAGTATGGACAGTCTCCAGACTGAGATTTCGATCTGGGTCCTCCTGAATGTGAAGCAGGAATGCCAACAATTCGGTCTTAACATTCGGTTCCTCAACTTTGTGATACTGAAATCACTCAGCAGTAAATATCAAAGTCTGACACCAAAATACGTACCTACATACACAAACACACCTCTAAATGTATACATTATATATAAAATTGAAATTGTGGAAGTATATGTTTGCTTATAGCTCAAGAATGGACAAACCAATTTACACCAAACTTGGCATGCCTATTCCTCGAGCCCAGAAAGAGATTTTTACAATAGTCGAAAATCCAGAGGTGTCCCGAGTTATAAAATGAAACAAAATGGAAGAAGGTATAAAGTGAAGCTTTCGCAGCGACTGAAGTTGATGAAAGATGCTCGGTGTCTTATGCAGCTGCCCTGAGGATGAGAGCAGAGATGGCTCTCGAAACACTGGCACTGGATATGGTGTCTTTCATCAAAATGCAAGAATGGCACCAAGTCCAAAGTTGTTTTTTTCAATGAGGAGATTACAGGAACAAAGTCAACAGCCACGGGAAGCTGTCCTGGGTTTGATTCCATGTGAAGATAATTTCTGTAGTTTGAAAGCTAAGTGCAATAGAAGAATGGTACCAAGATAGGAGCTGCTTGTCTAATATTGTAACCAACTTGACAAAGAAATAGAATAATAAAATAAACAAAAAAATTATTTCAATATCCATTACTCACCTAGAAGGAAAATTGACTTTCCATCAGTGTGAATAACATCAACAAGTTTTGCATCTGTGGGGTCCAGACGTACAAATGACGGCATTCCTTGGAAATATGGTTCTGCAGGGTCCAGTCCTGTTATGCGTCCCAGGCCTGCTATGCGCTCACCCGCGTAACCTGCTGTATGGGCTCCAAGGCTGTGACCTATCATATGTACATCTGCTGGGTCCAGACCAAAGTTTGCCTACAGCCAGAGTCTGAGAATTAGTTTCAATCTAAAGATCAATGAAATGACAGCTAAACATATTGCATTTGTATGAATATTCACCTGTGTATCAATTCAAACCATAACGAGAGACACAACTCATTTTAACTAAACTTATAATCAGTTACTTTCAACTAGACTTTGAAGAGTAATGTACAATATATGCCCAACCACCTTTTCTAATTCAAAATCTACCGACTCCAAACATGAGTGAAGTGCGGCATGCTTTTTTAACAGCATCCTTGTTTGAGGGTGAATCAGAAAATTTCTGCTATTAATTTTTTATTAAATAATACAGTGACAATGAGCATGTACAACTCACTCACCCCATGGTGCAGGGTATTCTTTTAAAAGTTGATTGTTATTTGGCTTGTAAAAGAAAAGCCCAATTTCTTTATGGAACCCAAAGTTTCGTAATCGTGTTCACAAAAACCTACCACCGGACTCTATCCCGAGCTAGCTGGATCCAGTTCCGTCCACTGATTCCTATCTCCCTAAGGTCCATCTTAATGCTATCTTCCCACCTACACTTAGGTCTTCCCAGCGGTCTCCTTCCTTTAGGTCTCCCAACGAATAACCTGTAAACACCCCTTCCCCTACCCAAGCATGCCACATGTCCCACCCACCTCACCCTCCTTGATTTAATCATCGTAACAATATCAGGTGAGGAGTATGGGCTGTGAAGCTCATCATTATGCAATTTTCTCCTTTATCTGTCCTCCTCCCTCTTAGGTCCAAATATCCTCCTCAACACTCTGTTCTCAAGGACCCTCAATCTATGTTCCTCCCTCAAAGTGAGAGACCAAGTTTTGCACCGATACAACACAAATGGAAAAATTACACTTCTGTATATTTTAACCTTTATTTTTTTCATATGAGGCAGGAGAACAAAGATTTTGGACTGAATGAGAGCAAGCATTCCCTAAATTTATTCTGCTCTTGATTTTGTCATGAATGTCATTCTGACTTGTTAATGCCATCCCCAAGTATTTGAATTTTGTCACATTTTCAAACAATTTATTAACTGTCCTTATATTCTGGTTGGGCCACGGTGGTCTAGCGGTTAGAACGCTGGCCTTGTAATCCTGGGGTCTCGGGTTCGATTCCCGGCGGTGCCCGAATTTATAATTTGTGTTGGGCAAGGCCGTGGTCTAGGCAACACGGAGTTTTCCTCCATGGCATCCCAACAGTTACTCCATTCACACACAGAAGAAGGCAATGGCAAACCACTTCTGGATCATCTGCCAAGAACGTATATGAACAGGTCCCAGTCCGAGAAAAGGATGGAAGGATCCTGTTCATATGGACCTGTCGTCAGACAGAACACTAAATAATAATAAGATGAGGTGGTCTAGCGGTTAGAAGGCTGGCCTTGTAATCCTGGGGTCTCGGGTTCGATTCCCGGCGGTGCCCGAATTTATAACTTGTGTTGGGCAAGGCCGTGGTCTAGGCAACACGGAGTTTTCCTCCGTGGCATCCCAACAATTACTCCATTCACACACAGAAGAAGGCAATGGCAAACCACTTCTGGATCATCTGCCAAGAACGTATATGAACAGGTCCCAGTCCGAGAAAAGGATGGAAGGATCCTGTTCATATGGACCTGTCGTCAGACAGAACACTAAATAAATAAAATATTCTGGTTCTGTCCTGAATTATGTTGTTGAGACATTATCATATACTTTGTGTTTTCTGCATTTATTTCTAGACCAACATTCCTACTAGCCTTTAAGTAAGTTTCTGTGCTTGCTTTCATATTATATATATTATCGCCCAACAGATTAATATTATCAGCACAGATCAACAGCCGATGTGTCCAAGCCGCCCTGATTTTCTTGGACTTTCCTGATGGCATATTCTAAGGCAAAATTAAAAAGTAGCAACAATAGAGCATCTACCTGTTTCAGGTCATCGTTAATAGGAAATGTACTGGACAAATGTTTACCTACACGAATATTGTTATAGGTTTAATTAAACTAGCTTCTTAGGTACATAAAAATCAAGCAAAATGTTTTAAAAAGCTTCTTCTTTAACTGAGTCATAGGCTTTCCTGAAGTCTATAAATAATTGACGTACTGTCACATTGTACTCCAATTTTTCCTAGTGTTTGATAAATGAAGAAAATTTGATCAATTGTAAATCTATTAAGATAGAACCCACACTGATGATGCCCAGTAATTTCATTGACAAATGGAGTTAACATCGCCAGAAGAATTTTGGGTAAAATTATGTAAATAACTGCATAAACTTTCTGACTCAACCTCGTAGATGCCACACCCCTGTTAAAATGTTTATGGCTAAAAGACATACAATTATAGGCAGACGATTGTATCTCTCATTTGAGCTGTCACGTATAATCACAATCTTTTTAAATTTATGTATTGTCGATCTGTTTACCACGTATTATTTGGAAAAAAAAGGAAAGTTATGCCCAACCATTTACATATTCTGTCTTCAGAATTATTAAATAAGTTCTGTGAAATTTGGTTGTTTAATTGTGGTTTGTGTTGGTCTTATATATAACGTACTTTTTGTGAAATTCATGTAAAACCTCACTCTTTTTTTCTTAAAAGCACCACACAAAAAATTTATCACATAAAATGGGGCTCATTAAGATCGATAAAATTAAATGTAGTAAATATTTAACAAAACACAAGAAAATATAATTTCTGCCTGTAATGTGGTATCTGCATTTTTATAAGATGGGCTTGGATATGCAATAATATGCCTTGTCATGTTTCTTTACTTTTGTAAAGTGACTATACATTCTAAACTGAATGAAAGTTTCCAGTATTCCTCTGGTATTAATAATGTTAAATAAATCTGGTTTATTCTGTATAGCAACAGCAGATCTTCCCAACTTGCCTACTAAAACATATCTGCATTACCTGTAGATAGTTGATGAAGTACGCTAGTTCAAGACCAACAAGTCTCGTGTTTGCTGTCGCCTGAGTGTACAAGGGCAAGGAACCACCAGCCCAGTCTACTACCACAATGTTCCAGTCTGCGTGTTTAATAAGTTCCTTACGCATCTCCTGCAAAGCAAAAGAACTATAGTCTTATACAATGCAGGGACCAAGCAGTTCATACATATTATCATCTGGACACGGCTGTCTTCTGGGTTGTAGCACAATTTAGTCTGGTAGAAGTTTACAAATATCAGTGTAATTAGATGTCTGAACAACCTCTGAAACATTGGTAAACTTCTACCAGGCTATACGGCGCTACAACCCAGAAGACGGCCATCTTCGTACTCACTGCCATGAGAACCTCGGATCCCACATTATCATCTGATTCAGTGGGTTTATTTATTTTATTTGTGGTTCATTTAACAAGACTGTAATCTCCATCCTTGTAACTGAATTAGCTACAAAGTAATGATTCTGACTCAAAACCAAAAAACATTACATTTCCTATTGAGAAGGAAATGCTATCTGAATTATTTGACAAAGTCCCTTCATGGATATTTGTCACTGATTCATATGTAGCTCTTCTGGGGGCTAGAGATTTTTTTTCTAGATTTGTCAATATTGTTCTTCCAAGTTGTAATGCTGTGTTAACTCACAGGCAGATACCAATGTTTTGATATCTACCTATGAGTCCACATGGTGTCACAACCGAGAACATAAACAGGATTTATAAAGTGAAGCTTTCACGGCGACTGAAGTTGATGAAAAGACTCTCTGATTACAAGCCGCGTCAGGTGGCTGAGTGGATAATAAACCATATCTTATCATCAATCAGCCACCTGATGAGGCTTGCAACCTGAGAGTCTTTCATCAACAGGATTCTTTTGAGTTTGGTAACATATTAGCACTGTACGCTTTTCTTCCCATTTTAGGCGTCCATTGCACAAGTAGGAGTCGCTATTTTATTAACAGTTCAATTAATATCATGGCCTGGTAGTAATGCCAGTAAATCTATTGTCTAATTAATATGGTAAAGGTTAGGTTACTTTAAAATCTACATTTCTTGTTCAAAAGAGAAGTGTGTGGCCCTCCAACATAGACTCTAATATGACAATTCTGAGTTGTCAGAGTATAAAAAAGCATAAATATTAATCAACTTCGAGCATCATTCCAACAAGTCTTCGGGATATATTAGGAACTTACCTTAAAAATTAATGTCTTTTAAGGAACAGATACTATGGTACGGTATATCTAACTACATATTTACCTTCACCCAATTGCTGAGTGGTGTGTCAATAAATCCATGGATTAAGATTTTGGTTTCTTTCTTGGGATCAAAGTTAGATTTGCAGATCGTCTGGTCATTCTGCACCCTTAATACTTGACCCTGTCATTAAAACAACATTAATTTTGTTAAAATAAAATAAAATAATTAATAAATAAGTAAAGTAAAGCGTCCTGCTACATGCCTATGCAGGCACTTGGGGGGAGCAGAGGTATAGCTCCCACTCTATCTTGGCCTCGGCACCAGATGGGGGTAAGTGGTCAGCATCACGCCCTGGCCGTGCTTTACCCCCGGGAAAGGACCCCGGTACCCATTGGACAAGAGGCTGGGTTGACCTCAGAGCCGGTCTGGACGCAGCGGCTAGAGGAAAAATCCTCTGCCCCGATTCTTAATTACTTTTAAAACCTGAATAATCAGAAGTGCATTTCAAAAGGATTATAACAAATTAAAATAAGCTTCATATTTAGGCTACTTTTCTCACCACATCTTGCAAATGCAAATGTTTGACTTTTACGTTTCCTGAGACGCCGTACAAACCTTTACAACTAATGAATGTGCCATTAGTATCTTGTGAATACATATTCTCGTTAATGAACTTTACTGTAAATAACCAAGAACTCTTTAAAACTAATTCTGCTGTACACAGTGCCAACACAAGGAATAAAAATCAGCTTCATAGACCAATTGCCAACCTCTCGTGCTTTCAGAAGAGTGCGTATTATGCAGAGATCAAAATTTTCAACAGTCTACCATCAAATCACACAAATCTTGTAAATAAGAAGAAGAAATTTAAGGTAGCATTAAAAAGATACTTAATTACAGACTCCTTTTACTCTGTCAATGAATTTATGTTTACAAATAAGTAATAAATTTTTCTTGTGTGTAATGGGTAGATCTATTTGTAGCTTATCATTTCTCTAGGTGAATACTTTGTTTTGTATTATGTGAAATTTATATAATGGTACAAATTTTACTTTATAATATGTATTGCATTATTATTATGACTTTTTCCACATCCTATTGTCATCTGACTGTCTTATGGACCCATGGAATGTAAATAAATTATTATTATTATTATTATTTATCTTATTTGTTCCTATATCATACTGTATTTAAAATGTCTATGGAGTGGACATAAACACTTACGGAGCACAAGTAGTGATGAGCAGAAAATCAATTTCAAAATGAGGCAGAAATCGCATCAGAGAAGTAGCAAAATGTTTACGGCCATTCATGAGAATAACCACCAATCACTCTTCTAATGAGATCAAAACACTTGAACTGTATTTTTGAGTGGGTACTTCTTTACGTTATTGATTTCCTGACTGCCAGTTCTGCTCTGAGGAGTGAATAGCACTTAAAGGGAGCAACAGCCCAGAAGACAGCTGACTCATGTGACCAGTGTTTGCTTCATGTGTGTTTATGTTCACCTGTCCAGCAAATTATGCTCTCAACATAAACCCACAGGAAGAAACTGAGAAGCATCAAATCATGGTACCTTGGCAGCCAAGGGATCGGGCCTTCTCTTCCCATCCGCAGGGACCAGGCAACCTTGTGTTGAGTGCATTACAAATGACATTTCTGTAATGTGAAGGAGCACTGTCATGTTGACAAATTTCAATTCCAACTGCAGGAAGACGTAGCTCTCGAGCATGCCAGTTAGGATTCAGCATTTATGGAGCAAGTCACACTGGACATTGCCTTTTGCAGATTTATGGACATGACAGATAATTTCCCTGGGATTCTCAGTTCCCACTTATGTCAGCTGTGCCTTTTCACCACACCAGAGTTGTGTAAAGTGGCTTCATCTCTCTTTATCTTCATTTGAAAAATTTTAACAATAAAGGAACTGCAGTTTTGGATACAAGGCTGCGTTGGTCATGTGCATCTCTGGTGTACTCTTCCGAAAACAGCGTACCCCTCCTATGATATTAAAGGAGCTGACTGCTGGGACTCAAGGGAGTCGGAAACTTGCGGGCTGACACTGCAACTCCTTTCAGACTACCTGTACTCTTTGCTAGTTGATCCAGAACAGGGATAGTAACATAAAAGCATATAATTTTTTCTTTCTTAATTTGTTAGAAGAGCTGCAGTTTTACAAACATAGTCATTTGGGTAGAACATTATGCACAGTTGTCATGTACAATTTAAGATGCATTATCTCACAGACTCCTTCAGATTGCATGAAAAGGAATATCATGTGTTTTCAAGAACAACACACTTCTTCAGCCACTGTTCTTTCAGCTGCGGAGTCTCCGTTGCACTAAAGACGCTTATCATGTAAGTGCCAAAAGAACAGTGCTGTGTGATCGAGCACAGTGCCAACTCACTAACAAAATCTCTTTGAGATAAGTTTATTTATATGTAAAATTCTGTTACATATCTTTACTGCTTAATAAGATACAGCCTCTGTAATGGGACACTGTACTAAATTGGTACAGTAAAGTTCAAAGATTTGTATTACAGTAGGCAAACTTGTATGCACAAAATCCTTCTGTTAACCAGAAATATAGCAGAAAGAGGCATTTGAACTGGATAAACAGTAATCCCCCATTTTTATATCCTTTTTTCTCCTCGTGGAGAATAGGTGCCTCCTTTTTAGGAGGTTTCTTGATCTATTAGACATTTGGTAGTAAGACTTGGACAAGTGACCAGCCCATCGCAAGGCCTCTAACATAAAAAGATTTGGATAAACTCCCATGCCTTGAGAGGGATTCGAGCCCACAGTCACAGTGTCCAAGTGCACAAGACTCACGCCTCAGACCGTGCGGCCACTGTGACCGGCAATCCCCCATTAGTGGCAGATATTTCTCAGGTAGAGCATGTGTGGGAATAAGTTCTGAAGAGAACGCAGAACTTTGGTACAGCCTGACTTTATTAATAAGCTGGCTGATGTTAAAGGCCCATTCCTTATGAAATATAAACAATTATTTGGTTATATAATTTACAATTAGTGTGATACAAATATTGGAAAGGAATGTTGAAATTCTTAATGAGCATATTAAATTTAAACCTAAATCTATGAAATTTTAAATGGCATATTACTTACTTCTGTGGGATTTCTCCTTGTGTAGAGTACAAATCTTGCATCAATGACTTCTCTTGGCAGAGGGAACACATTAAATGGGCGATATATTAAGTGGTACCACTCCCTTGTGACATTTAGACATCCCAGCTCTTCATAACACCGGGTCTCATTCTCAACTGCAAAGTTACCAAGAACATAAGAGGCTCGAAATGTGCAATCTGTAGGTCAGGCATAAAATCTTTATTTCTCTCTCGTTACATGCAATTTTATTTTAAACACCAACAATGCTCACTTTGATATTATATATATTTCTTCTACAATGCACCATTTGGGAAAAACAAGGTACGTTATATATATTTGACAAAGGATTTGGAAAAGTTTTGCCTAACTCTTGAAAGAGGTTAGAGGTCAATAATTTTCCTACACGTGGTCCAATAAAAGATATATTTTTCTGTATTAACCATTTATTTATTATATGCTGTTTGAGAGAAACAGGGCGAGGCAGACAGGCAGATTTCAGCTATTATATATACACGAATGTTTTCGATATGAAATTTCTTATGTTCTTTTCCATTGGACCATACACTTAAACTATGAGAGATAATTTTAATATTTTCAAATGTGGGTATTAACATTATATAAGTAGGATATATTTTCCCACGAATATCTTACATCGAGTTCAAAGTGGGAAATATAGAAAGACACAGACTGAGGTGATTACGGACGGGGTCCTGAGAACTACGAGGCATGATGTGACAGGAGAATGGAGACAATTTCAAAATGAGGAGATTCATAATTTGTACTCTTCTACAAATATTAATAGAATTATAAAATAAAGTAAGATGGGCAAGGCATGTAGCATTCTTTATGATAAGAAAACAATACAAAATGCTGTCGGAATGCCCAAAGAGACGACTCAGAAAATCCGAGTGTAAATGGGATGATAATATTAAAATGGATCTTAAGTAAACAATACAGGGGATGTGAGCTGGAATCAGATTGTTCAGGATAAGGACTGGCATCAGCATTTTGTAAGCATGTTAATGAGCTTTAGATTTTCATAAAATGCAGAGAATTTCTTTACCAGCTGAGGAACCATCAGAATCTAAATAATGATTTTGCTTCATTGTAGTTATAAATAGAGCATAAGTTTTTTATAGAAGGGAACAACCTTCACTCTGCAGACAATAAATTAGGGGAGAACTAAGGGTGGAACATATTACATCACACCAATAACAAGACTAAAAAGTAACAAAGGCTTTCTGATTAGAGAGAAGCAAGATTTGGACACAGCTTTTACTGCGTCATGCGCAGGGGACCTCATCATGTAGAAATGCAGCATACCGTCAGTGAAAGTGAACTCACATTACCACTGAGCTCCTTTGAATATATCAGAAGCTTCTTATTGGTATGAAAGTAGGTTATGTCACATACCAAAAGGAGCACAGAATTTGTGATCATTAGTAAATTAAAACAGGTGCTAGAAAGCAATGAAATATGTTTCATATAAAAATATAACCATCAGATATAATTGTCCACAATATCTTTCACTTAATATCAGTATCACAGAAAAACCCTTGTTTAAACTGCAAATCTATTTGCATTGGTGTCTGAATATTGTGGCATAGATTCAAACAAAGGTCAATGAAAATTCTGATATCCATTTTTTCATCCTACTGTGGTGTTATAACACATAAAGGAACAAAGATTCTGTCACACACAATATAATTATATTAAAACAATGTAGAATTAAATTCTGGGATATGAGGTTTTCACATCGGTGACTCCGAAGATGACTGTCTTCTGGGTTATAGCACTGTGTAGTTTGCCTCAGCAAGGACCTCTAAAACGTTGGCAAACTTCTATCAGACTGCACGGCACAACAACGCAGAAGCCACCCATCTCTGGGCAACATGTTTCAATCACTTAGGATCATCTTCAGGTTCTTGTAGATACATTTATTATTCTGAAGCAGAGTTAAATGTGACTTGCCACTGAATGTAATTATGTATTAAAAAAATTACAATTAAGTTGAGAATTACACATTAAAAATTACAGGTTGTTACTTGGAGTTAATTGTTAAAGCTAATATTATGAAAATTGTTCACTCCATTTAAGTTGGTTAAAATAATTGTGAGTCCTACACATTGGTCGAGTATTAGATGAAAGAATAAAAATACAGACACTATAAAGCATATATACGCATACATATTTTAAATACTAGAAATGTATTTGTTTTACATAAAACTTTATGTCCACACCTTATTGGAGCAGATGCATTTTTAATGTATTCTGTGATTTTATTATTTGAGGTTATGTTATATGCTTTTGCATCCAGAAAGCTGTAGTCTTAATATGTATTCTTTTTGATAAACGCAGGAATGTATGGATGTTGCACGTTGCCCTCTGTGGACTAGTGGTTAATGTGCTTACCACTGGACCCAAGGTTCGCGTGTTCAAACCCGACCGAGGTGATAAAAACCCATAGTACAACTTCCTTCGGAGATATACAGAACGTAAACGAACCTTAGAAGAAAAATTCAGCGGCCATTTTTCACACTTGTCTCTCCTGATTTTCTACTAGATGGCTCTAACTAACTAACTAGATGGCTTACCGAACCCGAAGGTTCATCGCCGAATTAATCAAAGACCTACTAGATGGCTCTAGCGGACAAAATCAAAACAGAGTAGAAAATGTGCAGTGTATTACAAACCGCGATGTTGGATGTGTGTATTGATACTGGTCATGTCAAGTCTTCATGATGTCTACATTATGAATGGTAGTTTGTGCTATGGGAGTTTGCTATCTTGGGCTGATGGTGTATAAAAGGTACGATAATCAGGGCATAAAACAAGAATATTTAAAATGTGTATTCCATACCAGAATGCTGACCATTTACCCCATCTAGTGCCGAGGTCAAGAATGAGTTGGAGCTATACCTGCGTTCCCCACGAGCACCTACATGGCGTTTAGTGGGACAAATTTGTTTCTTTTTTTATATACTTTTTTGTCCTAGTGCAACGTTTGACAGTTCGTGGGGAATTATATTCCAGTCTCCTTTGTTCAGCGTCCATGTTTCGCTGACATAAGAAGGCACTGGGACCGCCATGATGTTATAAAATTTTAAATTTGTCTTTTCTAGTTTTTGTTTTTAACTTTCTTGAGATTACCTCACATATGCTTTGAAATTTATTTTTTTATTATTTAAATCTTCGTCGTAGTAGTACGTAACGTTGCAACGTAAATAGTTGAATTTGGAAACCTGCTCTGTGACCGATTTATAATCCAAGGTTATTTTTGATCGAATTAGGCATTTTCATCGAAGAGCCATAATTTTCATATTTATGCAGGGATTTCAAAATATTACTTATTTTGTGTAATTCAAACATGATTTTCTGCAAGTTTCAAGTGCGTAGTTAATATTCTGTGGAGACTAATGGGACAATTGAACCAAAAAAAAAAAATTAAAAATGTCAGTTATGTCCTGGTGAAATAATTACACATGTCCACTACTCCCAGAAAATACAATGTATGTCAATAATTCCACTCTGGCCATATTGTTCTATTATTGCATTCGATTACTAATACAGAGTATTTCAAAAAGACGTTATAATACGGTACAATAAGCATGTTATTGATCTCCGCCTGTTGTGTTTACGATGATAACCTAGTCACTAAATATTAATGCTAACGTATTTAATGATTACTTTATTAAAATGTCTTTATTTCACTCTCAGAATGTGTACATACGTCTATTTGGAAGACCTGTATATTAAAGAACTTAGTAAGGTGCATTTAATTATGTTCTGGACTATTACAGACTGTCTACGGTAAATCTGTCGAGTATAACCTCAAAGATTCGCGCATTCGCCATGTTTGTGATCGATAAACTTTTGTATTCTTACGATGGGGTGGGACTTTGTATGTCTCAGTGCCACTTTGCCCTCCAGAAATCCAAAATGGACAGCACTGGGAGTCGAACCAGGACCTCCACGGTGAGAAACCAGCGATATTTTACCTGAGATATGGCAAGCCCTCTTAAGTGTTGAGTTACAAAAACAACTTCGTATGAAACTTCTACGAACGTTTATGATATATCTGTAATAAAATTTCACATGATTAACTTCAGTGGTTTATGAGTGGTCTTTGTGAAACCGAGAGCCAAAGTCAACACTACAAAAACTACAATTTATTTAATTATCTATAGTCACACAGGAAAGACAAGTGTCACTCTCACGTCAAAAGTCCGTGCGTCCGCCATATTGTTATTACCAACTGTAGGAAATTAAAAAGGTTAGGGAAGTCTCGAATTACGTAACATTCATATTAAGTGTCGTGAAAATCCGCTCAGCTAGTCTGGAGCTGAAACGTGCTGACGCGTAGGCATATTAGCCCTATAAAAGTTAATTTTACGGTTGTCATGAAATAGCGATTGTCAAACGGTGGGGGTGAAGCCCAGGGGGTGGGGGAGGGGTGGACAACAACCCAAGGTCTCGCGTTCTTCACACCTGTACTTGTATGTTTTGGAAATTACAATTACGATTAAGACCTAACCTAACTTTCTGGACTTGGTAACCAATGTATATTGGAATATGTCGTTAATGCAGTAATTACCCTAGTTATAATTTCGATCTATAAAAAAGAAAAACTTCCATGTATTGGCAGTTCTAGAGAAGTAGTTTTCAAGTCGTTGAAATTATAATAATTTATTTATTTATTTAGTGTTCTATGTGACGACAGGTCCATATGAACAGGATCCTTCCATCCTTTTCTCGGACTGGGACCTGTTCATATACGTTCTTGGCAGATGATCCAGAAGTGGTTTGCCATTGCCTTCTTCTGTGTGTGTGAATGGAGTAATTGTTGGGATGCCACGGAGGAAAACTCCGTGTTGCCTAGACCACGGCCTTGCCCAACACAAGTTATAAATTCGGGCACCGCCGGGAATCGAACCCGAGAGCCCAGGATTACAAGGCCAGCGTTCTAACCGCTAGACCACCTCATCTTATTATTTATTTAGTGTTCTGTCTGACGACAGGTCCATATGAACAGGATCCTTCCATCCTTTTCTCGGACTGGGACCTGTTCGTATACGTTCTTGGCAGATGATCCAGAAGTGGTTTGCCACTGCCTTCTTCTGTGTGTGAATGGAGTAATTGTTGGGATGCCACGGAGGAAAACTCCGTGTTGCCTAGACCACGGCCTTGCCCAACACAAGTTATAAATTCGGGCACCGCCGGGAATCGAACCCGAGACCCCCAGGATTACAAGGCCAGCGTTCTAACCGCTAGACCACCTCATCTTATTATTTATTTAGTGTTCTGTCTGACGACAGGTCCATATGAACAGGATCCTTCCATCCTTTTCTCGGACTGGGACCTGTTCATATACGTTCTTGGCAGATGATCCAGAAGTGGTTTGCCATTGCCTTCTTCTGTGTGTGAATGGAGTAATTGTTGGGATGCAACGGAGGAAAACTCCGTGTTGCCTAGACCACGGCCTCGCCCAACACAAGTTATAAATTCGGGCACCGCCGGGAATCGAACCCGAGACCCCAGGATTACAAGGCCAGCGTTCTAACCGCTAGACCACCGTGGCTAATAATAATAATAATTTAAATCACTAAAAATGCCCTACATATATTTTTTTTAATCTTATGAGGCCTCGCTAATCAATCTCGCCCAAGGCCCTCGGATCATGACGACTTTAGCGATGTACAGGACAACTGCCATATTCCACAAGTTACTGTGCAATTAGACAACTAATGTGAAGATCATCTCGATTTCTATAATATGTGCACTTAGTGCTGAGTGTGTTTGCACTAAGCCATCTCAATTGTTTGCTTTAAACACATATTCATTTACATACGTCAACAGAAAACTTCGTAATACTTATTTACAAAAAAAAATACGATTTGAAGTTAAAAAGAGATTATCCATTTATGAAACTCTCCCTCATGTTCACAAGACCCCGCCTATGTTTAGTTCGAAGTCGAGTAAGTTTATTGACTGTAAGAATAGTTTATTATTAATTACCTGTAATAAATGTCAGATATGACTCTTTAGGGAATAAAAAATCGATATTAATTCGTATCTCACTCATTAATTATGTTTTAACCTATAAATATGTGTGTCATATCAAATATACTTTACAAGGCCTACTCATACGTTTGCGGAATATTTGTCTTTTCATGTGTATAGTTGTATACAGAATGTTCTATTTAAACGCTATTCAAACTACATACGAACTAGGGTTTGTCGGTTTTCAAAAACCGGGTTTAAAAACCGGGTTTTTTGATAAATTTGGAAAATTCAAAAACAGTTTTTAAAATTTAAAAAACCGGTTTTATATACTAGAATTAATATGTAAAAATTTCTGTTAAATGAACTAAAAAAATTTAAAGACTGAAATTAGTTCCAAATTATTAAATGCTTTAGAAGTACGAATTCAAGAAAGAAGACAAGTTGGATTCGTAAACCTTTTGCTATATTTGCTAAATCCACAAAACATTTCAACAAAGAAATCTAGTGTATTTGCACTAGCTTCGAAATTCGATATTACTAAGTTATCTGGAAAAATATTGTCTAGAATATATCCAAATTCTTTATGGAAACAGATTCCGATGATGAATATATCGGAGACGGAGAAGCTATTAATCAGGGCAATGCTCTAAAAGAAGCCATGGAAAAATCAATTCATAGGTTTCTTCAGGAACCTGAAGAAATAATTTCAAATCCGAAGACACTGAAGGCCGAATTTTCAGTATTTGTGGCAACCAACAAAAGAACAAAGAATTTGGATTTATTATTTGATGCCCTGAAAACGATAACACCAAGTTCAGTAGCCAGGCAATTTTGTATCTAGAATAAGAACAAGGTTAAGTAATCGTTCAGTGGACATTTTATGTTTTTTGAAATCATATTTCCTGAAGAAAAATACTAAATGAAATAAAAATTTATAATTTATATTTTGTACGGATTTTAGTTATTTTATTTTTATTTGGATTTGTATGTAGTATATTTTATTTTGTTATATTTTTGTAGTTCCATAAATATTAAATAAATTGAAATTTTTTAAAATGAGTATAAATATTTTTACTGTTTTACTTATATTTTTGTAAAAATTCGAAAACCGGTTTTTGGAAATACTGGAATTCGAAAACATTTTTTTTTCTTCAAAAGTCGGTTTTTGTATAAACCCTAATACGAACCCCATTACGCACAAAACGACGAAACCACTGCCACATTGAATTTCTGAAAGCGTTTCTCGCTGTTACAGTTGGGACACTATTTGAAATCGGTACGGCCGGCCGTACTTCAGCTGTTTTGTCGCTGGAAGAACACTTCCTGTGTTGTCTTGTTAGGTTACGCGTTATTAAATGTATCATGAAAATCAGCGAACGATTTCGATGCGAAGTTCAAGGACGAACACTCCAGCTCATAAATACGTGTATACCGTATTTGCAACGACACTGGTTTTGAGCAGGGACATCGTAGTAAGAGTGACCTTGATTCAACTGTGACGGGCAAAGTATCTGTATATCTGATTGTACTGTGTCGTTTGCTCTAATGTCGTAGGTGCACATAACCTCACTTTCTTTCCAAGAAACTGAATTGTTAAAGACAGAAAGAACACTAAAAAATATCCGACTCATGTAATCTCGCTTCGTTTCTGAGATGTCCGGGGTTCAAATCTGGTCCCAATACAGGCTAACCTAACAACGTTTTTCGTGAATTTCTTCAGTCCCTCCAGCTTATTGCCAAGATCGTACATAATTAGGCCACGGCCGCTTGTTTCCACTTTCAAGTTCACCAATCACCTTCTCATCAGATACTCTTCCGTCTTGTATAACCAAAACATCTTCCATAACTTCCAACTTCTCATCAACTTTTTCTACATGTGAGCACTAATTATTTACATTCCTGTGTTATTCAATATATAGGATTTTCTAGTCGGATTGCCGTGGTCTCCATCTGGTGGCTATGCGAATTTTTGATGGGCTGGAAACGTAGCTCGGATAGGCGAGGCAATTCATAGGCGTCGAGTAGAAAGACAGAGAAGATAACATGAAGACAAGGATCAGGAAGGAAATTGAATGTAAGAACGGGAGATGACTAAACTGGTTCAATATAATGTCCACTTTCGGGTTCTGGCACAGATAATTCATCGTCATTAAAAACTCGCTTATATCACCTCTTCTGTTTATTACACGGTCCCTTGAAATTACCAATGCCAACTTCTGAGAAAAAAAATGCCACGAGTTTCACGAAAGCTTGTTCGCCTCTCCTCAGTTTTTAAGCTGGTTACTTACAAGGGAGCCACGGGATGTTCACTTGCAGGCGATCGGAACGCCCCCAGTCCCCTAGAAGTCCGGTGGTGCCCAAGCGGACCGTGGCTGATACGAGCACCACCGCTAGCCAGGTTCGGCACCCAGTGCCTGTTGCCACCGCCATCTGTCAGCTGGTCAGTGTCGATATCTGCAGGAACAGAACAATATTTTTTCAATATGGAAGTCTGCTAACTATTTTTAAATTATTAATTACATTTTAGAAACGTATAAACATGAGGTTCTCACGGCTATGATGATAATGGTATTCTGGCTTGTGACGCTGTGTGGACTTTAAAAGGTACGAGGTGCGATCGGAAAGTTTCAAGACTGCGCGTATAAAAACCCGTACACTTATCTCAGGTATTAAATTCATCCATCACCCTCGAAGTAGTTCCCCTGGGAGTGAACACAACGATCCCAGCGCCGCTGCCAAGCCTGGAAGCATCCCTGGAAATCTTTCTTTGTCAGCCTGTCAAGCACCATCTGCGATTCTGCCTGAATCTCTTGCCAAAGACTCGCCAAAACGGCTACGGAAACCTATGAAATGCTAAAGCAAGCATTTGGGAAGTCAGCAATGGGTCGTGCACAAACTTTTGTGTGGCATTCACGTTTTAAAAATGGCCGAACCTCTGTCGATGATGACGAGCGTTCTGGACGACCATCTTCGAGCACAACGCCCGAAAATGTTACGAAGATCGACGTCGTACCATCAACGACTTGTGCGACATTGTTGGGATAGGCTATGGGACCTGTCAGCTGATTCTAAAGGAAGAACTCCACATGCGACGCATCCTGTCTGAGGACCAGAAGCAGAATCGACTTCTCGTTTGTGAGGAGCTCAAAGATCTTGCAAGAACCGACCCCAACTTCCTTTCTAAGCTCCGTGTGACTTCTTCCTCTTCCCAAAGATGAAAATTCAGCTAAAGGGAAGGAGATTTGAGACGATAGAAGAGATTCAGGCAGAATCGCAGATGGTGCTTGACAGGCTGACAAAGAAAGATTTCCAGGGATGCTTCCAGGCTTGGCAGCGGCGCTGGGATCGTTGTGTTCACTCCCAGGGGAACTACTTCGAGGGTGATGGATAAATTTAATACCTGAGATAAGTGTACGGGTTTTTTTTTATACGCGCAGTCTTGAAACTTTCCGATCGCACCTCGTACATACATTAGGAAACAGATTACTTGCAATAGCTGAGCTCCCTGGAGCTGTGGATAGTTGCACTCGGCACGGCCTGGTAACTGCACGGAACGGCCGGGTAGAAAAAGCGTGGTGGTGCGCGCGTAGCGCTCTTAACCCCCCCCCCCCCCCCACCCGCGACAAGAACTCGCAAGTGCTAACTTTATGAAGACTGAGGCAGTAAAGCACAGACAGATTATGTTGGTAGCCAAACAAAAGACGGGCGGGGAAAATGGCCGGCACGGAAGAGGATTTATTTACGAGTGTGGTAGGAAACGTTTCCTTATCTGTGAGCCTTCGACCTCTTTCACAATGTGTTTCACCAGCCAACAATGGCTATCACCGCCACCAGAAACAGGTGTTAACAAAGCAATTGACAGAAAGAAGGAGGTTATGTGATCTGTGATCGCCTGATGCCATGTTGTTTTCTGTCGTCAGTAAAACGCCTGCTCGCGCAACCTTGACGCTATTGGTCAGAAGGAGAAACACCTAAGAAAGTAGCTCTCGAGATAACTTGTGGTAGTTTTGCTTTGTTCTGAAATGTTGTCAACATGGCGTTAAAACCCACAAGACAGAAGAAAGTGTTAACAAATTTATATATGCTTGTGACAAGATATGGGATCTAATATCTCGTTACAGAGACATTTCAGACGTAAGATACTTTTCGGTAGAGTATCTTTCGTTATATGTATTCATTGTTACGAACACCTTCAAAGAGGATCCTGGTTGTCAAAACGTGCTGGGAAATATTTGTAATTTGTTCACTCTTTTGAGGACTCATGTGCCTTATAATTTTTATTGTTAATATTATTATCTACCGTTGATATAACATGATCTCAGGTGCGTATAAACTTTTTGTTCTGACGTATATTGTCCAGTGGTTGCGAACTAACTAACCCCTCAGAGTGAGTGTCCTTCCCGTTAATCACGCCTGGAGAGTAGGGCAGATACAGTACTCGAAACATTGTGTAATTTTATAAAATCAGACGATGGACAAACTCCAATAACCGAATAATCCAGACTGTATTGCACCATCGTCAGAATTCTTCAGAACGAAAAGCCAATAGTAAACTGAACAATGATAATACCTGATCCACGGAACACATCGACGTTGGCTGTCAGTTCAAAACATTTAACACAATTTCACATTGTCACAGAAATGAAACACTTGAACTGGACTATTACACTGCTTTACAAAAAAAAAAAAAAACACGCGATGACAGATCAAAACGTACACTTCACCGCTGTCAGTGGCTTCTGGTCAGGTAGATAAAGCAGACTGCAACCTTACAGCGAGTCTCAGCGACTTGACCTCAATTGGTCCTGCATTATGTCCGGTCGCTTCTAGTATATCCGCCGAACATGTTAACTCGCTCTCTCCTGTGTGCACAGCAGTGGCGTGTGAGGTGTGTATGGTCCGAATGGAATGCTTCTACTTACTTCCTTGAGAAAAATTCCGCCATTCTTTTGGCATCGGTTAGGAATAACAGCTAAATGCAGTTGCCAGTTTCAGAAACCTATAACAACCGTACGCAGTTCTAAAAAAAGACAGCAGAGGGCAGGAATAAAGGATTTCGTCCATCTGTCTCTAGATATGAACATAAATTAATCCATATAAAATAATTAATAGGATTAAGAAATAAGGAAACAATTAATTCGAGACAGCGACAACGGATCAAAACGCGAGGCTCTTTATGAAAATAATATCTTTTCTTTCGTCCCACTATAGGTTACGAGGTGCGATCGGAAAGTTTCAAGACTGCGCCTATAAAAACCCGTACACTTATCTCAGGTATTAAATTCATCCATCACCCTCGAAGTAGTTCCCCTGGGAGTGAACACAACGATCCCAGCGCCGCTGCCAAGCCTGGAAGCATCCCTGGAAATCTTTCTTTGTCAGCCTGTCAAGCACCATCTGCGATTCTGCCTGAATCTCTTCTACCGTCTCAAATCTCCTTCCCTTTAGCTGAATTTTCATCTTTGGGAAGAGGAAGAAGTCACACGGAGCTTAGAAAGGAAGTTGGGGTCGGTTCTTGCAAGATCTTTGAGCTCCTGACAAACGAGAAGTCGATTCTGCTTCTGGTCCTCAGACAGGATGCGTCGCATGTGGAGTTCTTCCTTTAGAATCAGCTGACAGGTCCCATAGCCTATCCCAACAATGTCGGACAAGTCGTTTATGGTACGACGTCGATCTTCGTGAATGGCCTGCCGAATCTTCGTAACATTTTCGGGCGTTGTGCTCGAAGATGGTCGTCCAGAACGCTCGTCATCATCGACAGAGGTTCGGCCATTTTTAAAACGTGAATGCCACACAAAAGTTTGCGGACTCCCCAAATGCTTGCTTTAGCATTTCATAGGTTTCCGTAGCCGTTTTGGCGAGTCTTTGGCAAAATTTGATGCACACGCCATTCCGAAATCGCAGGAGGGTCGGTGTAATGCACTACCAAAACGCCCGTAACTAAGAAACAAATGCTAATTCGATGATGCCGGCTGGCACACTGATTCACTATGAATGTAGGCCGCACCCCCTAGCGGCAGAAGCTCGTACTATATCCGGTTCGCCCTCTATTGACACAGTCTTTAAACTTTCCGATCGCACCTCGTAGTCGCGCCCCAATACTTTTCTTGGTAATTCAAATTATTGTGATTTTGACGATTTAAAAAATACATCTCTAGAAATAACTTTATGTAAATTTTAATTTTTCAGCTGTAAATCTTATGGCGAGTAATTATTTATTTAACGACGTATTCGAACAGAGACTGCCTATCAAGACCAGAAAGTTAGATTAAGCCGTAATCTTAATTTAAAAAAACAAACAATTCATATATTTTTGTAATTAAACATAGATTTTTCGGAAAGTTACAGACCCAAGTGCATCGAAATTGATAAATCTGCATTATGCTTAAAAAAAACTGGTAATAAGAATACATAAATTTTCAATTCAATCTAAAAATATCTGTTTCTTTTTTTAAAACTGAATGACTACAAGATTTATGAATAGTCCATCGATGAAGAATTGTAATTCTCTATTGAAAGAATGCGTACCCCGTGCCGTTATTGTACAGCGGTAGGAGTTTGTCAGTTTCAGCCTCGAAAAACTTCTATCGGCAGACGCAGTTATTCTCAGAAGATTAAAAAACATTTACATACACTTCACCAATTTTCGCTGAATAATCAATTTAAACATGTCAGAAACACGAGAAAGAATTACTGAACTTAACATTTACAATTCTTCAAACTCTCATCACCTGCAGATAAGAAATTTTTCTAAGGTTGGCAATGCCTGATCAGTTCTTTTTCGATGTTTTTTTTTCCTCTCTTCCGATTTGACATCTCAAGCACAAAGCTGAATTTGTCAACAGATTCTGCAAAATATTCAAAACGAGTCTGTAAATATGATTAAATTTAAAGCAAATGGCTGTCTTCTGATTTGCAGATGCGATCATTGCCCTCGTGATGGAGGCAGCAAGGACCTCTAAAACGCCTGTAAATTTCTACCAAACCCAAAAGACAGCCATCTTATTTAAATTTAATCATATTTATTTTTAGTTTTTGAGTAAACAAACTTTGGCCGGTTATGTTTTCCACCATTTTTTTAAAAATTATATTTTTAATCTTTCATAAGATAGTGTAATTGCGTCATATTGTGAATATTATAACAATTATTTATTTTAATCCGTCTTATTACAATATTTAAAATTTCTTATAATTAAGATAATAAAATATCATTGATGTTCCATATCGATTGATCGATTTACATCTTGGAACATTTTACACAACATGTTTCGGTTTTTATAAAACCATCATCAGGTGTAAAATATCTACGAACTTAAAACTCAAATATGATTCCATTTGGTGATGTTTTCATTGCGTTTGTTTTTCATTTTTGGACGGAGATGTTGTTTTTTCTTAAATTTTATTGGATGTACATATCGGTCAAAGATGTAGGAGTGATTGTTCCGATATGTCCAGAAGTACTAGTGTCTTCGTATAGGTGTGGGTCAATTGACAAACAAACAAACGCAATGAAAACATCACCAAATGGAATCATATTTGAGTTTTAAGTTCGTAGATATTTTACACCTGATGATGGTTTTATAAAAACTGAAACATGTTGTGTAAAATGTTCCAAGATGTAAATCGATCAATCGATATGGAACATCAATGATATTTTATTATCTTAATTATAAGAAATTTTAAATATTGTGATAAGACGGATTAAAATAAATAATTGTTTTAATCTTTCAGTTTAGGGCCAATAGGCGCCTTGTTCATTATGCTGCATCGCTGTGAATCACTTAATAGTATAATCCACTCACCCCGGGTCACAAATAATGGAAGTTATTTCAATTTTATATTAAAATTTTTTGAAAAAATAAAATAGTGTATTTGCGTCATATTGTGATTTATTAAATTAAAATTAAATTATTTGGTTATTCCGTCAAATCACAATGTATTTAAAATAAGATAATTAAAATATCATTCTGTGTTCCATATCGAATAATCGATTTACAATTGGAACAGTTACAACATGTTTCGGTTTTATTAAACCATCATCAGATGTAAAATTATATTAAATTTAAAACTCAATTACAATTTTTTAAAATTTTTCGTAGTGTAGTTTTTTTTGGAGGTCGTGTCCAGATATTTTCATATAATGGATCAACTTTTATTGTTTGAAGTGATGCTTTTGATGTTTATATCGGTCAGAGATGAAATAGTAGACAACACAGTTGTCTCTGGAGGTGATCCAGAAGTATTACCGTATCCGATCAAGGTTTATTCAGTAATTGTAAAAAATTGTAATTGAGTTTTAAATTTAATATAATTTTACACCTGATGATGGTTTAATAAAACCGAAACATGTTGTAACTGTTCCAATTGTAAATCGATTATTCGATATGGAACACAGAATTATATTTTAATTATTTTAATTATCATATTTTAAATACATTGTGATTTGACGGAATAACCGAATAATTTAATTTTAAAATTTTTTGAGTAGGATCCGACGTTTCCGAAGCGCCAAGATTCCAATATATTTTCTTTTCAGATCGTCACGTGTTTGCCTTCCATAGCCGCTTCTAAAGTGTCGTGGTCCTTTACAGATTAAGGTCTCCTTAATTACGTGGCTTCTGAAGTTTCTTTCGCGATGAAAATTGTTTGCTCTCCACGTGCTTTTATCGGAAACTTTCTCGAGACCTCCGCTGTTGTTGGTCTCAGATAAAAATGTCCATATGTAAAGAGAAAAGGCATTTCCGACGCACGCCTCTCATTGGCGATGCGACGTGTACGAACAGAAATGTAAAACTCATCTGAGACCTCATGATCTGATATCTCGACAGAACTGTCAGTGATTTCCCGCAGAATTTGCGTAATGAAGACGTTCATAATTTAAACGTTTCTCGTAATAGTTGGGCGATCAAATGATAGGTTAAATACATACAGAATTTTAGTAAAACACCCTAAAAGGATCAGACTAATTGGGAGAACTTGATAATATTAAAATTGGCTTTATTAACATATGGTGTAAAAACGTCGAGTGGATTCATCAGGCTCAGTATACAGACCGGTAGTGAGTTAGTGGAAATTCGACAATGAACCAGCAGTTCCATAAAATGTGGCGAATTTATTCAATAACGCAGCGAATATTAACTTTGAAAAAATCGTTACGCTCTATGACAGAGGTTCCCAAACTTTTATACCTTGCGTCCCCCTTAAAACATTTCATAAATTTCAAACCCCCTTTCCAGAACAAATGCAAGCAAACAGATTTGACATAAAATTTAGCATTTAAAATATTTAAAATATTAAATGATATTTCGATAATGAACATCATTTAATATTTTAAATGTTAATTATTGTAATATTTTAATATTTAATAAGAATTTATTGTGATTAGACGGACAAGATTTAAACAATATATATTTATTATATCACAATATGACGCAACTTTACCATCTCATAAAATTTAGCTATGAATATACAGCAATGTAAGACAATTAAACTGCCACAACCAAGCAAAGGATGTTAAAAATGTTTCTAAATACTTCGTTAAAAAAGTTTTTCATACAAACCCCCCCCCCCCCAGAAAACCACTCGCGCCCCCCACACTTTGGGAACCTCTGCTCTATGGAGTTCGAAGGTAACACACAATTCATTAGTTTTAATTTTAAGGGTAACTATGAACATTACGTCTGGGAAGGCGAACCGGAAGTTATGGCCGAAAATCGAACCTCCCATAAATCGATAGTGGCTCGATTTCTTCAACGTGAAGTCTTACATTGAAATTTGTAAGTCGTAACGTGGTCTAGCGGTTAGAACGGTGGCCTTGTAATCCTGGGCTCTCGGGTTTATAACTTGTGTTGGGCAAGGCCGTGGTCTAGGCAACACGGAGTTTTCCTCCGTGGCATCCCAACAATTACTCCATTCACACACAGAAGAAGGCAATGGCAAACCACTTCTGGATCATCTGCCAAGAACGTATATGAACAGGTCCCAGTCCGAGAAAAGGATGGAAGGATCCTGTTCATATGGACCTGTCGTCAGACAGAACACTAAATAATAATAAGATGAGGTGGTCTAGCGGTCAGAACGCTGGCCTTGTAATCCTGGGGTCTCGGGTTCGATTCCCGGCGGTGCCCGAATTTATAACTTGTGTTGGGCAAGGCCGTGGTCTAGGCAACACGGAGTTTTCCTCCGGGGGCTTCCCCGGTTTCTCCGTGGCACTCCATTCACACACAGAAGAAGGCAATGGCAAACCACTTCTGGATCATCTGCCAAGAACGTACATGAACAGGTCCCAGTCCGAGAAAAGGATGGAAGGATCCTGTTCATATGGACCTGTCCTCAGACAGAACACTAAATAAATAATAAACGTGGCAGATTAGGGAGGAAGTGAGTCTTGAAGCGTTTGTTTAATCATGTCAATCACAGAGCGCAGCACTGTACAGGGCTGACATGAGACCCTGATCACATGAATTCGTTTTCAAACTCACGTAGTTGTAACGGCCTTGATTGTACAACGTAGAAAGTAAGAAATGTTTTGTAAGAAAACAACTGACAGTCATTCGGCTGTGACCGTATTTTATTAGCAGATTAATATGAGAACGTTTTGGTTTAGCTACCCAACTTTTTGACCCATTTAGAAAGTCACATCCTCGTCAACGAATAAGTTGTAGAGTCAATTTAAGAATAAAAGGAAACCGGACCGGGGTTGCACGTGTAAGGTCTCTCAGCGGTTTGAGACTTACCTTCCGACTAAATCGTAAGGCCTGCCTTCCACGAGTCCAGAGCGCAGAAGATGGCGAATACAATGTCTGCCCAAAACGTTGGACAACTATCAAAATTGGACATGACCTACGCCGAAAGCCGAAATGACAAATTAAAATCCAGGAGCCGAAACCCAGGGGCAAGAATATTTGTTATGCTTTAATAAACACACAGACGGAAGATGTCATGGAATTTGATAATGCCACGTAGTTTAGTAGATAACGACCGAAGTTTCAGAGGCGCTCCATCATCGCCCTGATGATGGAGGCAGTAAGCTCCTCTGAAACACTGGTCATTATCTACCAAACGACGTGGCGCAATATCCTAGAACATTGTTTCAGAGGAGCTTACTGCCTCCATCATCAGGGCGATGATGGAGCGCCTCTGAAACTTCGGTCATTATCTACCAAACGACGTGGCGCAATATCCTAGAACATTGTTTCAGAGGAGCTTACTGCCTCCATCATCAGGGCGATGATGGAGCGCCTCTGAAACTTCGGTCATTATCTACCAAACTACGTGGCGCAATATCCTCGAACATTATTTCAGAGGAGCTTACTGCCTCCATCATCAGGGCGATGATGGAGCGCCTCTGAAACTTCGGTCATTATCTACCAAACGACGTGGCGCAATATCCTAGAACATTGTTTCAGAGGAGCTTACTGCCTCCATCATCAGGGCGATGATGGAGCGCCTCTGAAACTTCGGTCATTATCTACCAAACTACGTGGCGCAATATCCTCGAACATTATTTCAGAGGAGCTTACTGCCTTATTCTTCAAGAAATTTAAATGAATACCGATACGTCAGATGGTATGCCATTTCTGTGGTGGCTTACTCGACTCGTAAACACGGGATGACAAAGCAAAATTAAAAGTAAAGTAAAAAAGTATAAGTATTTTCCTTCATGCTTCCGCTACGCCATTTTACACCGTACAAATAATTGCAAACAAAGTCTAGTATTTTTCAAAATATCTATAACCATAGATCACTGTAATGGCCTATCGCAAATTACAATAATATTAATTGCACCTCACAAGCATATTCGCCTGCTATGTTGGTATTAATAATTACTGTAAACTAAAAAGTACGATTTTAGGATAGTCCTTGATGGAGTAACGTCCATACCATATTTAATCTAAATCCGTCCAGCAGTTCTCGAGTTGATTCGTGCGGACAAACGGAAGTACGTTCATTTCATGTAATAATAATAATCCGCAGCGTAAGAGCCCTCTGAGAGCCATAGCCGACTAGCTTGACTGCTGGCCTCACGTTCACATGCCTAAGCAGAGGTGAACGATCATCCAACCAGATACAGGGTGACGTGTGGTCAGCACGACGAACCCCCAGTCATTGCTAGTTTTCATGACCGGATTGTAGCTCCCAATTTCCTCACGATGCTGGGTTGGCCCAGGTCCCATACACTGGTCGAAAGCTCATGAGAAAATTTCTTCTCCCCCGAGACTCGAACCAGCGCGCATTGCGTATCGCCGGTCCGAAGCACGATGCCTCAGACCGCGTGGCTAAGACGTGGGACGTTCATTTCATGTACATTACATAAAATGCATAACTGTTTCCTACGAAATCCTAAGTCACTATTCATGATCATTTTCTCATCCCACTGGACTCCATATGACTGCTCGAGATGAAGTAACGTCAATAGTCAGTCACGTCAAGACGCGCGTAAAAGCAAGGAAAAAATCTTAAGCACCGGAAGGCTCATTCCGAAATCTGACAGGAAAAAAACGCCTGTCCTGGGAATACCCGCAAGCACATTTAATTACTTTCTTTAGGATAATATTTCCGAAGATGTCAGACCATGGTCAGTTCTGACCTTCTGAAACAAAGTTTAGGTTAGGTTAGATTCAGTTTGGTTGGGTTAGATTTGGTTGGGTTACGTTGGGTTAGGTTACGTTAGGTTAGGTTGGGTTGGGCTGGGTTAGATTGGGTTGGGTTAGATTAGGTTGTGTTAGGTTACGTTAGGTTAGATTGGGTTGGGTTGGGTTAGACTAGGTTGGTTTAGGTTAGGTTGTGTTAGGTTACGTTAGGTTAGGTTGGGTTGGGTTAGATTGGGTTGGGTTAGGTTTGGTTGTGTTAGGTTATGTTAGGTTAGATTGGGTTGGGTTAGGTTGTGTTAGGTTAGGTTGGGTTGGGTTAGGTTAGATTGGGTTGGGTTAGATTGAGTTGGGTTAGGTTAGGTTGGGTTGGGTTAGGTTTGATTGGATTAGGTTCGGTGGGTTAGATTGGGTTCCCAGGAACAAATCTGAGCATTGAACCAGAGCAATGTTAATTGTTTAAATTATGAAGGTCGTAGGCACTGATGTTTATAACGGAGACTCGTCTCAGAGAGACTTAAATGGAGATACGATGTAGTCTCGCCCAAGGGCAACCGAAGGGGACTGATGTTCAGCGGGCCAGCCGAGGCTGTGGCGAAGTCGGCTCTACGAGTGGTCTTACCACTCCGCTACCCTGACCGAGGTTTTCCGTGCCTTTCCTCTGTTGTAAGACAAATGCCAGGGTATAATTCAAGAGGGCACGGCCCACTACCCAAATCACGGAGATCTTCAACCGAAGCGATCCTGCCCCCTCTGGGCTCAAATCCCAGAGAATCATCCAACCAAAATCCTTTGCACAAAGGACAAATTGTCTGACGGGATAACCTTTCATCAGCAGGAACAGACCCTAGGTTCCGCCACAAAAAAAAAACACGTTAGCGTAAGCAAATCTTACTGTAGTAGGAGACAACCATAAGAAAGAATAAAAGAAAGGCATTTTCCAACAGCTCCCAGAGACACGTCAGTATTTTATGTACAGTAAAACCTCTCTAGTTGGACACCCCTATATCCTGGACACCCCTCTATATTGGACACTTTTAATTGGAACCGGCGAATATCCTATAATTTTACATTGCCACAATACTCTATATCTTGGACACCCCTTTATCCTGGAACTTGAACACCCCTTGTGTTGTAAGTTGGACAGGTTCATGCACTTAGCTTCAATGCTTTTATGGGAAACATTTACAGTTAGTATTTTGTTGCTTTGAATTTATGACTTATGAATGCCTTCTACCTGAGGATTACCTTATGTTTGAAGGTGTGAGACTCTGAACACATCAATGGAATTATTTTGTTGAACCCTTCACTGGACTACAGTACGTATTACTGGTACAATTTTAACTTTGTCAGTACTGAGCTTGCAACTGAGTTAAACAGTGTTAACAGAAATTGGAATGGTATGCTTTCGCTCATAACCAACAAGGAATGGTTGAAACTTTATTCTGATTGCGGCGAAAATTAGAAAGAGGATGGACAAATTCAAAGATAAAAACAAAAAAGCAGTGTCTTGTGACGGACGTTTTTACAAGAAATAAGTGACATCATATGTTGAGCTAATGCCTTAAGTACAATTAAAAAGAATACGTTCTGAACATTTAAAATTTCATTGAGGCTGGGGTGTAATGTGCAACCACGAGAGTGGGTTTCAAAAGATTATTATAATTAATAATTAAATTATTCTTAATTCAAGCAAGCCTACAGTAGTTAGAAGATTATGTAAGTAAATCGATTGATTGCATTGTCGGTAAACGTAAAAGTATCGGTGTCCTTCCCTTTGAGCTTATCCATGCAAGTTTAATTTAGTGAAAACAAAATTTGTAAAAATTTAATTTACCCTTTTGATTTTTCTTATCAATAATTTCCTTTTTATGAAGGGCTCCATAATACTTTACAATTACCACATTGTTATTACACGACAATTTGAAAGGATGATTTTCCCCCTTTCCCTCTATCCTGGACACCCCTGTAAGTTGGACACATTATCGTGGAACCGCTGGTGTCCAAGTTAGAGAGGTTTTACTGTATTAGTTATTCTTACTGTTTTGTGCCAAGGATCGTCTCCTAATTCATTGGCAATCTTTCAAAGATCATACAGTCCTGCAATATCATGTCGCTTTGCCAATGTTCGACACCGCGCCTTGAGTACTGATGCAACTTGCATCACACAAATTTTATCGCGGAAGGATACAATAAACAGTCCCACTAGCATCCAACAGAATGACGCATTTCATAACACGACTCGTTAATGTTCGTGGGGGCACGCGGTTCGTTGGCTGAGAACCTAAATTAATCATCTTTTTAAGCCCCTGAAGCTAATTCCTGGTTAAGAGGCCATAACAACTTTCTCCCACGGTCATCGTAAATTTATGATCTTACTGTAACTCACTGGACGTTTTACGTCAGTAGTTAACAACGTAACAAAATAAATCACGCGTGAAGATTTGGTCCGGATTATCAGTTCCAAGTACAGGCGAGATCTGCGTCCATGTTTACGGGACTAACGACCCCTCCCCCTTACCCAAAAAAGTACAAGTTTTTAATCGGTACTGTACGCTGGAAATAAAATATTATTTATTATTTATACAATTTAACCCCCCTCGTTTGTGCTAAAAGACAAAATTTGTACGGACTTAAGTGAAATCCTCTGATATCACGAATATAAAAA